>NW_022111310.1:8393972-8398180 GCF_000313985.2 Echinops telfairi
ATTATTGTATTATCTCTCATGCTCTCGATGACTTTAATATAATACTTATATATCTCAACCGTACAATTGTGCATTACTGAATCCGAGTAGTAATAGAACTAGCAGCGTGTGGGGGCTGGCACGCAGTGCCACTTTTAATTTAATACTACACTATTGGGCTCTATGTTTCTGTTTGGTACAATAATTCTGTGCAGTGGCAACACAGAACACACAGACAATATTCATGAATATTGAGTTTTATTAGGGAAGCTAAGAGGTTACAAAATATTAAGGATACAATTCTTTTGTGCACAATACATCTCTGGCAGATCACTCTCTGATCGTAGGCCACTAAGCTATGTGAAATCACGTCCAGGAATCCCACTACCCTGTCTCACAGCCCATGTGCAGCTCCTCTGCTCTGCCGCATGGTCTCAGACTCACTCCTCTGCTCTGTCTCCTGATCTTGGTGCTACAGTCTCTGATGTCTCTGCTACGTCTGCCTTTCAGATGAGATCTCACATACACTGCAGTGGCAGCCACCCCCTCTTGATGGTCACAGGATTCTCTATCCTGTTTCTGAGATGGCTCACTCTTACACACCCAGTAGAAAGGTAAAACTGACCAATCCCATGTATTAATGTCTCACATACCCTATTTGCATGATCCCACCCAATCCTTTGGAGAAAATCATGAAGACGTGGATAAAGGAGCCATCCCAAGTAATTTCATTCACCACACTCATAAGCCATAGTTTTATATGTGGAAGGCAATAACCAAGGTGAAAAAACAAACAAACAAAAAACCTTGGGTGACTTGGCATCACCAACTCACTACTGATAGGTTTAATTTTTGCCAAAGTAGCCTATGGATGCTATTTCCTGTGGTAAACTGAGGGACTGGATGAGAATGTAATGCAGCTAAATCCTCTGTGCTCACCGTTATGGGTCTGGAAATCGAACTCTAGTGGGGGAAGACCCTCACGTGTATGAGATATAAATAAATCTTAATACATATTCTCATGACTGGACACTGTCCCTCCAATAACCCCAATAAAGGAATTGTCATAAAGGAGCTACCATAAAACATGTCCCGTACCTGTGTCTGGCTATTCCCTGTGCCTGAAAGTTATTTGTAGATAAGAACAATCAGGTTCTATAGCCCAACCTACTATAAATTTAGAAAATCCTCTTCTGATGTTTCTTACTCATATGGATCATAGATTGCTCCCCTGGGGTGGACTCAGGGGTGTTCGAGGTCAACAAGCACTAGGTCAAGATTCTGAGTCATTTTTATTGCCTGTTCATTATGTTACCCACTTATGATATTACTCATTGATTATGTTACATATTTGCCACATGACATGTATACCTTTTGAAAGATCTGTAATATATACCCATTAGAAAATACATTCACTTTCTTGGTCCTGGCATAGAGAAAAGGAAACCCCTGAGCCCTACTATCTATCTATCTATCTATCTATCTATCTATCTATCTATCTAATCTGTAATATTTCCCATAATCACAAAGTCACTCCTGAGGATCTGTTCAATTATTGGGGATCTGTATCCTAAAATTTCCCATGATCATACTAAAATATAGATGGAGGGCACTACTACATATAAGGACCTATTGTGAGGAAATCAAGATTTAGGGTCCAAAATATCTACTCAGACTCAACTCAAACAATTACAGTTGATGGGACAGCATATTTGTTGTATTGAATATCTATTAATACAAATATCCTTTACTAATACAACACCATTAAATGTCCTTTATGACTTCTTTGAAAAGTTCAAAATCAGTCAAATTCAGCAATCATTATCTCATAGAAATAATCTACTAGAGTTGCGTTGAGAAATGATGCCTCTAACGGACTCCAGTGTCCTTTTCATGGTTGACCAGCCTCACCAGCTCTTTCCGTTGATCAGTGTGGGAGGCAGAAGGGCTTATGTGCTCCAGGAGTGCAGTCTCAAAGACTACCACGTGAATGGTAGCATATGTCTAGAGAGTGTAGATACATATACAGAAAATACATTATGATACAATTGTGTCTGAGGTCTGCTTCAAAATAATCTGAAGTAATGTTTGGGTAATGTTGAAAAAAGATTAGATTGATGTCAACTATTATTTAAGCTTTATGTGATTAGTAGACAGAATTTTATTTGAAAAAATTCTCACTTTTTGATAAATATTTGAAATGATCTTTAAAACATTTTAAAGAAAAACAAGTATTCTAATGTGTAAGAAATTAGACAGGTGTGTGTGTGTGTATATGTGTGTATGTGTGGGGTTTCACCCATCTGGGGAGTTGATTGGAGCCCTGGTGGTGAAGTGGTTATGTGTCGGGCTGCTAAGTGAGAAACCACTAGTTCAGAACCATTACCTGCTCATTGGGAGCAAGATTAAGCTTTCTATTCCTGTAAAGAATTAGTCTTGGAAACCCACCGGGCAGTTCTGCTCAGTCTTATATGATCACTAGGAGTCAGAATGGAATCAATGGCAGTGGGTTTGGCTTGAGATTTGGAATTTAGCCAAAAAACTTAAAACATTCATATAATCTGCATAATTCATTTCACTTCTTAGAAATTATCCTGTGAAATCACAGGGTATGACATAAAACAACTCTATCCCTCAATTGCTCATGGCACACTGAGGGATAAATCAACATAAAAGCAGGGATAGTGCTATTTTTCCTAAATTGTAAGTGAAACATTTACCTATTATAACTTTGGAAGTAGTTATAGTGTCAACAATATTTTTCTTCTCTATAATTTTCCATAGTTTAATAATTTTGAGAAGTTTCCTACACTGTTAGGGATGAAAATTCATTGTTGTATCTGCTAATTTTCTGTCATTGGTAACATAAGCATACTTGTCTATAAGGAGGTCAATTTGCACCTACTTTTTATATCCAAAGATAAGGAATTTAATATAGATTTCAGATAAATATTTCAAACCTGATATAAACTTGTCTCTGACACATTCCTTTCCTTTGCGTGTTGGGGGAAGGGGAACTAAAGTGCTCAAAAGTTGTCTGAAATGATGGCGATAAAATCATTTACCTGCCTAAAGAAGTCTCAAAGACAAATGTACGAGTCCCTGGAGAGAAGGTAGGAAGGTGCCAGAAATTCAAAGGCCATCATCCACAGAATTTGGTACACTGTCTGAATATAACTAACAACAATGCCCACTGTGGCGGGAAAGTTGTTTGCTCCTTAGGCAAACAGGACAGGACCACCACCTTCCATTGTTCATGGCCTGGGGAAGAATGCTGATGGCTCAGCCATGGGAGCTGATGAAGCAGTGGCTGGCCTGTCTCTCCACCTGAGATAAACGGACACCTGCCTTCTGTTCCCTGACTAAGGCTACGGAAGACAGCAGTCTGCAAACTTATCAGTTACTTCATGTTCCCAGCCTCACCCTCCCTTCTTATCTGTGAACAACTTAGTTGAAGTGTTCATGCTTCTTTGTATGTTTTAACAATTATGAACTGTCCCTTTGTGTGTAAATCTGTCACATGTTGCAGGCTACATGCAGGGAATGTATTTAATTCTGCCCCTAATAAGTCCAGGGCCCTGGAATGTTTATACTGCAGGGACCCCCACACTCCAACTTTTGGCTGTCCCTTTTGTATATGTTTTCTCGTTGCAGCTCATACCCCTCTGAATCCATTAGTAATGTCCGAAAGATGCCGGTCTCAATATTATCTGCCCACATGAGCCAACTTGTAGAGAAGCAGCTGTTCTCAGCATTGACAATACAGTCATATACTGACCGCAGAGAGGTCAGCAGTGATCAGAACACTTCAACAGAAAACAAGAAAGTGCATTGGCAGAGGGTTAAGCACCACATGGGAGATAATTGAGTAGAAAAATTAAATTGAAGTTCAGAGCTAAAAGGTTAAGGAATAGCTTTCACTGAATTGTGTGTCCCAAAGACATTCTGCTCAGCTTTGGTCTGACAATCAATCTACAGAAAACTACACTAGATTTACTGAAAAGCTACCTGGAGAGAAACAAGAAATGCACACAGTTCCCAGGTTGTCATGAGGACCATTCCTAACTGTGCCTTCAAATATTGACCTTGAATTTGTAGTAGATGAGACAAGTACACAAATCAGGTTGGGCTGTGATCCACATGGTTGGCAGTTTGAAACCATGGGCAGCTCTATGAGAGAAAGACTGGGCATTCTACTCGGGTCCACAGTTAATTTTGGCAACTCACGG
>NW_022111310.1:8398280-8407338 GCF_000313985.2 Echinops telfairi
GGGGGTGGTGTGTGTTTCACAATGAGTCAGCATTAACTCTATGGCAGTGAGATGGCAGTTCATGGGAAAAGGAACCCAGATAGTGTATTGGGTTGGGTACTGAGCTGCTAACCACAAGGTCAGTGGTTCAAACCAGTTGCTCCTCAGGAGAAAGATAAGACTGTCTGCCCCAGAAAAGGTTTAAAAGTCTCTGAAACTCAAAGGAGCATTTCTTCTCTGTTTTATAGGGTCACTGAATCAGAATCAACAAAATGTCAATGCGTTTGGTTTAGAGGGGAAGTCCTTATATGTCCACCTTTCTCCCCCTAGACTAGCCCTTTTGCTATTCTGTAGCCAGTAGAACACATCAAGAATCCTCACATCAAGCCAGATGACACCCTCTGCTTGACAAGTACCCACAACTTCAAGAAACTCTCTCACCATACCCCTTCATTTGGCTAAGACTGGAAAAAATGCCCTTCCTGCGTTCTTCCACGAGGACAATAGGGAAATCAGCTTTTACTATTCATTGTGCACTACCCATGATATAAAAGACCCTCTTCTTTATTTCTTCCTCTGACCAGATCCGAACAGATCTTCTGTTTTCATAGTTTTCTGGGGAGGAGGTCAATGGGGAGAAGAGTAGTGGGACGGATATGAATAAGGTCATGGTTAAGGGGTTAATAGTTGGCTCTGATATTTAATAGCATAGGGGAGGGGGGGGGGAAACCAAAACAATAAATTAAACCCACTGCCATCAGTTGACTGAGACACACAGCACCCTAATAGGAAAGAGTAGACTTGCTCCCTAAGATTTCCAAAGCTGTAAATCCTTAAAGGAGCAAGCAGTTCTGTCTTTTTCCCTTGGTGAGTAACCCACTGCTAATCGGGGTCCCTAGCATAGGGGAATATGTGGTGTTAAGAAGTATGTTTTAGTCTTCATTTTGAATTTTAACTTCAATTCTGAAGTTGTAGGACAATAAATAAGACAATGATACTATCCTAGATATTTACCCCATTGAGACTTTAAACAATATGGAGATAGAAATAATTTATTATGTTTTTACAAATCATAAGTAAATGACTTACATAATTATTAAATGAGTATAAAGAAACCACAGTTTAACAAAAAAAATATCCAATAAGAGTGGGCAATATGTAATAAGCAGAATTTATACTCTTGTCTCTCTATTTCCAACCCTCTTGTGTGATTCTGTACCCTAAACTACACCAGTAACACTCATTACTGGTATAGCCAGATATGAGGTTCTAATGGGACACATTGTCTTTATGAGAATAGGATATGTAGGAAGTCTAGTTTATAGCAGACTGCTGTTTCCAATATAGCATACTGTAGAGCAGTGCTTGTAAAAGCAAAGATTTAAAATATCTACATTTGAAGATGGTTCCCCCAAAGATGATACCTACTAATGTATACCCGAGTTTGTCTTTGCGTTTGCTCTGCAAAAGCAATCATATTCTAGATTTCTTATGAGATAGGTTTGCAGTCCAGCAGATATTTCACCGCAGCTTTTACATCCTTATTCCTTAAACTATAGATAATGGGATTGAGCATGGGGGTCACTACCCCATAGAACAGGGAAATGAGCTTGTCTAATGCTTGCAACTTTTCTTCTCCAGGCAAGTCTTGGGACTTGGGTTTAGCATACATAAAGAAGATGGTACCATAAAATATGATCACCACCGTCAGATGCGCTGAGCAGGTGGAAAAGGCTTTGCGTCTTCCTGTGGCCGAGTTCATTCTCAAGATGGTGTAAAGAATGAACATGTAGGAGAAAAAGATAATCACCAGAGGAAGAACTAAGAAGGCCACATTCGATACCACCATGGTGATAATATTAAGGGATATGTCAGCACATGCAAGCTTAAGAACAGCTAATATTTCACATGTGAAGTGATTGATAATATTTTTCCCACAGAAAGGTAATTGCATGGCAAGTGATGTTTGCACAATGGAGTTGACTCCACCAGAGAGCCATGATAAAGCAGCCATCAGCACATACACCAACTTATTCATGATGATGGGGTATCTCAGTGGGTTACAGATGGCCACGTAGCGATCAAAAGCCATCATGCCAAGGAGCAAACACTCTGTTGAACCCATTGCAAATCCTAGGAACATCTGCACAGCACATCCAGAGAAGGAGATATTTCTTTTCTTTGAGATTAAGCTCACCATTGTCGAGGGAACAGAGGAGGATGTATAACAAATATCCAGGAAAGAGAGGTTGCCCAGGAAGAAGTACATGGGGGTGTGAAGACGCGAATCAAAAATGCTTGCTGTGATGAGAACACCATTGCCCATTAGAATCACTAGATACATCATTAGAATTAGAAGAAAGTAAATGATCTCAAGCTTGGGGTACTGAGAAAGACCCAAAAGAATAAACTCTATCACAAATGTCTGGTTAAACTTGTCCATGTTATTTGCTTTCAGGTGGTCAAAGAAAGACCTGATATAAAAATATTCTTCAAAGAAAAAATGTTAAAATTCATTTGAGCAACCATTATTTTTCAAGATGAAGTAAAGATGTGTTTGCTTGAGGCGCTGACATCCAGTTATTTTCCGCTGTGTGTATGAGTGGATTGCAACGCTATTGGGAATGTTGGAAGTATTTAAGCCTCATAGTCCATGTGGGGAGATCTTTTAATGTTCAGAAACAAGTCCGGAAGTAACATTTCCTGCTGTTTAAGACAAGTTCCCAAGTTACAGCAAGTAAACCTCTGGAATGGAATATTAAAACGACAGATGTGAAGTATTTTATCAGTACCGCGGGCAAATGCTGGTTGCAACTAAACCAAGGACAGACATTTTGAATTAGTGATTAACGCAGATGGTCAAAAGTAACTCTGTGCCCTATTTCCTTGATGTCTGGCACCATGTACCTTCTTTCTAATTTCACAGTGTTTGTTTATAGATACTTAATCATAATACATTAAATAACAATTAGTAAAATTTGGCATCTGTGTAAAGGCATAATGAGTTGCTGATCTTGTATTGCATCACACTCTTACATCTTGTTTGCTCCTATGACAAATCTTTGGAGTAGACCAGCTCTTCACGTACACGATAAATAATCTTTGGAGAAGATTACAGTCTCTTTGTTTGTTCTGTAGTTTCAGTTTATCTTGATCATTTCCTTGTTAAAAAAAATCAACCGGAATAAACCACCACAACAAATAGCAATGTTTAAATATTTTACATAAATGAATATACATGTGTGTCAAGAGTCCTAGTAGGGCAATGAGTTAAGTATTGGGCTGTTAAGTAAAAGGTCATCAACTGGAACAACCTCCCCCCACACACACACCCGATGATTTTGTACAGATTTACGGTTGACAGCATCAAAAACCCCACAGAGGAGTGCTATTCTGTCCTATAAGGTCGTTGATAAAAGAAAGTTTGAAGAGACCACCACCCAGGCCTCTGCTTCTGGAGTTCATTCACACATGACTGTGTGGAACTGCAAAAAACGTTTGGGTGTTCAGGACCAGCCTAGAGATTCTGCATTTCTAAAACTGCCAAGATGCTGATGCAACTGGTCTACAAATAAGAAAGAGTAGCAAGCCTTTTATCTACATGAATCAACAGACTGTTCAGACATTTTTGATCCAATGGGTTATCTTTGTCTTATTATTTGGTATAGCAACCTGAAAAATAATAAGAACATAGTTCTTTTGTGTATTACAGAAAATTCCAGAGTTGAACCATAATTAAATACTCTAAAATAAATGCTATTGAAAGACACCATTTAAAAAGGTAGGATAAACTTGTATGATACTATTACAATCTTTTCAGAACATTACAGCTTACCTTAGTCCAATCATGTTCCACGCATGATCCTGAGAAAGAAACGGATAAGTTAGGGTACTGGGAAACATCACATAAAAATAAGATATAAAAAATAATAATAAGATATAAACACAATTATATTGCATGGCTTGGGTTAAAGTTGTTAATTTACCCAGCAGGAAGAATATAATGAGAAATAAATGAGCCAAGTGGACACTCAGAAAGAATTGTAGGCTAGGGCTGAATCTGGAATCATAGGAAGCATTAACCTTGGAAGTGAGGAGAGGAAGATAAATGCTAGAAAGAGAAAATATTGAAACAACGTTCAAGATGAGTCAGACGCCTTTTTGGTCAGCCGAGTTTCTGTGAAGGCGTGGTAATGAGCCCGTTAGGGAAGGAACATGGACCCCCAATACAGAAAGGCTGCAGTGTCAGGCAGAGAACTTTGAGCTTCTTTTGATAGGAAAGGAGTCCACAAGCAGATAGCAACAAGCATGGAGGACATTTTCGCAACCTGGAACTTCCAAACTTGACATCATACATCTCTATAAATTTCAGAGATGTGTGAGACAAAGAATTATAATATTTAGATTAATGGGTTGTCAGTAATTATTGATGGGATGTGGAAATTGATCTTATGAAACTACAAAAAAGCTATTCAAAACCACAGTCAAGCCTGAGGTGAGCTAGCAGTTTTGAGAACTCAAAATAGTTACTCTTTTCCCTATTACACTCAATTTATTGCATGTTAGTAGGTGGGATAATAAAAGAATATCAAAAGTTGAACTTGAAAAGAGAGGTTCCCATTACTGAGACAATTCAGGCTAAAAAATATACTGAAGATATATTTAAACTTTAAAATGGAAGAGAAGGGAATATACAGATTACAATTTTACAGTGATCAAATTGTATCGAAAATAAATTGTTCAGTTTTATTTATTAAATTTAAGGCCAGGACTACCTTAAAAAGGTATTAAATTTTTTTAAGAATTTTATTTCATTCATTAACCAGCTTTTATTGTAGGAGCCAGACACAGTACTGGAACTCAGTTCACTTGACTGAAATTATACCCTTACAATGGGCACAGGCAAAATCCAAACCCAGGCTCTTTAACCAAAATGCTGTCTAACAAAGCCCAGCTCTCAGTAAATTGGCAGTGATTCCTGATAACCTTTATGAGTCAAAGTGGATGAGCTCCCTATGATTTTTAAAGGCTGGCCTTTCAGAAGTACCTTGACAGACCTTCTTTCCAAAGCCCGTGGGTGGACTCACACCTCCGTAGTTGAATGCAGTAGCCATTTGTGCCTCTTAGGGATTTCACTGTCCTGTCTACCAGGAAGTGCTGTTAGGTGTCATCGAGTCAGCTCGTCCCAAATCATAAGGCCTCTCCATGTACACACAGAATGAAACACTCCTCAGTCTTGGCCCATCCTCACACTTGTTCTCGTGTTTCAGCTCATTGGTGCAGCCCCTTGTCAGTCCATCTTTTAAAGGGCCTTCTCCCTTTTCTCTACTTCTCTCATAAGATAGACGTCCTTTCCAGAGCTTATCTCTCCTGACAATGTGTCCAAAGTACGCAAGACAAGTCTCGCCGTCCTTGCTTCTAAGGAACATTCTTGCTGTACTTTTTCCAAGACAGATCTGCTTGTTCTTTAGGGAATCCATGGTACTTTCAATATTCTTCACCAGCCTCATAAGCAAAGTCATCAGTTCTTCCTTGGCCTTCTTTATTCAACTTTCACATGCATATAAGGCAACTGCAAACACCATGGTTTGGATCAGGT
Source organism: Echinops telfairi (assembly GCF_000313985.2). NCBI lineage: Eukaryota > Metazoa > Chordata > Mammalia > Afrosoricida > Tenrecidae > Echinops > Echinops telfairi. The sequence continues at coordinate 8,403,859 of NW_022111310.1, forward strand.
GCACCTTAGCAAGTTACATCTTTGCTCTTAAACACCCTAAAGAGGTCTTGTGCAGCAGATGTGTCCAATGCACTTGTTTAGGCACCCAGTAAGACAATATTTCTTAACCATCCAAATTAAGTCTTTGTGTCACCTGCTCCAAGTCTTCCTCTCCCAGGCAAAAGTCTTCTTTTCCGTTTTCATCACCTTGAGCCAGGCAGGCTAAGCTGCCTTTATTCTTTTGCTGCTGGCACTTCAAACTAGTTGTCTTGCATCCAATGACACAGCAAGGGGAAGGGGCTTGTTTAACATTCTCATCTCTTTACCTTTCTTCTCTCTATATATCTATGGAGAACCATAGTGGTTGCACATAACTTTTTGATGATGACTGAAAAGATACAGGTTTACTTTCTTGCATCTTAAGCAATTTAGGACAACTTTGGTAGGTCACATGGCCTGAGGATATGGAGTGTGGGAGCAGTTTTATTGTGTTTTTTTGTTTGTTTATCTTTTAAGTACCTTTTGATCAGTACTACTAACAGGGTGGCACTCTAAATGACTAGTCACCAGTTAAGCAATGCAAATAAAGAATGTTCTTCTAATATCTGTTTTAACAGACATAAATTGGATTTGACACAGTGGAAAATGCTTGGGATTTAGATCAACAATTTTTGGTTTAAAGTTCTTTGCTTCTAATTTACAGCTTTAGTTTCCTCATTTGGAAGATACTGATAAAATATTTGCCTTGCATTTCTCATGGGGCTCTTGTGAAAGCAACAGACTATGTAAATTGTTTTCAAACTGTGATTGCATTTTAGTTACTTACAATAGTAATGACGATAATAAATTAGTAACTGTGCTTTAATTATAATAGGATAGCTGTATTGCTAAGGTTGTCTACAATACAAACTCAAGTCAAAGAATGACTTTATAAAGTGAAAGATGGTACTTCTGTACACAGGGTCACTACACACCAAAACTTGTGTGATGGCATCTATGAGCAACATGCACTCAGTCCATGGGTTCTGCATTGTCAGATGCAACTAATCATTAAAAAAAAAAATTCAGATGGGGCATCCTAAAAGACAATGGTGCCTAAAGTGCTATTTACATCGCATTTATAGTGTATTGATGATTATAATTAATCCAGAGATTATTTACAGTATATAGGAAGATGTACATAGGTTATATGCAAAGACTACAGCATTTTATATAAGGAACTTGAGCATACCTGAATTTGGGAGTCCATAGGGGTCCCGAAACCAATCCCTGTAAATACCAATGGATGATTATAGTTTGAAAAAGTATAGTATTTACCACTTACATTTAAACTGAGGAATTTGAAAAGATAGTTTATATTATTTAAAACTTACCTTTAAACAGACAAATTACCTATAATTCCAAGAATAGCAAATTTAGAATATTCTAAATATCTATGACAGCATTGTGACTTAGAGTCAGGATCAAGAAAAAATGCCAGATTTCACAGATGTGCATGAGTAAATATTTGTTATGCAAGTTTTATTGTAATTGTTCCCCAAATCCCAAAGCAATTTAAAGTTGCATTGAGAGACCTGTGAAGTGAAGAAATGTCTTTGTGCATGAGGGACAGCGTTTCACAGACTCAATTAAGATGGAGGTTAGAAATAAATCAAAGTGGTACTAAAATTTTTAATGGAATAAAATTTTCCTGCAAATGTAATGTTTTAAAACATGGGACAAATATCTACCAACTAAAATTCATAAAAGGTGACAGCGTTGTAATTCATAATGTATGTATCAAAGGATGTGTAATGCTTACTTCAAAGTGAAACTCTGGTCTTCAAATAAGAATTACTAATGCTAAGATCAATGCTAGCATTTTAAACAATTTACAGATACGATGGATTGAATAATAAAGTTAAATGCATCACATTTAACTCCTGTGCTGTTTTATTCCCCCAGTCATTTAAGATATGTCTTTTGAGTAAAAGCAAATCTAGATCAGTATGGACACAACACAAATATAGAGGGAAAAATCTAGAAATGAATGTTTGTGCTTTAAACTCATGTCAGATTATTGGGATTAAAATGGTGCATGAATGTGTATTAACATGTATTCTCATTATTTTGAAACTTGGGTTGTAAATCATAATTTCCAAAGGTATGTAAAAGTCATGTTTCACTGGTAACCAAGAAAGGACTTCAAAAGGTTCCTTTAAAAGTTTAATTAATTTAACAAGTGAAAAATATGAATGTTATTGAATGCTCACCAGATGCAAAACACTCTGTATGACACTGTGTTGGCTGTTTCTTCTAGAAACTTTCAGTTCAATGAAGAAAATAGACATAAGAAATGACTATAGTACATTGTACTTTATAGAGCTTCCAGAAATGCTCCAGCATTGGGCTGGGTCCATCCCCTGACAGAAGCAGGTCAACAGGCAGAAGGATGAAACGCCCACTACCAGCAATCCTAGAGCACTTCCACGGCATAGTGAAACATGCATGTAATGATGACAGCAGTCTAAAATTTATTTCTGAATCACAAAACACTATCATTTAAATTTCTAAAAGGTTATGATATACATATAGCTTCTATTTATTTGTATTCTAATTATTTGAAACAAATAATATAGAAAGAGTTGTACCTGGCAGCTTAATAATAAATGTTTAATCAGTTAGAGCATGCTATTCTTCAAACTAACTGAAATACATTTTGAAGTATATACAGATAATGTAGTTATATACCAAATGTGTGCTCACCAAAATGAAGCTAAGAATTAGTTGATGCTTATATATTTATGAAATGTACCTTAATACATTTTAAAATATTTCTTGAATGTGAATAAGAAGGTAGGGCACTCACTTGGAGCCTTTTCTTGTAGACAAGGTCAAAGCTCAGGAAATAACTATTTTGTTTCTAGCACAGTGTTGGGGCTCTGCGGTGTTTCAAAATGCAAGCCAGAGCAGAAAGCACAGCTACCTCTATCCTGGTTCAATAACCTAAGCATGTATTTGCATAGGGCATTTCTTGGATGGATTTTGGCAGAAAACAGAGAACACCAGAAATATGTTTACTTGTTTCATTGATTATGCCAAAGCACTCAACGCTTTGGATCATAACAAATTTTGGAAGAATGGGAATTCCAGACACTTTATGGTGGCTCATGAGTAATTTGTGCATGGATCAAAAGGCAGTTGTGCAAACAGAACAAGTGCATTTTTTTTAAAACAGGAAAAGTGTGTGTCATGGTCGTATCTTCTTATCATGAGCATGTGTAGGCTGAGCAAATAATCAGAGAAGATGATTTAATGACAAATGTGGCATCAAGATTGGAGGAAGCATCATAGAATGCCAATTTACTAGAAGAAAGTATTCTTGTGTTGAGGGAGTACTTGAGTGGAGGCCCAATGTCCTTCTGCTACCTTAATACCAAACCTATACATGTAGGCTCATAGATCTATTTCCCCATCCTCATATAATATATTTGTATATGTACATGTCTTTATCTAGAGCTC
>NW_022111310.1:8408797-8480744 GCF_000313985.2 Echinops telfairi
AAAAAAAAAAAAAAAAAAAAAAAAAAAAAAAAAAAAAAAAAAAAAAAAAAAAAAAAAGATTGGAGGAAGCCTGATTAACAACCTGTGCTATGCAAATGACACAAACCTGCCTAATGAAAGGGAAGAGGACTTGAAATACTTCCTAATAAAGATCAAAGATTGCAGCCTTCAATGTGTATTACAACTCAATGTAAAGAAAACCCCAAACCTCACCAGTTTTGAGGGCCAATAGGTAATATTATGATAAATAAATAAAAGATTGAAAATGTCAAAGATTTCTTCTTCTGTCGTAGTTACATAATCTGGTGTCAACTGGGGATTAAGGGTGAAGGGGTGGAGTCTACTCTGTCAATCAGATCCTGGGCCATGAGGCTTCTGTGTGGGCATGGCTTTCTCCTGAGAATTCTGGGAAATCCTGCCTTCCTTCTTGGAGGTGGGAAACACTTCTCTCTCTCTATGTTGACTCCCTGGGAGACATCCCTGAGAAGAAGCTGCATAGACCTACCCTGATGCAGCCCTGGGTGCTGGTGAAGCCATGTAGAGACCCCTGTCAGTACTGAGATGCTTACAACAGCACTTGATTTTCTACCAACTGGCCTGTGATCATCCTGCATTTGGCATCATTGCACGTGTTTCATGAGTCTGAAGAGGACTGTGTAGATATTGGACATATGGGCTAATACAGGATTTATGGGCTTGCACTAGATTGGGTTGGGATGCTTTCTTAATGTACAATTACCCTTTATATAAAACTGTCTATTAGACACATATGAGTTTCTATGGATTTGTTTCTCTCGTGTACCCGGACTAACACATCTTGTTTGATCCACAAGCAATGCTCATGGAAACAAGTCAAGCGACAAAAAGACACATTGCATTTGGTAAATCTGATGCACAAGACCTATTTAGAGTATTGAAAAGCAAGGATGTTACTTTGAGGACTAACGTATTCCCAACCCAAGTCATAACATTTTACCTTGTCTCATATTATTTGAAAGCGGGACATTGAATAAAGAAGACCAAAGAAAAACTAATGCATTTGAATTGTGGTGCTGGAGAAGAATCTTGAATGTACATGAACTGCTAAAAGGACAAACCAATCTGTTTTTGGAGAAGTAGGGTCATCTTTAAGACAAGGATGGCAAGAGTTCATCTTATATACTTTAGACATTGTCAGGAAAGACCAGTCCCTGGAGAAGGACATCTGGCCTTCACTGCAACAATGGGCTCAACAACAGAAACAATTGTGAAGATGGTGCAGGACCAGGCAGTGTGTTGCTATAAGTCAGAACAGACTTGATGACACCTGTCAACAACATTTCTGAGTATGTGTTTCCACACAATAATGAGATTGTTACTGTGTTAGTCTGGGTATTTTAGAGAAACAAATAGAAACCCATGTATAAGTGAGAGTTTTATATAAAGGGTAAGTGCACATCAAGAAAACATCCCAACCAGTGCTACCCAAGCCCACAAGTCCAACATTAGCCTATAAATCCTACATCAATCCACAAAGTCCTCCTCCATCTCACAAAACACATGCAATGGTGCAGACCAGGAGGAAAACTGAATCGGTGAACATGTAAGCATCTCAGCATTGGTGGGAGTCTCCACACGGCTGCTCCAGCACCCAGGGCTGCATTGGAGTAGGTCCATGTGGCTGCGTCTCAGGGATGTCTTGCAGGAAGTGAGCCTTGCAAGCTGAAGCAGGGAACTGGCAAAGACAGCTGCACCTGGTCCAACCATCACAAAGCAAGAGACCCGAGAACTAGAGAGGCTAGGCTCACCAAGCCATTTATCTCTCTGCCCTTAAATTAACCCCACATGTGTTTATCAGCCAGGTTGGCACAATAAACTTTAACTAACTGAGTTACATTACTGTTTTCTTGGCAATCTGAACATCAAAGGGTAAGCAGATTTCTGAAATAATGAAGACATGAAAGTAGATGAATACTGTAAAATATGAGGGGGTACCTCCCCCCAAAACAGAATTTTTTTTCAAAGCTATATGTTTAAATATTTTTTTACTAAACAACCTTATCACCTTCAAAATACCCTCCATTACACTTAATACATTTGTCAAATACGCTATTGCATCCTTGGAAACATTTTTCAACTCATTTGTTTGGGTGGCTCACAGCATCACCCTTGTTTGTTTGTTTGTTTGTTTGTTCACCTCTTCCACATCAGCAAATAAGCAAATTGCTGTCCTTTCATGTGCCTCTTCATTGGCGGAAACAAAAAGCAGTCCTACTGAGTGAGGTCAAGTGAGAAAGGTGCATGGGAAAAGAGAGGTATGCTGTTTTTTGTCAAAAACTGGTGCACTGAGATGGCTGCATGAGCAGGCACATTGTTGTGGTGGAAAAACCAGTCCCCAATCTGCCACAAATCAGGCCCGAACAAAACTCCAAGATAGTTCAGATAACTTTCTCATCTCTTCAGTGGTCTATCATCAATTTCCAGAATGGGTTTTTTCATCAATCAACATTTCACCATTTTTTGAAACTAGAAAACCACTTGTACACTTCAGTTTTTCTGGTAGTGCTGTCCTTATAAGCTGTGTTCAACATCACAACAGTTTTTGCAACATTTTTCCCAAGCAGGAAACAAAATTGTATAGTCTCACACTGTTCTCGAGGTTCGAATAAAACTGCTTTTATGAAAAGATTCACTGTGACCAGACAGAACCTTCCCAGGTGACGCCACTGGGTGCACTAGCTCAGAGCGAGTTGCTCAATGCTTGCCTAGTGGGGAAAAATGTGTACAATGAAAGATCCACCTAGGGGGACATTTTTCCATTTCAGCAGTGGGGTAACCCCTCAAATATATGCAATACAAAGTTATTATTGGATGATATTAAAGTATCTTCTAATATTATGACTTTGATCCAGGTAATATTCAAAGCTATAATAAAAGTAGCACAAGCCATAAAATTTCCTTTTATGACGCAACGAATGGATGTGGGGAATAATACCAGAGAATCTGTCATGGATGCACTTTTGAAACCCTTAAAAATGGGGCTAAAAAGTGGGAGATATATATTAGGAATATTCAGAGGAAAGGAAATTTAAACAACAACAATGAAAAAAACTCGAAAACTTCAGTGAAATATTCAGTCTCAAAAGTCAACAAAAAATGGGCTAAAAACTAAAGTTTTCATGGGCAACTCCAAGAGTATAGGTGGCTAGGGTGCTCAATTAACTTCTCATTCCACAGCAGAAATATAACTTATTGACTCACTTTATTCCAGCCTTGATGAATTTTAAATATTTGATGATACCACAAAAGAGAATCAATGGTCCCTTCAGAAGCCATACAATGATGCAAATAAAAACAACAAATTAAAGAGACAAAGGAAAGGATAATAGCCCTAACTCACCGTCCGTATTGGTGTAAAACTAGCCAACCTAAGGTCCTTTGAATTACTGTGGATAAAATAACCTGACAGTGGTGAAGAAACCTTATCAGAATTGCTGGACAACAGTGCCAAGTTGCCATAAAACTGAAATCTTGTAAGGGGAAATAGTTAAGGGGTGAAAGGATAAGTTAAATCAATAGAACTATTAAAAACTTAAATGCCCAGCCTGAATCATATGAGGGATCTACTGATCTGGTTTCTAAAAATTTACTGTAATTTTTGTTTTTATTGTTTTGTTCAGTTTTTGTTCATTCATAATAGAGTGTATCTCAGAGGTTTTATGTAAATGGAGGTCACCCTCTTGAAGCTGTGGTATACGCTTTTCCATGTGTTGGCGGGGGTGGTGCGTGATGGGGACCCAATGCCCATCTCTAGACAACTGGACATACCTTGCAGAGGGGTAGTGGGGAGATGAGTCCATTAGGGTTCAGTATAACAATAATGAAACCCACAACCTTCCTCTAGTTCTTAAACGCTTCCTCCCTCCAACTACCAGGACTCCAATTCTGCCTTGCAGACCTGGCTAGACCAGATGATGCACAGCGGTACAGATGAGAATTGGAAACTCAGGGAATCCAGGACAGATGAACCACTCAGGACCAGGGGTGACAGTGGCGATACCAGGAGGGAAGGGGGGTGTAGAAAGGGGGAATTGTTCACAGAGAGCTACATATAACCTCCTCTCTGGGGGATGGGCAACAGAGGGGTAGGTGAAGGGAGACGCCGGGCAGTGTAATATAAGATATAATAATAATTTATAAATTATCAAGGGTGCATGGGGGAGGGGGGCAGAGGAAGGGAGAGGGGGAGGGGGGGAAGGAAAATGAGCTGATTCCAGGAACCCAAGAGGCAAGCAAATTTTGGGAATGATGAGGGCAACAAATGTATAGATGTGCTCTACACAATTGATTTATGTATTTTATGAGCCCCAATAAATTGATTAAAAAAAAGAAAGAACCCCAGGACTGATCAACCAACAGGACAGCAAATAGAATAAGGGGTTTGTGGAGGGGGTTCAGGGGTAGTGGTGCGGTGGTTACAAGGGAAACAATAACAAGGAGTGCATGTAGAAAAAGATTGTTTGCAAACTGATTGTGGTAACAATTGTACAATTCTACTTGCAGTGATTGAAATATGGGATGATACGATATATGCATTATATCCCAACTAATTAAACAAAAACAATCAAACAAAAAAAGTGTGGAGTGAACTTTCACAAAAAAATGGTAAAATAGGGAATTCTAAAGTCCATCCTTTCACGAATTTTCTGGCAAAAATAGAATCCTCTTTTTTTTGAACTTTGAAATCCACTCAAAAACTTACAAAATAGCCATACCACAGTAAGAGAGTTTCGTGGTATTTTAACAAGTCAGCCTAGAAGACAGCAGCCCACAAACCTGGTATGTTTGCCTCTGGGCAATAGGAACAGCTATCAAAAACCAAACCCACTGCCAGGGAATCCATACCAATTTGGAGTGACACTGTTTGACAGAATAGAACTTTCCTTTTGCTTTTCAGAGACCGTAAGTCTGTTCACCAGCAGACAGCCTCCCCTTTCCCTGTGAAACAGCTGGTGGGTTCAAACTGTGGATGTTGGCGTTAGTAGTCTCACATATTGAGTGCCAGAAGGAGAAACGAATCTGTATTGAAAGAAGTACAACCAGATTGTTCCCTGAAAGTCACTATTGATAGACTCGATCTCAAGCATTTTGGACAAGTTGTCAGGAGGAGCCAGTGCCTGGAGGAGGGCATCATCCCTTGTAAAATGCAGGCTCAGGGAAGAAAGAAGGTCCCTAAAGGGATGGGTTGATACACTGGCTACACCACTGGGCTCAAACCTAATAACAGTGAGGATGGTGCAAGACTGAGCACTGGTTCACAATGCTATACATCAGTCACTGTAACTGCAGCACACTCCAGAGTATGAAAGAAGAATCGAACAATGAAATGCATTGAAAAATGCCCAACATACATGTTCACTATAATTCTTTGGTATCAAATGGCAAGTCCTCCAGGAATGTACCATTGCATTTGAAATCATTTAAAGGAGAAATGCAATGTAGGGAATTAAGATGGAATTATCAATTTTAGCCTTTTACTGGCATTTAACAATCCACTGAAATGGCTTACTTCAACCCATTTAAAATACTACAGCTTTCAGAGTCTCAGGCTCTACCTCTGTCCAAAATGACCAATTATACTAATTAGTAATTGTAGTATTCTGTGAGCCCCATTAGGTATGTGAAACACTGACTCCTGGTGATGTAGTGGTTAAAGTACTAGCAGTTGGCCACCCGGAAAGTGGGTACTTTGAACCCACAAGTTGCTCCCTTTCATGGGAAAAGGTGACACTGTACTTCCAAAAAATCACAGCATGTTTTGTCCAGTAAATTGGAAGGAAGTCAGTGGCAGTAGATGAATAGTATATGCAAAGGTGGGCAACTTACGATAAGGATAATGGAACAGTTTTCAAATAACTTCAAGAAAGAAAAAACAACACTCACTAAAGACTCTTCAGTCTAGTTGAGCCATAAAATCTTCAAATATTGTGGCGCCACCGAGGGCATTGTTTGATTCTTGGGTTGCACTGCAACAACAACACACCAATTACCTGATATAATTAGGTCTGTGGGACATTCTCCCTGGAGTTTCAGAAAGTTCCTAATCCTCCATGTTTACATGTCTAACTTTAATTTGCTGTACTGTTGGACAGTTTCTTTCTCTCCCTACATATTCATCACACACATGCACACAATGCTTCCATGGCATTGCTGTGCAAATATCTTGCCCTTTGCAGGGCGTCTCTGGGGTTTGGAGCCCCTGGAGTTCAACACGTAGAAGGTCTGTGAATGAAGACACATGGGATTTTACGGACATTTTTTCGCTCCTACTTTTTTTTTTCTTTCTCTGGACAAGAAAGTCAGGATATTTTCACAAGCCTCATCTGTCAGTTTTATATGAGGAACAGTCTACTGGTAAGTGGAAACTAGAAGGAAATGATAATGCCATCTTGTGTCATTATCATTAATGTCTACCTACAATTATCTTCATGTAATTGTATAATGGAGAGCATTTCTTGAGGTGAAACTAAGCACTTCGCAAGGAAATAGGATGACCTCAAATCAAAGATATGAAGCAATTTTTCAGTCCAAATTTATACAAATTCCATCTTCTGATTTTGCAAATCTTATTGTTCAATTTATGGGTCAGGCATTAATTGTGTATATTTTAACTGGATATATCTAACTTGGTCACCTGTCAACTTTTCATTAGTTAGTGTAGTTGGAGTTCTATGCTATATTTTATGTCATTATCTGGATCATTTTCTTAACAAAACTTTTAGGCATTCAATGGTCTTACTTAAATAAGAAAAAAAGAAGTTACAAGTTTCAAAGCTAGGAACTTTTTTACCTTAATGTAATAGCTCTCATCTCAAAAATACTTACTTCACACCCTCTCCTTTCACAAAGAATGAGAAAATTTTATGTTTCCAGTCTGGGACTCTAACTTCCAGCATCAGTGCAAAGTGGGTGTGTTAGTTCCTGTTTTATTTGTTTGTCTGTTTTTCCAGTAGGTAAGTAATTTGAAGATTATTTTTGGACTTATGGGAAAGACGAGGCAGCCTACTCCCATAAAGATTTATAGTCTCATAAACTCTATCTAAGGTTTATCTAAGGTTGCTATGAGTGGAATTGACTACATGGCAGTGGGTTCATTGGATCTATAATGTGCTGAGAATATCAATCCTCTGTTCCAAATGTGTGTCATTCCAGCACATTTTTTTCCTGCTATCATCAGTAGTCGGTATGACCATCACTCAAAAATTATGGGGGGGGGAAACTGAAATAGCTTACATGTCATATGTACCATCTGTAGAGTAAAGTTCAAAATAATTAAGTACAAACTAAGACAAAAATATGATTCCCATGTCTGACCCTGTTAAGATGAGAGAACATAAGCCACCTCTTTTTTACCCTTTCTGAAACCTTTTTGACCCTGGATCATTTGTGGTCAGTACCACTTTGTATCCAGTGCCCTAAAGTTCCCTGCACTGTACACTGAACTTTTGTGTTATAGTTTGTGATGTTCAGAAAAAAGTCTGTCACTGTGTCCTCAGCAAGGTCATGTTTTGATTTCTACCAACCTAGATTAATCAGGATGGATCGGTATCATCCAGGTGAGGGAGGGAATCTGAGTATCTCTTCCATGTATTCCTGCTTGGCACCAAGTGCTTTCATTAGGAACAGGGACATTGAGCAGTGCTTTCAGTTTATAAAAATGACAGGAATGTTGGCAGGTGGTTTAAATCTGTAGTTGGCAGATCCTCAACCGTCTGTCACTCTACTTGGGGTCTGGCTTGGTTGACTGACTAGTAACATTTTTAATCCTCTCTCATATTAACACCAAACCAGTAAGAAACACAGTGCACACAGTTCACTATCTGACATAATAGTGTTTTGAAAGATTGTGAGCTTTCTGGTGAGGGGATGCTCACTCACTACACAAATTCATTGGGCACACCCCAAAGATGAAAGCGGAGTAGAAATGCCCCACAGGGTGTCCAAGGCTGCATTTCTTTGGGGAAGCCTACTGCTACCTCGTCTTCCTGTTGAGAAGCTAGTAGGTCCGCAATGCCATCCTCTTGGTGACCGGATGAGCGTTTTAACCGCTGTGCCACCAGGCTTTCTCATTAGCCACACACCACCAAAGAGTTACCTTCATTCAAAATTGATTTGTTTCTAAACTAAGAGCAATAGTTTATGACAATTCCATTTTAGCTTTAAAACTGGAAAATCATATGAAAAGAAAGCATTAAGTTGTTTAACTAGTACAGAATTACTTGTATGAAATATTATCCCCTGGCCTGGAGAAAAACAGATGCTATGATAATTCTATTCATTCACTACTGCCTCCTCATCACTAACCTCAGTAATATTGTCTAGTATATACTATTATTTCTCTATGTTGAATGAGTAGATAGGTATTTAAATATTATATCTAGCTTGCAAATTACTTTCAAATCATGAACCATTTTTAATTGGATACTCTTGTAAAATCTGTGAAGAAACGATTAGTAAGTTTATAGATTAGGAAAACGACTCTGAAGAGTGTGCTGACCCAGAAACTGTCCTGGCACATGGGTTTAGATTGTCTAACAGTGGAACGTTGGGTCTAATACTCTTAATTAAAGGTAAGTATCACCCAAGGAAGAATCAAATCTATTTTGTGCTTCTACTGCATACCATACATTTAGCCTATGCGATCAGAGTTAAATTTACATCCCACTAATGAACCTTGCTAACCCCGATACATAGGTGAGGACATAGGTTCTAAGAGAAGCTAGAAATACAGCATAACCTCACAGATTTCATGAGAGACACAGTTAAGATTTTGGTTTGGTTTGTTCTGTACAGATGACTACAACTTGTTATGATGGTCAATGTGACTTAGGTCTTCTGGAGGGGACCTGAGGGGAAAATAAATGTGCACTCTTTCTTAGAGTATAAAATAGAACTTCTGCTAGTGTTTGGGGAGGGACAGGGCTGGGAAGCTTTTTAAAAACAAACAAACAAGGCATGGATAGTAGAGTTGCTTAAGGGTTATATTCCCTGTTATGATCAAGCTTGTTACAGGAACAGCTTTCTTTTCTTAAGGGTCTCTGTCATAACTCATCAAGAGACTCAGAACCTCCATCTGAAGGGTCAGTTACTATAATGACATCAGTTAATGTAATAACGAAATGATCGTTCAGACCTGGGTGTGGGGTCCCCACAGAGCTTTGGTCTTCACTTTCAAATGAAGCTCTGGTTTCCACGGACTGCTGGAAAACTGAGTTGAAAATGTAAGAGAAATGGGAGGAATGTCATCGTTTCCATGGAAAATATGACTTAAAGATTCAAGTTTTACCTAAAATTAATTATGGCAAATACATCTTATTCTAAAACAAGATGAAATTCAAGTAAGTTTCTCTACAAAGCAGTCTGAAGGAGCAGTGATTGAACTGAAAACCAGTGGGTGCAGGTAACCAAAGCCCGATTGCTGTGCTGAATGGGGAGGCAAGTGCACGCTCCTGGATACACCTCTCTGCTGTCCTTTTGCAGTGTTATCTCTACTGACCCTGGCTAAGACTCGAATATTTGGAGAAAAAATGGATAATTCCTTAATGTTCCATATAATGTACTTTACCAACCTGGTCAAAACTTAAAAAGTAAAACATAAAAAAAGTTTCTATTGAGACTGTTCTGATTCATGATGAACTCACATGGGTCAGAATAACACTGCTTTACCAGGTTCTAAATGACTGATTTCTAAAGTAGATCACCAGGACTTTCTCTCAAGGCACCTCTGGATAGTCAACCCTCCAATTTTTCAGTTAGCACCAAAGTCCAAATGGACCACCCAGGGAATCCCCTCCCTCTTTTCTGTTTCTTTTTTTCCCCTGACTCCTGCCCTCCTATAGCATTTGATGGGCTACCTGCCCCGCTAATTCCTTTCAGCTTCAGGTCATTACCTCAGCTCATTCCTCCTCAGTTCATCAAAGCCCAATTCAATTGACATAAAGAAATGTTGGTCGAATTATCTCTTGAAGAATCTGGAAACACAGGGAATCCAGGGCAGATGATCCCTTCAGGACCAGTGGCGTGAGTGGTGATCCTGGGAGCGTAGAGTGAGGGTGGGTTGAAAAGGAGGAACCGATTACAATGATCTATTTGTGACCTCCTCCATGGGGGACAGACAACAGAAAAGTGGGTCAAGGGAGACATCAGACAGGGCAAGATATGACAAAATAATAACTTATAAGTTATCGAGGGCTCAGGAGGGAGGGGAGAGCGGGGAGGGAGGGGAAAAAATGAGGACCTGATGCCAGGGGCTTAAGTGGAGAGCAAATGTTTTGAGAATGATGAGGGCAATGAGATTTCTTAGGGGACACATGTTTCCAACGCAATGGCCAGCTATATAACCAACTATATAATGGAAATGGGTCACTATTTCTAAATTATGCTAATTCATCTGAAGAGGATCTGGAAATCAGATTTTATTATCATATTTTCTATTTTAAGATAATATTTATTCAAATTTAAGCACAGTATAGGTAAACCCTTACCAACATAGCTCATTTGCCTGCAAGATGTAGGTCATGGGACATGGATAGCAGATGCAGCACTATGAAGACTAGTAGGAATGCAAGAAATGAGCTGTCTCTGAACCCTGGGAAAGTTAGTGTGAGGATTCCTGTTCAAGAGGTCTATGGTCCGAGTAAGAAAATTGTCAAAACACCGAACTGCAAAAATTCTGAAAATGATGCTCTAAAAGAAATTGTTCTCCTAAGTTACTGTATTAACAAATTCCTATTCCATCCTTCTCACAGTGCCTGTGTGAGAAAGCACATATGAAACATGGAAAGGACCAATGATTCCATGTTGACAGAATTCGTCCTGGTGGGGCTTTCTGCCCACCCCAAACTCCAGACCATGTTCTTTGTGCTAGTTTTATGGATGTACCTGATGATCCTGCTGGGAAATGGAGTCCTCATCTCAGTAATCATCTATGATTCTCACCTGCACACCCCCATGTATTTCTTCCTCTGCAATCTTTCCTTCCTGGACATTTGCTACACAAGCTCCTCTGTCCCACTAATTCTCGACAGCTTCCTCACAGTACGGAAAACCATTTCCTTCTCGGGATGCGTGGTGCAAATGTTCCTCTCCTTCGCCATGGGAGCCACCGAGTGTGTGCTCCTAGGCATGATGGCACTGGACCGCTATGTGGCCATCTGCTACCCGCTTCGATATCCTGTGATCATGAGCAAGAGTACCTATGTGCCCATGGCAGCTGGGTCCTGGATCACTGGACTTACTAATTCCCTTGTGCAGACATCTCTTACAATGCAGTTACCATTCTGCACTAATAATGTTATTAGCCATTTTGTCTGTGAGATTCTGGCTATCCTGAAACTAGCCTGTGCTGATATTTCAATCAATGTGATTAGTATGGCTGCGTCTAATATGATTTTTATCATCATTCCCTTGCTAGTAATTTCTATGTCTTATGTTTTTATTGTCGCCACCATTTTGAGGATTCCTTCTACGAAAGGGAAACGGAAGGCCTTCTCCACCTGTTCCGCCCATCTCACGGTGGTGATCGTATTCTACGGAACCATCTTCTGCATGTACGCAAAACCCAAGTCCAAAAACTCTGTGGGTTCCGATCATCAGGACATCACTGACGCCCTCATCTCCCTCTTCTATGGAGTGATGACTCCTATGCTCAATCCCATCATCTACAGCCTGAGAAACAAGGATGTCAAGGCTGCTGTGAAGAACATGCTGGGTAGAAAGCACTTCGCTGATGGCGTGTAAGCACTCCTTTACTCTTTGTGACCTGAGATGCACAGCTGCTAGAGACCCAGAATTTGGAAAGAGGAAACTAGTGTATATAAAAAAATTCACTGTCTGTTATCGAAATCACATAATAGTAATATTTTGGTAGCTATTGTTATTCATAAGTTTCTAATTGCAGAAATAAAATAATATAAAATGTTAGTAGTCTCAGCCAGAGATTTAAACTTTATAAAACAAGCAGGTCATAAGGCATTGTAAAATGCACCTTTTAAAATGTGTTAGTTACATTAAGAATTATGCAAAGTAAATAGTAAACAGCATCTGGCATTGTATTCTTTACTGTTTGTTGCTGCACATGTATATGTTCCATGAGGACAAGAATTTGTCTCGTTATTATCCAATGGTATCCCAAAAAGCACCCCTAGATGACATATGTTCACAACAAATATTTTTTTTAATTCATATAAGGTTCACATACTAAGAAAATCAGAATACATATCGGTCATAGCTGAAGTAAGAAAAATTTTAAAGTTGATTAAATGCAATATTTTCAAAATGAGCTGTGTTGGCTTTTTGTCATTTAATTAGTCCTTATTTTTTAGTGTATTCTGTGATTTCTATGTGACGTGCAATATTATATGGAACAACAGATTTTTTCACCCATTGTCACACCTTCCTGGGATTTGGTATATAATAAGACCGAAATAAATGAAAGAGTTCCTTCGTAATGCATCTTAAGTAGTAGTGAAAGGAATACATGTAACATAGTAGCAGAGAGTTCCTCTTAGCTGAGTGACAGTCCAAAGGACTTAGAGGACGGACTGTAATGAGGACTTCTCTCCTAATTTACATTGGATTTCACAAGCCCCGAAGGAGTAAAACACCTGGACAGAACTGGTAACTGAGCAAAGCTGCATCAAAGAGCCAGCAGAGACAGAGGGCAAAGTCAAGTTGTTCAATGAACTAGGTGCTGCAGAGTTTGGGGGCAAGGTGTCTGTTTTGCTTGAAGAGTGCACATATACATGACAGCATCCTGGTGGAGAAGAGAAGCCACATTTCTCCTGGGGGCCGAGTCCAATGTGGACCGGGCCGTGTTTCCTCCTGTCACTATGGGTCAACAACAACATGGTCAATACAGGAAAGAAACACTCCACTTCATGTAGCTCTCTGGGGAGTTCATTTGAGTTGAAACACAGATCACAAATAAAACTTTATAAATAAACATATATATATATATTTATAAAGTTTTATGTACATACATATATAAAAAAAGTTTTATATACATATATATAAAACGTTATATATATATATAGCCAGTAACTACTAAATTGTAAAATCTTGATACTCTTCTTTCTTCTTAACTTATAACTTTTATTACTTCATAAGATTAAATGAGTTAATTCTTAATACCTAGAACATTCTAAAGCATTGCCTATTGTGCTTTTAATATGTGATAATTATATTAGAATTGGTTGAAAAGCATTTAGGAGACACACATTTTTTATCTTTCTTTTTTTAGTAACTTTGGTGTCATTAACTGTTGTTTTTCCACTTTAATCACTTTTCTATGTTCTATGTTGTGATACAGGTTTTGGACACAGAACAAATTAATTTCTCCTTGATCAGTTGGCTGCTGTGGCATCTGTTTGGCTTCCTCTAGTGTGGCTCTTACTGGGCATTTTTGTCTGAACTCCAGGAGCAGAGCCAACTTTTCCAAGATCTAGTCCTAACATAGGGGTTTTATTTCCAGTAAATCAATCTTGAAATCTAGTTTAAACAAAGTAAGATGAATACAATAATCTTAAGAAATGTCGTGAATCTGATGGATCCAGGGAAATATATTTGGTCAGACCATCATTTCCATACACAGCTACACAGCACAAAGACCCGGCAAGACATTTGCCTTTCTTCTGTAGTCGTTTTCTTATTTCTACACGGTAGATATTGACAGCCTTTTTGGTTTATTTTAAAATAGAGTCACCACCATCATCATATAACTATATGAAAGGAGAATTTTGAATAGTTCATCAAATCCTAAAATATTTGTGAAGATGGATTATCTTTGCACCCTGGGGAAAATAAGAGGAAAAAAATGTGTATATACCTCCACTTTTTTCATTGATGAATATCTAGCCCCTATCTAGATTTTAGATTTGCTGTAAAATACACTATTTTCATAAATCTGTACCTGATTGCATAATGTAAATGAATGTAAAATATATTTTTGGAAAGAAATAAGGGAACATAGAGTTTACAACATAGTTTCTCATAATCATACTATCGGTGCCTTTGCAAGGCACCACAAGTTACAAACAGGGCTCAAGAAGAGGAGACATATTTGACAGCACTACCAGAATCTGTAAGTCCAGCACCTAGACTCAAGGTATCCAAGGACCAAAATGCAACACTACTCATTTATTAATTTCAAAACCCTACAGATGAAGGAAAATCATAAATGTATATTGAACTTCAAATATGCCTATGCATAGGACCACTTTGCATGAATTTTAGCCTTATCATACATATTTAGCCTTATTATACTAATGCTATCTCTCATTACTTATCATTGGTTCATCAGAACTATGAGATAATAAGGAATTTACACAAGGTCTCATAACTAACAAGTGGCAGAAACAAAATATAAACCATATATTCTTTTCAATAGATGCTAGATCATCTCAAGAATATTCTTAAGGGACAACGACTTATCAAATGTGCAATGCCTTCGCGAGGTCAAAACACCTAGAAACATACTGGAAGTAAACGCACACGCGTGCCAACAGCATTGGTAAACAGCATCTGGTGGAGCTGGTCCTGCTTCATGTTACTCCTTGGGAAAAGCAGAGAGAAAGGGCTGCTGGATTGGACATCAAACTTAACCATGTTAATCAGGGGGGTTTCTTTCTCAGAGATCTTGAAGAACTCTCTTCATGCGCTGAAAATGCTGAACAGAAAGACATTGTAAAATGAGGCCAGGAGAATTTCCACTTTGCATTATGGCATGAAAAGAGCTCAGAAGCAATCACCATCATTTTCATAACATGAAATAACCTAAAAAACTGATAGTCAACAAGTCTTGAATCCATGAAAGGATTGATGCCAGAGGAAGCCACTCCCTGAAAACCAGAGAGATTCCTTCCTTATCAGTAGCCCTAGGTCTTGCTTGGTTCTATAGCTAAAGTCACATGGCATCTGCTTGGCCTGTGTGACTGCCTCTGTATCTAATCTGCTGTTTGTATAACTCAGAAACCATCTGGTTAGAACATGGCCTAGGGTAGCCTCATTAATGTAACATTATTTTGCATTATGGAATCTGATTACACTACATGAGATTACATGCAGAGGCTTTCAACATATATTTGGCATGGAAGAAACACAATAATTAATGAGTTGCCTATGGTATATGCATAAAGAGTTACCCCAGGCCTCTTATGCAGCCCAGTCTCCATATAGCACTCCAACCCTGGCTACTGAGCATACGGATAGCAACCAGTCACCCCAGCACCCGCAAGACCACAGAATGGTAGCAAGTTCACTGAGCATAGTCAATTCAACCTCAATCCATCACAGGTTGCTACAACCAGCCCATCACAGGATATGGACAGAGTAACTTCAGTTACTCCCAGGTACCTAAGAGCTTACCCCATGCAGCCAGTCCCATCCTCGGTCCTATCCTCCTACCAGCTCGTCTTCTTCTGAGCCAACTAGTTATGATCAGCATGCTGACTCTCAGCAGAACACTTAAGGGTAGCAGATGCCCACTAGATATCCTGCCCCCACCAACTGCCTCCCACAGTCAAGCTTCCAGCCAGTATAACCAACCACACAGCAGCTACAGGCAGCAGAATTCATTCCAACAGGACACCACAGGAGCATAGGTGTTTATGGGCAGGAGACTTTAGGATTGGATTTTCTGGAACACGCCAGAACCTGAGCATGAGTTGCCCTGATAACCTTGGCTTAGGAAGAGGGCGATTTGATGGTGGAGGCATGGGCAGAGGTGGGACAGAGGAGGACAAAGTGGAGGGGGTTCTGGAGATCAAGGTGACTTATAAGTCTAGTGGACCCATGGATAAAGAGTCAGATCTTTATTTAGGCTCATCTGTCGATCCAGATGAAGTCTGGCAACAGTGTGATTTATGTGCAAGGGTTAAATGCCAATGTGACGCTCATCCATGACAGACTACTTCAAGCAAAGTGGCTTTGGTCCATATCTACTTGGACACAGTGGCTTGATCCAGATCTACCTGGACAAGGAAACCAGGAAATACAAAGGTGATAACACTCTGTCCTATGAAGACCCACCAACTGCCAGGGCTGCCCAGGGAGTGGTTTGATGAGAAAGATTTCCAAGAGAGCAAACTTAAAGCCTTGCTCACTTGGAAGAAGCTGTCCATGAATAGCATGTAAGGTTTAATGGCACCACAAGAGGGCAAAGGGATGCCACCACCACAGACAGGAGGTCCAGGGGGCCCAGGAGATCCTGGCAAATCCATGGGGCTCATGGGAGACCGTGGCAGAGACAAAGGAGGATTTCCCCCAGGAAGACCTTATGGTTCCAAGGGAGCCCGTCTGGAGGAGCAAACTCCAGCATGAGTTGGGGACTGGCAGTGCCCCCATCCTGGCAGTGGAACCCAAAACGTCACCTGGAAAACAGAATGCAACCATTGTAAGGCTTCTAAGCCTGAAAGCTTCCTCCTACCACCCTTCCATTTCCATCATCTGGTGGTGACAATGGCAGAAGTGGCCCTGGTGCCCTTGTGGACTACAGTGGTCCTGGTGGAATGTTTAGGGGTGGTAGAGGTGGAAACAGAAGTGGCTTCTGTGGTCGTTGAGGCATGGACCAGTGGCTTTGGTAGAGGAAGACGGATAAAGGCAAGCACCGCCAGGAGTGCACAGAGACTGGCCCAACTAGATAAGACCCCACAGAGCTGAACTGATGACCAGATTTAGTTTTAAGCCAGAAAAATTATATTTATATTATTATTTATTTTAACATTTAATTTATAGTCATTTATGTTAATATATTTATATTAACATTATATTTATAATGTTGACCACATATTATGATTATTCCTCATCTGTACTTCAGTATATTTTACCATATGTGGAGAAATATTGAAACAAGCTAGCTGGTAATAAAAAATGAATATATGCATGATTATATGCAAGGAAGTAAGTAGAGTCCAAAGAAGTTGCCACAAATTTGCCCGAGATCACTCAGCTAGAAAGTGGCATAGTAAAGAATACAGCATAAGGTTAAAAAATTTATGGAATTTTTATTACTTTCACAATAACATTAAAAAAATTATTTTATTGGGGGATCTTACAGCTCTTATCACAATCCATCCATCCATCCACTGTGTCAAGCACATTTGTACATATGTTGCCATCATCATTTTCAAAACATTTTCCTTCTACTTGAGCCCTTGGTATCAGCTCATTTCCCCCCTCCCCAACCCTCCCTCCCTCATGAACCCTTGATAATTTATTAATTTTTTTTCATATCTTAAACTGACTGATGTCTCCCTTCACCTACATTTCTGTTGTCTGTCCCCCAGGGAGGGGGTTATATGTAGATCACTGTGATCAGTTACCCCTTTCTCCCCCACCCCCAACCTCCTCCTTCCCCTCCTGGTATCTCTAATCTCATTACTGGTCCAGCAGGGTTTATCTGTCCTGGATTCCCTGTGTTGCAAGCTCTTATCTGTACCAGTGTACATGCTCTGGTCTAACTAGATTTGTAAGGTAAAATTAGGGTCATGATACTGGTGGGGAGGAAGCATTTAAGAACTAGAGAAAAGCTATGTGTGTCATCGGTGCTATACTGCACCCTGACTGGCTCGTCTCTTCCTTGTGACCCTTCTGTAAGGGGATGTTCAATTGTCTACAGATGGACTTTGGGTCTCCACTCCACACGCCCCCTCATTCACATTGATATGATTTTTTGTTCTGGGTCTTTGATGCCTGATACCTGATCCCATGGACACCTCATGATCACACAGACTGGTGTGTTTCTTCCATGTGGACTTTGTTGCTTCTCAGCTAGATGGTTGCTTGTTTATCTTCAAGTTTTAAGACCCCAGACACTATATCTGTTGATAGCCAGGCACCATCAGCTATCTTCACCACATTTGCTTATGCACCCATTTTGTCTTCAGCGATCATGTCAGGAAGGTGAGCATCACAGAATGCCAGGTTATTAGAACAAAGTGTTCTTGCATTGAGGAAGGACTTGAGTAGAGCACTATAATGTTTTTGACTGCTCAGCAGACCTAGTCAAACCTTCCAATCCATCTCTTTAGCAAACAGACCAAATGAACATATTTCTGTGAATGCAGCTCTACGTGAAAGTTAACTATGTAAAATAGGATGGTCTCAAAGAGGTCAACAGATCTGAGAAGACATCATTTCATTGCCCTTTGTTATATCATAACCTGGTAATCTCTTCCCACGGGAATGAAAGACGTTGTCTAATACTTACACCTTCACAAGGCACCACATCTCAGAGGACTTTGTTATAAATTGACTGACCTACTTCTTCCTGGTACCAAAGTACTAGTGGGTTACATGAGGATGGAATCCCATGTACCTGCAACAGTCTGAACCTGACCTTGTTTAAGTCAACTTGTGACTTTTTAACAAGAACCCATCTTCCATCCACAAGTTTAATGGGAAGAAATCTGGGGGTTTCTGAGGAAATTCACTGCTCCTCTTACAACTAAACGGAAAAGAAAAATAAATAGATGAGATCATCATGTGGAAAATTCTAAAAACTCAAGTGACTTTGTTCAATGACCAGAAGGCAATCTGTCAACCGATACCATCAATCATTCAGAAAATATCATTGAAGAAAATAAGAATTTTTCTCATGAAGATACAGCAGTGTGAGAGATGATGAAACAGGAGGGAATGAGAATGTCATAACAAGGAAGTTTGCTTAATCATGTGGAACAAAACATATTTGCCACAGTTCTCACCCTTCCATATTGCAAAGCAGTCATCTGATTTCACTCAATTATATTGAATATTTATAACAGTTGAGGATGTAACTCCCAGAAGACATGTGAGGTACTTAGTTTATCGTGCCAACCTGGCCGATAAACACACGTGGGGTTAATTGAAGGGCAGAGAGATAAATGGCTCAGTGAGCCTAGACTTTCTAGTTCTCAGGTCTCTTGCTCTCTGATGGTTGGACCAGGGTGCAGCTGCCTTAGCCAGTTCCCTGCTTCAGCTGGCAAGGCTCACTTCCTGCAAGATATCCCTGAGGAGAAGCCGCATGGACCTACCCCGATGCAGCCCTGGGTGCTGGAGCAGCCGTGTGGAGACCTGTGCCAGTGCTGAGATGCTTGCACATTCACTGATTCGGCTTTCCTCCTACAGTCGGCATCGTGGTGTGTGTTTTGTGAGATGGAGGATGACTTTATGGATTGATGCTGTACATATGGGTTAATGTTGGACTTTTGGGCTTGGGCAGCACTGGGCTGGGATGTTTTCTTGATGTGCACTTAACCTTTACATAAAACTCTCTCCTACATGTGAGTTTCTGTGGATTTGTTTCTTGAAAGTACCCAGATGATTACAGCATGTAATTCTAGAAGTAGTTTCTTTTTGTCTTGGGAAATTCATTGAGCACCTATCTAATTAATGTGTGTTTATTTTTAAGTAATAGTAGTCGTTTGGAAATTGAATGAGTTAAATCTTGAAATGATGTGTGCTATACTTGTATCACTAAGTAAATTCAAAATCTGTCACGTTAGGACATTGTAAAGGAGAGCCCTGCCCACTAGAGTACAACTTAATGTACAATATTCATTTTTAACTCAGGCTCTACATAATTTACAATGAGATACTTCGAGATGACAAAAATGAAAAATTTATGGATTGTGAGATGGTTAATGTAAACTAAACTTCATATACATTCAGAATCACTGTGTCAATACATCTTATCAAGGGTCTTCCTATTTTTTGTTGCCTCTCTTCTTTGCCAGGCATGATGTACTTCTTCAGGGACTCAACTTTGCTTATAACCTGTCCAATGTATATGAGATGAAGATTCTATATAATTATTTAAGTAGCATTCTGGCTCTATTTCTTCCAAGATAGATTTGTTTGTTCTTTTGACAGTCCATGATACTTTCAATATTCTTCTCCAGCACCATAATTCAAATGCATTGATTCTTCTTTGGTCCTTTTTATTCAGTGCACAACTTTCACATGCATATGAAATGTTGGAAAATACCATGGCTTGGGTCATGCACACTTTAGTCCTTGTAATAGTCTGGGTACTTTAGAGAAACAATTCCACAGAAACTCATGTATAAGAGAGAGGTTTTTTTTTTGAGAGAGTTTTATATAAAAGTGTGCATCAAGAAAACATCTCAACCCAGTGCTGCCCAAGCCCACAAGTCCAACATTAACCCATATGTCCAACACCAATCCACAAAGTCCTCCTTCATCTCACAAAACAGACACAATGATGCCAACTGCAGGAGGAAAGCTGAGTCAGTGAATGTATAAGCATCTCAGCACTGGCAGGGGTCTCCACGTGGTTGCTCCAGTATCCAGAGCTGCATCAGAGTAGGTCCATGTGGCTTCTCCTCGGGGATGTCTTGCAGGAAGTGAGCCTTGCAAGCTGAAGCAGGGAACTGGCTAAGGCAGCTGCACCCTGGTGCAACTATCAGAAAGCAAGAGACCCAAGAACTAGAAAGGCGGGGCTCACTGAGCCATTTATCCCTCCGCCCTTCAATTAATCCCACATGTGTTTGTCGGCCAGATTGGCACAATAAACTAACTCAGTCCTCAAAGTAATGTCCTTGCTTTTCAATACTTTAAAGAGGTCTTGTGCAAAAAAAAAAAGAGGTCTTGTGCAGCACATTTACCCAGTACAACTTCTCCTTTGATCTCTGGACTGCTGCATCCATACACAGTGATTGTGGAGCCAGGCAAGATGAAATCCATAGCAACTTCCATTTTTCTCTAATTATCATGATGTTCCCTATTTGTCCAGTTGTAAATATTTTGGTCTTCTTTACACTGATTTGTAATCCATACTGCACACTGCAATCCTTGATTTTCATCAAGTGCTTCAAGTCCTCCTCACTTTCAGCAAGCAAGGCTGTGTCTTCTGCATAGCGATAGTTGTTTATCAGCCTTCCTCCTACCCTGATACTTTATTCTGCTTCATATAAGCCAGCTTCTCTGATGATTTGTTCAGCAGACAGACTGAATAATTATGGTGAGAGAATACAACCCTGATGCACTCCTTTCCTGATTTTAAACCATGCAGTGTTCCCTTGTTCTGCTTTATTAACTACCTTTTGATCCATTTACAGATTCCAAATGAGCATAATGAATTGTTCTAGAATTCATTCTTCTCAAGGCTATACATAATTTCTTACGGCCTACACAGTTGAGTGCCTTTGCATAGTCAATTAAACAGAAGTAAACATCTTTCTGATGTTCTCTGCTTTGAACCAAGATCCATCTGACATCAGCAATGATATCCCTCTTTCTATGTCCCCTTGCGAGGCTGGCCTGCATTTCTGGCAGCCCTGTGCCATCATTCTGCTGCAACCACTGTGGGATGATCCTCAGGAAATTCCCTTGCATGTGATACTAATGATAGTGTTCTATAATCTGTGCATTCTGTTGGATTGCCTTTCTTTGGAGTGGATACAAATGTGTATCTTTTCCAAATTTCTTGGCATAAACAAGTGATTACTTCCACTGGTTCATTAGCTTGTTGAAACATTTCCATTGGTATTCCATCAATTCAGGGAGCCTTGTTTTTGGCAAATGCCTACAGCGCAGCTTGTACTTCTTCCTTTAATACCATTGGCTCTTCTTCATATGTTACCTCTTAAAATGGTTGAATGTCAACTAGTTATTTTGTGTATAGTGACTCTGTGTATTGCTTCCATCTTCTTTTGATGCTTCCCGTTCATAGAGTTTTGTCCATAGAATCTTTCAGGATTGCAACTTGAGGCTTGATTTTTTTTTTTCCTGGAGTTCTTTCAGTTCACGATATGCTGAGCATGTTCTTCCTTTTTGGATTTTTAACTCTAGGTTTTTGCACACATCACTATAATATTTGACGTTGTCTTCTCAAGCTTTGTCCTTTGAAATTTTCTGTTCTGCTTTTTGAAGTCATCATTTTTTTCTATTTGTCTTAGCTACTCTATGATCAAAACAAATTTCAGAGTCTTGTCTGACTTTCAAAAAAATTTAATGATCTTTTGCTTTCTTCATGTATTAATCTGGATAGACTAGAGAAACAAACCCATGGACACACATATGCGTATAAGAAAGAGATTTATATACAAGAGGAATTGAACATTGAGAAAACACCCCTCCCCAGCCCAGCCCAAGGCCACAAGTCTACTATTAGCCCATATGTCCAGTAACAATCTATAAACTCCTCTTTATACTCACAAAACACATCCAATAAAGCCAAATGCAGGATGATCATAAGCCAGTGGGTAGAAAGTCTTTGCGTCCAGTGGCATTGTAAGTATCTCAGCGCTGGCAGGGGTCTCTCTGTGGCTTCTCCGACTTCCGAGGTCTAGTTGTATCTATGTGGCTTGTCTTCTGCAATGTCTCCCAGGAAGTGGCAGAGAGAGAGTGTGTCTCCTGCCTCCAAGGAGGAAGTACCAGATTTCCCAGAATTGTCAGGAGAAGGCTATGCCCACACAGAAATCTCATTGGCTATCTCCAGATTGACAGCCTAGACTGTACCCCCACACTCTTAGTCCTTAAATTGACACCAGATTAGGTGACTACCACATTCATATTTGATGTTCTTGATGTTATTCCACAGCTGATCAGGTCTCTGTCATTAGTCTTCAAGGCGTCAATACAACTATTATTTAAATTTATGCACTAACCACTGAAGCTAGTAATGCAGAAATTGAAGCATGTCTATCTGTTCCTGAGATGTCCTCAAAATTCAGGTGGGATAAACCAGGTCATATTTTGGCTTTCATGGATTTGTTTGAATTTTCTTCAGTTTCAACCTAAATATACATCTGAGCAATTGATTTTTCCACCATCATCTCTGGCCTCCTTTTAGCTACTGATATTGAGCTTCTTCGTTGTCTCTTTTGACAGATGTAGTCAATTGATTTCTTCAACTTCTGCCTCACTAGTTTCAGTGGTTGGTACATAAATTGAAATAATAGTTGAATTGACTGGGCTTCCTTGTAGGCAGCTATCACAGACAGTACTTTGAGATAGCTTGTGAAATGTTCTTATTTTTTGAGGAAACATAATACACCATATGATTTTCTGATTCAAAATGGTCAATGTCCATCCATTTCAGCCCACCAGCTCCTAATATATCAATCCTTTTGCATTGCATTTCATTTGACTAGATTCATATTTTATACATTCCAAGTTCCAATTATTAATTGATGTTTACAGCTAGTTCTTCACATTTTGAGTCTTGCCTTATAAACAAATAAAGGTCCTACAGGCTTTACTCCATCCATGCGATTATGGTCGACTCTACTTTGAGAAGCCAGCTCTTCCTCGGTCATATTTTGAGTGCCATTTACCTGAGAGGCTCATCTTCTGGCACTATCTCTGACAGTGCTCTGCTTCAGTTCAAGAGATATCTGATGATATTTTTATGCAATCTTTAAGATTTTCAATGGCTACTTCCCTTCTTCATGGTTTGTTCTTACTCTAGACGCTCTGCTGAAACCTGTTCACATTGAGTGGCCCTGCTGGTATTTGAAAATGCCTGTGACATAGCTGCCAGCATCACAGGAACACAGAAACAACCATAATATGATGAACCAACAGAAAAGTGGTAGTCTTAAAGGATACAGAAGAGCAAATTATTCATCAATGCAGATGAAATTGTTCATACATACTACGTACATGAGAATGTACTACAGAAAGCTGAATCTTGTAGAAAGTGCAAGCACAAGAGTGCCAACAGGGGTCGCATGATCAGATATCCTCCTGTAGGCAGGAGGATGAGATGATCCATCCAGAGTATATTTAAACTAGATATGACAAAATGGTAAGCAAGAGCTCCTGGGGTGATCAAACTTAATTATGTATAGCTCAAAGTTGTTATTTAATTTCAAAGGGCTTAAGTTTAAATATCCAAGTGAACATATCATTCTAATGCTACATAGCACTAATCATAACAAAAATATTTCTATCCCTTTACTATCTGCTTGCCTTCCATCTGGGCATCTGCAGTGAAGAGACAATTCAGCCATCCAAATCTACCAGTTTGTGTGTTCTCTTGTCAGAACTTTTCCTCTGGTAACTTACTCTTTGTTTCTTACCCACTTCCACAGAGGTCCCTGAGGAGAAAGGTGCGTTATCTCTGTATTAGCTATAGATAAAACATTAGCAGATGAATGTAAGAGTGGTTTGAAAGAGCTCATATCTCCAGGGGTCAGAATGACAGCTAAAGAATTGCACCAAGATGGATTCTCCAGGAACTTAACCCTTTTAGATCAAAGGGGCAACATTTGCCTGAAGACAAGAGTTCAGAAGACAGGAAGCATTAGAAAAGAAGATGAATGGCAATTTATAATTCATCAAAAGGTCACGAGGGTGGGAGGGGGGAGGGAGGGAAAAATGAGGAGCTGATACCAAAGACTCAAATAGAAAGTAAATGTTTAGAAATGATAATGGCAACATATGTACAAATATGCTTGATATAATTGATATATGGAATGTTATAAATGCTGTAAAATCCCCCAATACAATTTTCTTAAAATAAAATAAAATAAATAATTTTTTAAAAACACACATGGGAGAACTAGTATGTGATGTTAAAGTGAGACCTCAAACCCGACAACGGCATGAAATATGTATGTGAATTGCTGAATGCAAAACTGATTTGCTCTTTAAATCCTCACCAATTCACAATAAAGTTTTTTTAAGTACCCCAAATAAGGTAAAATGACTTTAGTTTTATACAGTCTAGATTCGGCTAGTATTACTTATTCAGGAGAATTAATATTTAATATCCTTAGAATATTTAATCTTTACAGATTTAAAAATAAATAAGAGGGTTGAATGAATATACTTTTAGTAACCAAAGAAATATGACCTTGGAGAAATTTATAAATCCTGATAGTTTTTCACTTTCTATGTCAACTTATGAAATGATCATCAAGTAAGACAATATTCACTAAATATATAAAAAGATGTATGACTGAGGAAGTTTTGTTGTTTTTTTCTTTCTCATTTTGGTTTGTTAGTGAAGATAATTGGGACTTTATCCCTAGGGAATTCTAACTTTCTAACTCATGGCCTTAGGGATTGAAGAAGTTTGTAAAACAAGTGCTAAATCGACTTTCAAAAGTTGTGGCTATTATTTATCATATCGCTTGTAAGGAAAGAGGCACAATGATCTTTTGAATTGAGACTCTTCTGATCTCTGAAGAAGGACAATGAAATTAAAATTTTGGAGATGTTTTCCTATTACTTAATGGAATGGAATGATGTCGATGAATGAAAACCCATTTTGGAGGTAAGAGAGGGGAACGGTTTTGTTATAATCATTTCAAAAGAAACTCATCTTATCATAAATATTTTAATTTAAGTGGTCATTGTTTATTAGATTTTAAGATATGAATACAGTGAACCCTCGTTTATCGCGGTTAATCGGTTCTAGACTCTACCGTGATAAATGAAATTCCGCGAAGTAGGATTCCTTATTTGTAAATCAAATGTTTTCGTAGTTAGAGCATAGAGGATTGCAGAAGAGGATTCTGGTAGAGGTTTGTCTGCTGTAAAACGCTGATAGAGCTGCCTTGCCTTCTCCCGGATGACTATCGAATCCAACGGAATGTTTTTCTTGCGCCTGTCATTGATCCAAACGGCTAGGACAGACTCCGTTTTAACTATGAACTTATTACGACTTGTCACGATGCGCTTTGCTTCCTTGTTGAAAGTGAAAGTAGCCGTAGCACGGATGTTTGTTTCCTCTTTACGGATGGAGCGAACGGAAGACTCATTCAAGTCGAAATGGCGTGCAACCTCCATGATTATCTTGCCATCTTTGATCATATCCAAAAGTTTTGCCTTTTCCTGGATGGTGAGCATCTTCCTCTGGCGCTTATTTTTATTGTCAGAAGGCTTAGAAGAAGCAGCTCGTTTAGGAGCCATCATAGGGCTTAGATAAAATTTCTTAAAAATTGCAAACAATTACAGTACACTGTACAAAAGCAAAAATGCATCTGATACGTAGCTCCGATACGTAGCGATGCAGACAGAAGCGTGTACAGTATGAGCCAATCAGTGGCAGTAATGACAGAGCATGCGCTGTTACGCAAAAACCGCGATAGAGTGAAGCCGCGGAAGTCGAAGTGCGAAGTGGCGAGGGTTCACTGTATCTCTATAAAGGACAAAATTAGTAAAACTCAGATACCACCTCTCAAGCCAGGTCATGATTTAACTTTATTTTGATCAGAAATAATTCATGGGAAAACTACTAAGGAAAACATGGCTTTTGTAATCCATGATATAAGTGCAATGTATTTATCAATAAATTCTGATGTTACTCAATTCAAATTTGAGTTAATGGAAATCCTAACAAACAGTTTTCCAATGAAAGAGCACATGTTAATATATATATCATGTGATATATATATCGTATATTAAACTAAGTCCAACAAAGATTTGAACAAAGTTGTAATGAGAGATATTTGAAGTGAAAATAAGACTAGAAAAAACAATACATAATAGAGGAGAAAACACAATTATAAATGTAAGTTTATTAGGACCTTGTGGTCAACGCAAGAGAAGAAATACTTAAAATTTTCACGTTCTCATATTTCTGTTGTTATTAAATTCTACTCACAAACAGTGACCAATAGGAGTATATGTTGGCTTACAAATGCACCCCTGCCCTGCTTAGGAAACCTCAGCGAAGAGGAATGCGGTCTGAATGGGAGGAGCACCATACTTTTCATGTCTGTTAGAAATATGAATCTCTGTCTATGCTGACGAAATTATCTGCCCATTATAAACTGGAGTTTCCACAGAAAGCAGGGCAACTTTTGGCAAATGACAACCACCGGGCACATTTTAGGCCACAATCATAGCCATTGTTGAACCAAAATTTGTTTATTTCTCCAGGAAGATATTATGTAGCCGTGATTTTTAAAAAATAAGAATGAAAATCTGTTTTAAAAGGACATTCTGTGATTAAATTACTAAAATCTACTCTCCATTTTTTTCCCCAAATTAAGTCATTTGTTTCATAATCTTTGGGGCAGGACAAAAGCATTTGAGTTGATAAAAAATCTCTTCTTTGAGAAAAAGACCTCATACATGTGCAATAAGTGAAAGAGGCATGACTTTTTATATGAGCAAAAATACAAGACAGAAGCTTCTGTGTGCAATTTGATTGCTTGTCTCTTTAAAATCTAAAGAACACATAACCACTTGCCACAAATTGCACAGAGGTCTGACTACTGAGTCTCGCCAGTGCTCCACTTCACCTTGTCTGCCGTCCAAAGGTCCTCTGCTCTCTTTGGAGTCAGAGAAAGAGGAAAGGGTCTCGCTATTCAGATGGGTTCTGTAGACAAGCAGCACCAGCAGCATGTGGGACAAGTTGATAAAGGAAAAGCTCAGCCCAGTGGCCCTACCCACTGAGTCCGATTATGTAATTAAAAAAATTCCTCAGGTGATTGGGATGCATACTAAAGTTTGAGAAGTACTCAAGTAGATCAATGGCTTGTTTCCTGGGAGAGATGTCAGAACATAACCAAAACATGTTACCCGGTTACAAGCCCTTGCCTAATTTATAAAATTTCTGGATAGCCATGAAGTGTAGTAAAAAACACATGACATTTAAAATCAGAAAAAAGTACAGCATAGTCATTTAATATTATTAGAAATAAACTTAATTAACTCCATTGAATTTCTTTTTCTTCACTTAAGTAGAGTGATGATCAAAAGAGTCCTTTAGAAAATTTGTAAAGTATAATGTCTATAATTATTTGTAAATTATGAAATCATAATTATACTCTAATGTTAATAATTGGTATGATGCAGTAAAAAAATCTTCGTTGGAGTACATAGAACAATCTCTTCGGTTTTCAAAGTGAAGTCAGTGGATTAACCATATCAGAAGTGATAGATGCCTGTTAACAAAAGTAAATTGCTCTTCCATGCTTAGGACCTTGTGCATAACAAGCTCAGGGAATGAAATGTAGAAATTTGCAGTTTAAAGAAGTTAGGTATGCAATTTGTATGTACCTGCAATCCAGTGCTTTATAAGCTATGTGACCTAAAAGAGGCATTTCAAAAGCTAACATCATAGTTCTTACCATGCACCATCTAATGGTGACACACTTGCTGCCCAAATATCTCTTACTTGAAAAGACAAACACCATGTGTTACGATACTTCTTATGTACAGAGACATGAAGCTTACTTTTCTGGATTGTTTCAGCTATTAAATAAAGGAACATGGAAAAGACCAACTGGACAACTGAGACTGAATTCATTCTGCAGGGACTTTCTGAGTACCCCGAAGCTGAAAAAATACTTTTTGTGATGTGTTTGTTGATGTACCTGGTAATCCTCCTGGGAAACAGTACCTTGATCATTTTAATAATCCTGGATTCCAACCTCCACACACCCATGTATTTCTTTCTTGGCAATCTTTCCTTCCTAGACATTTGGTACACATCGTCTTTTATCCCCACAATGCTGATACATTTCTTGTCAGAGAAAAAAACCATCTCCTTCACTAGATGTGTTCTTCAAATGTCCGTCTCTTATACTATGGGCTCCACAGAGTGTGTGCTCCTAGCGGTGATGGCATTTGACCGCTATGTGGCCATCTGCAACCCTCTCAGATACACCGTCCTCATGAACAAGGCACTGTGTATTCAGATGGCTGCTGTCTCCTGGGGATTGGGTTTTCTCAACTCATTGACAGAAACTGTTCTTGCAACCCGGTTGCCCTTCTGTGGGAAAAATTTCATCAATCATTTTTTTTGTGAAATATTGGCCTTTGTCAAGCTGGCTTGTGCAGATATTTCTATGAATGAGATAGCTATAATGCTGGGCAATGTGATATTTCTGTTTTCCCCATTATTGCTGATTTGTATATCTTATCTTTTCATCCTGTCTACTGTGCTGAGAATGAATTCAAATGCAGGAAGAAAAAAAGCTTTTTCGACCTGTTCAGCCCACATAACTGTGGTAACTGTATTTTATGGGACAATTCTCTTTATGTATATGAAGCCAAAGTCCAAAGACTCTGCTTTTGACAAACTAATTGCCCTGTTCTATGGCATCGTCACCCCCATGCTCAATCCTATCATCTATAGCTTGAGGAACAAGGAGGTTCATGGGGCTATGAGAAAACTGATGAGGAGGCATTGGCTCAGGAGGAAACACTGAGACATGGGAACTTTTGATCCATATACCAAATAAGCTTACAGATTTTCAGCAATAGTTTTAAATATAAACACAGATGAAATTAAGTTAATAGATGTAATAATGAACTTTTGGAGCAATGATATTTTCTATCAACAGTCTAACTTTATCATTTTATGAAAAGGACTATGATCTAACCAAAATGCAGAGACAATAGTGTAAAAGGTTTAAGTATATTTATAGAAACAAGCAAAAAATACAAGTAAACCTTTCAAACTAAATCTAGCATACATCTACTCAACAAATAAAACACACCTTTTCAACCTAGTTTGTTTGGAAATCTACTTAATTCAATGTTTTTGTGTGTTTATTATTTCCAAGTACCTCATCTAGTCCAGCCCTGCATTTCTAGCTATGTATTTTATTTTATTGCGTTTTCCCTTCCTACATAACCACTCACCACAGGAAGAAAAGCAGAAAGTGTGAGGAAGTAAAAATTACTGTTATTTTCTTAATTTGTAAAGACATAACATAAATTTTTTTTTCATATCTCACACTGACCGCTGTCCCCCTTTACCCATTTTTCTGTTGTTCATCCCCCTGGGGGCTTATATGTAGGTACATAAATTATCAAGGGTTCATGAGGGAGGTTGGGGAAGGGAGGGGGGAAAATTAGGAGCTGATACGAAGGACTCAAGTAGAAAGAAATTGTTTTGAAAATGATGATGGCAACATATGTACAAATGTGCCTGACACAATGGATGGATGGATGGGTGGGTGGGTGGGTGGATGGATGGATGGTGAGTACAGGTAAAAGAGCCACCAATAAAATAGTTTTTAAAAAAGACAAAATTTACCAAAACAGTAAAGATAGCAATACGTTGTTGAATTCAAGCTATATATAAGTAAAACATAAGATATTGGTAGCACAAACTGTGAGAGAACTGCAAGTGGATTCTTTGTTTCCTATATTTTATACAATACTAATTCAAAGAAAATTATAATATATTTAGGGTTAATATTGATTATAATATCCAAAGCAATAATTGTTGTTGTTCTTAGGTGCCATCAAGTCAGTGCTAACTCAAGACAATCTGTGTACCCCAAACAGTGTTGGACCCTGTCCCGTGATCACAACGACCATCATGTTTGAGTGCATTGATTATGACAGGCACAGTTTCAATCCATCTTCTTGAGGATATTCCATTTTTCCTCTGACCTTCTATTTTACCGAGTATGACGTCCTTTTCCAGGGATCGGTCCCAACTGATAACACATCCGAAGTACCTGAAGCAGTATAACCACCCTTGCTCCTAAGGAGCCTTCTAGATGTACTTCCTCTAAGATTTGGTTTTCTTCTGACAGTCGGTGACACTTTCTATATTCTTTGCCAACACCACTATTCAAAGCACTAATTATGTTCCAATATCCTTTATTCATTGTTTACCTTTCACGTGGATATAGGGCAACAGAAAACACCATGGCTTTGGTCAGCTACACTTACTCCTCAACATGACAACTCTGCTCTTTCATGTTAAAGAAGTCTTTTGCCGTATATTTTGCCCAATGCACTAATTTATTTTTTTGAATACAGCTCCTTAGAGTGTTAATTGTGAACCCAAGCGAAATGCAATCCTTAACAGTTTCAACCTTTTCTTCCTTTATCAGACTGTTGCTTATTGGTCCTGTGAAGATTTTTGTGTCCTTCATATTCAGTTTTAATGCATACACTATCTGTAGTTTATCTTCACCAATTAGTGCTTCAAGTCTTTCTGATGCTCAGCAAGCAAGGCTGTGTCACCTGCTTCTCAAAGGTTAATGAGCCTTCCTCCAAATTGGATGCTGCTCTCTTCTCCCCATCATCTAGTTTCATAGAGTCATGTTTGGTTGCTCAGTGGACAGATGAAATATATCTGGTGAAAAATAAAACCAATTTGCATACTTTTCTAAATTTTATACCATGCAGCATTCCCTTGTCCTATTGGAACAACTGCCTCTTAGTCTACATTATATCACACACTGTTTAATATCTTTGAATAGTCAATAAAACACAAGTAAGGCTATTTCTGGTATTCTCTGTTTCAGTCAAAATTCATCTGACATCCCCAATGACATCCCTTGTTCCATGAACTCTTCAGATTCTGGCTCGAATTTTTGCAGATGTACTGCTGCAAGCATTGTTGAATTATCATAAGTAAAAGTTTACTTACATGTGATATTTAATGTATTGCTCAATAATGTCTGTATCCTCTTGGTTAACCTTTCTTTGAAGTGGGCTCAAATATGAATCCCTTCCCATCAGTCCCTTCCAGGTAACTGTCTTCCAGCTTTCTTAGTACCCTGTTTCCCCGAAAGTAAGACATCCCCCGAAAAGAAGACCTACTTACAGTTTTGCCTCTCGCTGAAATATAATGAACCCCCCCAAAAATAAGACCTCCCTGGAAATAAGGTCCCCCAAAGCTACCGTACCTCTGGACTCTGGACCATAGCGGCAGGCGTCGCCACGCAGCTCACTGTTGGCCGCAGTGCAGCCAAAGCAGACAGAAGTGCGGGGTCTCTTTTAATAAAACAATAAATGTGTACCGTATTCTTCTTAATGGAAAAATAAGACATCCCCTGAAAATAAGACCTAGCACATCCTTGGGATCAAAAATTAATATGACACTATCTTATTTTCGGGGAAACAGGGTATGCATTAGGGAATATTTCCAGCACGGCATCGGTTTGTTGAAGTATTGCAAATGGCATTCTGTCAATGCTTTAAGCCTTGTTTTCCCTAATGCTTTAACTACAACTTGGACATCTTCTGGCAATACCATTGATTCTTGATCATATGCTACTTCTTAAAATGATTGAATATCAATTAACTTTTGGTTCAGTGACTCTTTACATATATATTACTTTCATATTATTTTGATGCAAGGAGTACCACTCAATATTTCCCCATAGAATCCTTCAAGAGTCCAACATCTGGCAGCATTGGATATAGGCACCTGTAGTGAGATGGCAATTCAGCCATGCTGATCTACTAGCTCCTCATTCTCTTGTAAAAACTCTTCAGCCTGTATATTATGCTCTACCTATAACCAATTACACAAAGCTACATGAGAAACAGAGTGCCTTATCTCTGCCTTGGCTACAGATTAAGCATCCACGATGAGTGTAGGAGTGGATTCAAAGATTGCATATCTTCAAGGAGCAAAGCCACAACTAGACACTTGTGCAAACATGGACACTCAAGGATATCATGGCACTTATATCCAATGGAGTAGATAAGAAACAGAAAATTAATTCACAATAAAAGTATCACATATCAACTCAGAAAGAGGAAATTAAATTAGAAGATCATATCTGTAAATACAAATGTACATGTTTTGCTCCAAGCAATAAAGTTCCTCAGTCTCAATGGCTAAATTAATTGCTTATACTTTTCCCTCCTTATTATATATCATATTACACCTTCAAAACTACCTAAATGTCAAAGCTAAAAATGAAAAATGACAGCGCATTTGATTCTCCCAGACAAGGCACTCCATTAACAAAATCAGGATCATTCAGAAAATATAAAATTACCCTGACTCATGCCCTAACTCTGTGACAACATAATAGTTTCAAAACAAATAAAACCAAGTGGCTTTGGAATTTTTCTTCACCTTCAGTGGGTTTTATAAGACAATAATAAAACACATTTTCAATGTATCTACCATGCCAAAATCTACAAGTTAATTTGATAAATATGAATGTTTATTTAAGGAACCCTAGTGGTGCTGCGGGTATAATACGAGGCTGCTGACTACAGGTCAGTTATTCAAACCCACTAATCCCTGTACAAGAGAAAGATAGGGCCAGTGTGTGAGTTTGGGAACATTCGAGAAACAAATCCACAGAACCTCATATGGATAAGAGAGTGTTTTATATATAGGGTAAGGGCACATCAAGAAAACATCCCAACCCAGTGCTACCCAAGCCCACAAGTCCAACATTAACCCATATGTCCGACACCAATCCACAACGTCCTCCTCCATCTCACAAAACAGACACAATGATGCCGACTGCAGGAGAAAAGCCTAATCAGTGAACGTGTGAGCATCTGAGCACTGGCAGAAGTCTCCACACGACTGCTCCAGCACCCAGGGCTGCATTGGGGTAGGTCTATGCGGCTTTTCCTTGAGGATGTCTTGCAGGAAGTAAGCCTTGCTAGCTGAAGCAGAGAACTGGCTAAGGCTGCTGCACCCTGGTCCAACCATCAGAGAGCAAGAGACCTGAGAACTAGAAAGGCGAAGCTCATCGAGCCATTTATCCCTCTACCCTTCAATTAACCCCACATGTGTTTATCAGCCAGGTTGGCACAATAAACAAACTACCTCAGCCATCTTCTCATATGAAGATTTACCATCTCAGAAACCCTGTCACTGGGAGTCAGAGTTGACTCAACGGCAATGAATGGGTTAATGCTTAACAAGATTGTTAATAAGAATGTAGAGAATTTAATATTGGTAATGGATATTCAATTGAAATGTTTCAAAAACAAGCATCATTGGAAGTACCGACTAGTCAATGCCAAGAAATTTGAAAGACAGCTACATCTTGAACCAACTGAAAGAGATCCACTCCAAAGATAAGTGACCCAACAAAATGTGGAAATAATCAAGCAATATCATTAATATGACATGCAAGTAAACTTCTGCTGAAGATAATGTCACAACACTTTTAGCAGTACATATACACGGAGTCGTCTTCTGTATAAAGATTTAAAATCTTGGAAACGCAAAGGGACAGTCCTTTGTCCTACAGGGCTGTTATGAATAATGAAAGCTGGACGATAGTAAGAAGAACGTGACATCAGAATTAGATTAAGGCTTATTAACAAACGAACTGTGATATGCAGATGACATGGCCTTGCTTGGTGAAAACTGAGGGGACTTGAGACTGAGGAAGGTCAGAGACTGCAGTCTGCAGGATGGATCACACATCAACGTACAGAAGACAAAAGTCTTTACAATGAGACCAACACACACCATCCAGGTAAATGACAAATGATTGGCATGGTCATAGAGTTCCTTTACTTGGATCTACAATCAACACTCATGGAAACAGCAGTCAAGACAACAAAGGACCTGTTGCATTGAGCAAATTGGCTACACAAGACCTCTCGAAAGTGTTCTAAAGAGCCTATGATGTCACCTGGAGGAAAAAGGAGCACTGAGCAAAGCCATGGTGTTTTCAACAGCCTCATATGCATAAGAAAGCTGAACAACTAATCAAGAAAACAACAGAAGAATTCATATACTGGGATACGTGTGGGCAAAAAATATTGAAAATACCATGGACTGGCTGCTGGTAAAAGATGGCAGTATAGATAAACATTCTACATCCCACTTCTGCAGCTGAGGTCTAAAACAAGGGAGAAAGAAGCAAAATCCCAGCGTTCTGAATCTCCTACCTAGGACAGATGAGGGGACCGAGAGCTGATTCCTAAAACTGTAGTGTGAAACTGATACAAAAAGACTGGGAAAAGCAGTGAATTCTTATTGGGCCAACTCGCCACCAAACAATGCCCCACTTCATGGTGCAGAGCAACCTTCACACTTCTGGGCTAGCAAAGAGCAGTGTGGGCTACTCCCTGGCTTGTCACCCCTGCCAGGTGAACAGCAAAACACTAGGACCCATTCTAATCCCACCAAGGATGGTACCACCCCTGCTCCCACACACCTTGGATGGGCGATGGATGCTGAGGGAAGGTGGACACGATGGGAACACCCAAGGGAAGCTGAAATATACTAGCTTCATCATAGACCCTGGACCGAGAAGATGCACACACTCACACATTCGTTCCTGGAGAGCTGGAGAGGCTCTAATTGGACACTGGGCCTGACTGTGACACTCAGCTCCAGTGGCAACGTTGGTGCCCAGCCCTAAAGGTCGTGGCAGAACAGCAGGTGTTTTCTAACGTTTGTTTTCTTCCTCCCTCCATAGTCGTTTTGTCCTGAGAAATTACTACTTTGCAATCATTGGCTCACGTCCCTTGACAACCACAGAAGGCAACCTTAGAGTTGAGACTGAAAAAAGGGGCAGCCAGCTCTGGCTTTAGAATTTGTGCTCTCTGGGTTTGTTTGGTTGGTGTTTCGGTTTTGGGGTTTTTTTAGTGGGAGGGGGGTGGTGTTTGTTTTCTTTTTCCTATTTTGTGTGTGGATTCGATGTGAGACATATGTTATGCTCTGTTATTTGTGTGTTTGTGAACTTGTTTTTGTTTGCTTGCTTTGCTATCAAACCTTTTCTGGAGTCAGCTGTTGCCACAAGTGGTAGTTGGATTTTATGTCAATTTCAATGTATGTGGAAGTATGGGGATGGAATCCAACACCTCCTTGGAGATGTGGCCTTCTGAAAAAGGAGACATTGGGAACTTTCTTCTTTTTCTTTGTCCCTTCACATTCCTACTTGCTGGGACTCTGCCTGCCTCCAGAGGTGATCTCGGGTGATCTGCCTGCTCCTGAGAGCTGTCAACACCCTGCCATGTTTCGAATGACCTTGGGTCCATCGGATTGTGCACCTGCTGGACTGTGATCTTCTTGTATTCCACTTCACCTTTCAGGTAATCACTCTGCAGCTATGTGAGCATGAAGAAAGCTTTAGCTAGCATCTGACCCAAAACTTGTATGCTTTCTTGACATAAAGTTACTTGTTACCTGATCCCTTCAATACCTCGTGATTACACAGGCTGATGTGCTTCTTCCATGTGGGCTTTGTTGCTTCTGAGCTAAGTGGTCGCTTATTTACCTTCAAGCCCTTAAGACCCCAGACACTATATCTTTTGATAGCTGGGCACCATCAGCTTCCTCCACCACCTTGGCTTATGCACACATTTGTCTTCAGCGATCGTGCCGGGAAGGTGAGCATCACGGAATGTCAATTTAATAGAACAGAGTGTTCTTTCATTGAGGGAGTACTTAAGTGGAGGCCTAATGTCCATCTGCTACCTTAATACTAAACATGTGCACATAGATCTATTTCCCCATCATCATATATCAGGCATCAAAGAACAAAAAATCATATCATTGTGAATGAGGAGGAATGCAGATGGGGACCCAAAGCCCATCTGTAGGCGACTGGACATCCCCTTACAGAAGGGTCGCAGGGAGGAGACAAGCCAGTCAGGGTACATTGTAGCAATGATGAAACATACAGCTTTCCTCTAGTTCTTAATTGCTTCCGGCCCCCCACCCCACCGCCCACTATCATGATCCCAATTCTACCTTACAAATCCAGCTAGACCAGAGCATGTACACTGGTACAGATAGGAACTGGAAACAACAGGGAATTCAGGACAGATGATCCCTTCAGGGCCAGTGGTGAGAATGGCGACACCGGGAGGGTAGAGGGAAGGTGGGGTAGAAAGGGTGAACTTCTGTGCCCACACAGAGGTCTCATTGGCTCGCTCCGATTGACAGGCTAGACTCCACCCCTACACTCTTAATTCTCAAATTGACACCACATTATGTAACTCCCACACCCACCTTAAGCCTATCCATTAGTAGAGCAGAGAATCCCCTCTAATATGGGACAATAGCCACAGAGTCCAGCTTTATAACACATTACTTAAGGAATTATGGCCAAACGGGCCATCTTAAAGAACTGGAAACACAGGAGGGGAAGGGGAAGGGAAGGTGGGGCAGAAAGGGTGAACCAATCACAAGGATCTACATATAACCCCCTCCCTGGGGGATGGACAACAGAAAAGTGGGTGAAGGGAGACGTCGGACACTGGAAGACATGACAGAATCATAATAATTTATGAATTATCAAGGGTTCGTCAGGAGGGGTGGTGAGGAGGGAGGGGAAAAATGAGGAGCTGATAACAAGGGCTCAAATAGAAAGAAAATGTTTTGAGAACAATGATGGCAACAAATATGCAAATGTGCTTGACACATAATGGATGGATGTATGGATTGTGATAAGAGTTGTATGAGCCCCCAATAAAATGATATTTTTTAAAAGATAAAAAAAATTTTACTTGTTGATATAAAGTTATTTCCTATACATACATGACTCTCACAGGTGTGTTTCTCTTGACAACTTGTCCTAACACACTACACAATTTGGCTGGATACCTCTAAACCTCCAAAAGCTATACTTAGTAGGCCAAGAACATTACCCATTCCAATATCCCCTGAAAAGCAAACATAAACAAAAGATAGATCTCAGAAGGAGCCATCTCAAAACACACGAGAAGTCGAGATCGAGTGGCACAGTAAGTTGCCACTGCACAGACCCAGGAGACCTCTGAGAGAAAGTGAAGGCATTGGAGTTACTGATGAGGATGTTCCTAAGAAATTTTCATTATTGATGATGAGAAAATACAGTTGAATAAAAATTAAAGATTTGTAAATCCATGCTAGAAAACCTTAAGTTCAAAAAAATAGTTCTTCAAATAGAGAACACTGAATTTAATTAGATTAAAAGTACTAGTCAAGATACAAGCAGTAGCACATGGATAAGAAAACATGACCCACCAATATACTATCTACAAGAAACACATGTTAGACACAATGTCAAAATTAAATTTTAAATCAAGGAAGGAATAAACATTTTAATCAAATTAAAATAAAAAAAGAGATGTGGCAATATGATTTCAGATAAAATAGGCTTTAAGATGAAAATGAGCATAAGAAACAAGGATGGACATTATTAAGTGATTTAAAGATCAGTCAAATAATGTCTTCATAGGCATGTAGAGAATATTCTAGCAAAATACGATGAAACACATTATTTCCTAACACATATGGAAGTTTCTTCATGATACAAATTAGGACACAAACTAACATACAGTATATCTTAAAACGCTGCAATACTACAGTGCATCTTTTCAGCTAAGCAATAAGAAGGTCAACAGGAAAACAAAATCAATCACATCAAGAAAATAACCCCCTGCTTAAAAACTACTGGGCAACAGAAGAAATAAAAAATGAACATATCAAAAGAAAAGAATTAAAATAAACTCCCTAACTTTACATCTTTAACAACTAGAAATAGAGGAGGAAAATAAGTGCACAGTCAGTAAAAGAAAAAACAAAGGAAGACTAGAGCAGAAACAAATGAAATAATAACCAAGCAGAAACAAAAACAGAAGTTGGTTCTTTGAAAAGATCAATAAAACCAAATGTAACATTTCCTTTGTAAATCTAACCAAGGAAAAGAATGAAAAGCTGCAAACAAGTGAATAAGAAATGGAATCGGCAACGTCACAGGAAAAGAACTGTAAGTAAAAAGGATAACAGAATATTATAAAAAATTGTACTCCAACAAATTTGAAAACCTGGAAAATTCAAAGCAATCTCTAGAAATATACGCAAACTGACACAAACAGAGGTAGAATACTTTATCAAACCACTAAAACAAGACAAAATTGAACATGTTAAAAAAAGAAAGAATATGCCGTGTCCCAGATTGCTTCACTGGAAATTTTTACCATTATAAGAAGAGCTGACACCAAGCCTACTCAAACTGCTTCAGAGAAGAGAAAACTAGAGAAATATGCAGGATTCATTTTGTAAAGGAAGTAGAGCCCTGCTACCAAAGCTAGGCAAGCATTGCACTAAAAAAGAAAACCATAGGCCAATATCCATCATGAGTATAGATGTGAAACTCAACAAAATCCTAGCCAATAGAATCCAAAAACATTAAAAAAAAGAATACATCGTAACCAAGTGGGATTAATACTAGGAATGCAAAGATGGTTCAA
The DNA here is from genome assembly GCF_000313985.2 of Echinops telfairi. Classification (NCBI taxonomy): domain Eukaryota; kingdom Metazoa; phylum Chordata; class Mammalia; order Afrosoricida; family Tenrecidae; genus Echinops; species Echinops telfairi. The sequence goes on from NW_022111310.1 coordinate 8,447,663, forward strand.
CATTTTAAGAAAATCAATTTAATCCACTGCATAAATAAACCAAAGGAAAAGAACTTTATGATCATATCATTAAATACAGAAAAGGCATTTGATGAAATCTGTTACTCACTGCTAAATATAAACATCAAATTGTGATTAATAGAGAAATTCTTCAATGTAATTAAGGGCATGAATACTGAACATGGAGAGGAATGAAAGCAAACAGGATACTCTTTATTATTACTCCTACTTAATATTGTACTGGAAGTCCTAGTGTGAGGTATAAAGCCTGAAAAAGAAATAAAAGGCATCCATATTGGCAAAGAACATGTAAAATTATCTCTATTTATGGATTACAATATGATTTTACACATAAAAATATCCCTAAGACAGCAAAAGTCTTACAGGAACTCACTGAAAGATTCAGCAAAATGGCAACGTGTAAAATCTGCGTATAAATATCAGTTGTATTCCTTAACACAACCAAGAGAACTCTGAAAAAGAGATCAAGGAAACAATAGCATTGATAATAGTCATCAGAGATGAAATACTTAAGAATACATTTAACCAGCAAAACTAAAGACTTATACAAAACTATAAAATACCACCACCACCACAAGAAACCTTTAAAAATGGGAGAACATGTAATGCTTGTGAAAAGAAAGGCTTAACATTGTGAAAATGTCAATACTATCCAAAGTGATTTACAAATACATGCAATTCCAATCCATATTCCATTATCATTCTTTAAAAATGTGGAAAAGATAATCACCAGATTTATATGGGATGGAAACAGACCTTGGATAAGCAAAATGTTACAAAAGAAGAATAAAGTAGGAAGCCTCGTATTTTCTGATCTCAAAACCTACTACTACTCAATCATTGTAAGCAGAAACATAAGCCGATGGGATAGAAGTAAGAACTCAGTTGTAAATCAAGCCTTTATGCACTGCTGATCCTTTACAAAGGACTAAATTTCATTCAATGGGGAAGAGACCATCCCATTAACAAATGAGGCTGACAACACAGGATTCTCATTTGCAAAAAAAATAAAACAGGAGTCTTGTATCGAATGGCACACAAAAACCAACTCAAGATGAATTAAGGAGCTAAATGTGAAGCCTAAAGCCATAAACATGACTAGGGGAAAACACAGAGAACAGCTCAGATGGCCTGGTATTTGGCTTACGAGCATTTTCAAACATAAATAAAATGTTCAAATAGCAGAAGACAAAGCAGATGAGTGCAACCTTCTAAAAATTAGACACTGCTGTGCTTCTAAAGATCTAAAGATTATACCAAAACAGTAAAAGGAGAGCCCAGAGACTGGGAAAAACAAATTGGCAATGGCGTATCAGATGGGTCTAATCTCTAAAAATAATACAAAACTTCAATTCCTGAAAAAAAAGAAGAAAAAGAAATAAGTCAATTAAAATGGACCTATGACTTGAACACAAAAGACATAAAAGAAGAAATGGTTCCAACCCCACTGTTAGCGAGTCCACTTCAAATCCTCATGGACCTTTAAGACAAAGCAGCACAGCACGGTAGAGCTTTCATGTCTTTAAATCTATATGGGAGTAGACAGGCTCATCCTCCAGGAGAGGAGCTAGTGTGCCCGAACAACCCAAGTCAGTTATTAGCCCCATACTTAACCCGCTGCACCATCACCGCTCATTAGCCATTAGAAAGAAACAAACCAAATGAACAACGAGCTCTCATCTCTCCCAGCATTCATAGCAAAGTTAAATACCACAGCAAATGCTAGCAAGGAGTGAAGAGAGTAACATAGCTGGTGAGATTGTAAAAGGAGACAACGACTGTGGAAACAGACTTGATGGAATACCATTTGAGATGTTTCAACAAGCCGAGGAAGCACTAAAAGCACGAACTTGTCTATGCCGGAAATTTAGAAGACAGTTAGTTGGCCAATTGACAAGAAGAGATCCCTATTTGTACCCATTCCAAAGAAAGGTGACTCAACCAAATGCTCAAATTATAGAACAATATATTAATATCACATGCAAGTAAAATTATGCTGAAGATCACTCAGCAAAGGTTGCAGCAGTACATCAACAGGAAGTTGCCAGAGATTAAGGCCAGATTCAGAAGAGGACATGAAACAAGGAATGTGAATGCTGGCATCACATGGATCTTGGCTCAAATTAGAGACGATCAAAAAGATTTTTTCCTGTGTTTTATTGACTACGCAATGGCATTCAACTGTGCGGACCAGAACACACTGTGGACAGCCTTGAGAAGAAGGGTATTCCACAACACTGCATTGTCCTAGTGCAGAACTTGTTCATGTGCTAAGAGGAAGTTGTGTGAACACAGCAAGGGAATACTGCACGGTTTAAAATCAGGAAAGGTGTGCATATCATACTTATTTAGTCCCGCCTGTATGATGAGAAAATAATCAGAGAAGCTGGATTATATGAAAAGGAATGTGGCATCAAGATTGGAGGAGGCAGATGACACAACTTTGCTTGCTGGATATGAAGAGGACTTGAATCATTTACTGATGAAGATCAAAGATTGCAGCCTGGATTGCAGCAGGGACTGCAGTATGGATTACATCAATGTGAAGAAGATCAAAGTCTTCACAACTGGAGCAGCAGGGAATTCTATGATAGGAAAAAAAAAGTCATGAAAAGAAGTTGTCAAGGATTTTGTGTTGTATGGACCCACAACCAATGCTCATGGAAGTAGCAGTCAAGAGATCTAAGATGTGTTGCATTGGGTAAATCTGCTCTTTAGAACTTCAGACATAAGACCTCTTTAGCATATTGAAAAACCAGGATTTACCTCGAGGACTAAAGTTTGCCTGACCCAAGCCATAGTATTTTGAATTGCTCCCTACACAGGTTAAAGTCAAATATTAAATAAGGAAGACAGATATTTGGATACATTTGAATTGTGTGGTGCTGGAGAAGAATGTTGAAAGTATGATGGACTTCAAAATGACAAACGGATCTGTCTTAGAAGTAAGACCAGAGTGCTCCTTGGAGGCAGGGGTGGGAAGATTTCATCTCATGTACTTTGGACATGTTGTCAGGAGATATCAGTGGAGGGGTAGTGAAAAAGAGGCAAGGCAGGCCCTCAGGAGCTGGATTAGCAAAGTAGGCTACAGAGTGGCCTCAAGTTTAGGAAAAACTGTGAGCATGGTACAAGACCAAGCAGTGTTTCCTCCTATTGCGCATAAGTCCCTAAGGGTTGGAACAACAAGGTGAAAAACGGCTCTACAGAGGTTATGAACTTAAAAAATCAACCATTGCGAATAAAAAGGATAGCATTTACTTAAGAACAGAGTTTAGGAGCCAGGAAGGATTAGGAAAGAAGCAGGAATGGAAATGAGAAACGCAAAGAAGTAGAAATGATCTTACATTGTTGAGACTGCAGTCCCCACAATGATCAGAAAGAAACATGTCGGAATTAATGAATGGAGAACTGAATTGCTCTGTAAACCTTTATCCAATTCACAATAAAAATGTTGAAGGATTAAAAAAAAAAGGTGAAATGGCAATTATACATTAAGATTGACCTAGTGATATGAATGCAAGAAAATGAATACTTAATATTCTTGGTAAAATGTTGAAATTTGACATATTTAGGATTGCCTGAGTATTATTTATAAAGTAAAACAAAAATAAATTTGGACAAAGTTTACACATCCTGGTTTCATTTTCATGCAAATTTATGAGGAGGACCTCAATTATGACCATATTCAATAAATACACTAACAGATGGATGACTGGGACACTTTTGTTTTCTTCTGTTTTGCTGCTTCAGTAAAGATAACTGGGACTTTATCCCTAAGGAATTCTAACTTTCTGACTCACAACCTTAGGGATTTAAGAATGGTAATTCTTAATTGTAATTAGAGCTAAAAGACTTTCAAGAGAAACTGAATTTCTCTCCAGCAAGCGCCACTTTAGAACCAGCCCTGGAAAAAGTAGAATCAAATCATCATAAATCCTTATGGCTACGGTGTTTTACTCCCTTGATGTCACCTTAATAAGATTTTCATTTATTATAAATAAATTGCCCAATTTGGGATATTATTTATCATATTTCTTCTTAGGAAAGAACAAGTCTTTCAAAATTGAGACTCTTCTGATCTCTAAAGAACCCAAATGAAAAAAAAAAAAAAAAAAGAACCCAAATGAAATTAAAATTCTGAAGATTATTTTCCACCACTTAGTGGATTGGAATGATGTAGATGATTTGAAAATTCATTTTGGAGGTAAGAGAGGGAAATATTTTATTGCAATAATTTCAAGAAAACCACCTTATAAATGTAATTATTTTCAGTTTAAATGGTAATTGTTTATAAGATTTTAAAATATGAATGTTTATATAAAAGAAAGGAATAGAAAAACACACATATCACCTATCAAGCCAGTGTATGACTTAACTTTTCTTTAAACCATAATCCATGGGGAAAAAGTACTAAGGAAAATATGAATCTTACAATCCATGAAAAAAGTACAATGCTTATCAAAAAAGATAATGCTGCTGAATCCAAATTCCAGTTAATTGAAATCTTAAGAAACAATTTTCTGATAAAAGAGTACATGTTGACTGATTATAAATACATGTACATATATACACACATATGTACACGTATATATATTATTCATACATAAACTATACTCGATAAAGATTTGAACAAAAATGTAATTAGAGATGTTTGAAGTGAAAAAGGGATTAGAAAAATATAAAATGTAGCAGAGAGACAATTATAAATGATGAGTTTTTAGAACCCCAGGCTGCCAAAGCAAGAAGAAATGTTTAAAATTCTCAAGCTTATTTATATAATGTATCAAATTCCATTATGCAAGGCCTTAGTTTGACACACTAGAACTGAAATCTGTTTTTCATTGAATTCATTATTAGGATAATGTCCTCTTAAGTGGTCTTCAAAAGGAATCAAAATAATGTTTATTAAGCCTGTATTTATTATATTGAACTTTGTTGAATATGCAGAGCATCTTTTTACATTGCATTTTCCTGAAATTGATGTAAAAATAATAGAAACATGATTCATTGATGAAAACAGAAAATTGATCTGGGTTGAAAGAATTTAACAACTCTGAGATTTAAAATAGCATATTAATATCATCATCTGTAAAAGTCACGTCATCATTGTTGGGTGCTGTCCAATTGGTTCCAACTCATAGCAACCCTACAAGAACTAATTGTCCAGTCTCCCTCCATGTCACGATCGTTATGCATGAGCCCATTGTTGCAGACACGGTGTCCATCCATCAAATAGAGAATCTTCCTCATGCCTGACAATCTACTGAACCATAAAAACCTCATGAATAGTCACAGAACATTATCTGATATCGCGTAGGAAGATGAGTCCTTTATTTGGAAAGCACTCAGTATATAACCAGGGAAGACCTTCGTGACATGAATGAAGCAAAGCTTTGGGGACTTTCATTTGCGGATGGAGCACGACTGAAAACCAGAAGCAGGTGCAAAAACCCAAAGAGTCATCGTGCTTCGCAAGGAAAATCAGTGAAAAAGAGCAAGATCATAAAAGGGATGGAATTGCACAGTAGCCACCACAAGGGTCTCACGGCTAGCAGCCACTGTGAGGATGGGGCAGGGCTCGGTAGTGTTACTTCTGCTGTGCCAAAGGTAAATATGACTCGGAACCAGTGTGACAGCCCCTAACATCAACAACAGCAACTCACGCGCTTGGAAAATAATCATTAGGGATTGTCCAGGGTCAGAACAACCTTCATCTCTTTCATTCATTCAAACTTAGCAGATTTAAGGACTCCACTAAGGAAGTAAACTTGAATGCAGAAAAAATGTCAGATAGAATTTTAGATATGCACCAATATAACAACAGCCTGCTGGCTGACTGCTTCTGGAATGTTGCACTAGCACCGCAAGAGTAATGCAAATAATGTCCTCTGTTCTACTCATTATTATTACTTTGTTTGCATTTAAAACTCTCTGAACAAATTTGTGTTTTCTCTTACAAATATTTGCAAGTAGAATATTTTGGGGGCATCAATAACCCCGGGCTATTAGGATATCAAATGTCTGCCATTAACCTCAACATAAAATAATTATTTTATCAAAATAATTTCCACACAGGATCTAACTTCTAGGAGATGCTCCTAAAAAGAGATGCTTTTGACTTGATCCTGTATTCTCTGCAATAATTTCACTACCGACCACTCACTCCCATGACTCTTTCAAAGCCTATATTAAAGTTTATTGACGAACTTAAAGTAGGTTGATACGTGTTTCTGTGGTTGATTGAATTCCACTCTCAAACAGTAGCCAACAGGAATATATTTTGGGTCACACAAATTTACCTGCCCTGTTTGTTATGTCCTGGCAAGGTTGGATACAGTCTGAATTGAATGAGAACCACATTTTCCATATCCAATAAAAGTATAAATCTTTTTATGCTGACTACATACCTGATCTGCATAAATTGAAGTTTCCACAGAGAGCAGCATAACTTTTAGCAAATGATTATCACAAGACAGTCTGTACCATAGGTTCCTAAACTTCTTTGGTTTACCATGCATTTTCAGAAAAGAAAATTACTCAGCATACTCACCCCTCTCCCCATAATTTAAATTTTTGTACGATAGTCCATAATGCAGGATAAAGCTTTTAAAACATGTAAAAACTTAGCACCATGGAGCCTATTGTGGCCCTATAGGACAGAGTAGAACTGCCCCTGTGAGTTTCCCAGACGGTAACTGTTTATGGAAGCAGCAGGTCGCAGCCCAAATGTAACCACTTCTACCAAGAGTTCCAGATAAAGTATACCGGAACTCATAGCCATCCAGTTGAAGTGGACCCTTATTACCCCCCTGTGGGTTACAGACTGCAGCTGTTTATTGGAGTAGAAAGCTCAGTCTTCCTGCTGCAGGTTAGCCGGTGTTTCTGAACTGCTGACCGTGCAGATTGCAGCACAACGCATCATTACTGCACCACCAGGGCTCCATCACCAGATGAAGTATATGTATCTGTTTTTACATTATTCCCTAGTTCGGGCCTCTCATCCTTCTAGAGCCTTCAGTGGGCAGTATCACTAACATTGGGAAACACTGCTCTATACCATAATTATATTGTCTGATCCATTTGAACCAAAATTGATTTATCTCTCTAAGGAGATACTTAGTGGCTGTGGTAAAATTAATTAATTAATAAAAACAAAACATGAAAAATCAGAGTTGTTTGAAAAGGGACATTCGTGATTTATTTACTTAGCAGGAAGTGAGCTACTCATATCCACTCTAATATTTTTTTTCAAATGAAGTCATTTGTTTCATAATCTTTGGAGCAGGACTGAGGCCTTGGTGTTGACAGACCTTTCTTCTTTAGGAATCTGGTCATAATACAAATGCAACAGGTGAAAGACTTTTTATATGGATAAGAATACAAGACAGAGTCTTTTGAATGCAATGTGGTTGCGTGCATACACAAAATCAGGAGAATATAAGACCATTTGCAGTCAATCACACAGAAGTCTCACTGCTCAGTCCACTAGCGTTCCATTTCACACTGTCTGCCCAGTTGCTGTCTGCTCTCTCTGATGTTGGAGAAAGATGGTTCAAGAGGCCTTGCTATTCATGTGTGCTACTCTGTAGACAAGCAACACCTGCAGCACATGGGACAAGTTAATAAATGCTTATCTTAGCCTTCTTGTCCTACCCACTGAATCAGATCATATAAATTGTAAAAACCCCTCTAGTGGTTCATATGCATACTAAAGTTTGAGAAGTAGTCAACTAGATCAATGATATGTTCCTTGAGTTACACATTACAATTACCAGGAGATAACAGTAAAAAGGATATCTGAGCCAAAACTCTAGCCTATCTTATATAATTCTGGATGGTCATGAATTGCAGCGAAAAATATATAACTAGAACAAAGACATTTAAATAGCAGTTTACCTGCTTATTATTACTAGAAATAAGCTTATCTCTATTGAACTTCTTTCTTCACATAAATACAGTGATGAAAAATGAGTCATATTTATGAATATATATAAATTATAGTATATAGTTATAAATCATAAAACCATAATCAAATGCTATTACTAATTATTGGTATGGTATAATATCAAATAAAATGTTATTGGAATAAATAAAGCATATTTCTTTCACATTGATTTTCTAAGCGTGATCTGTGGACCAACCACATCAACAATGACAGTAGTTTGTTAAAATGCAAACTGCGCTTCCATGCCTAGGACCTTGTGCGTCACAAGCCAAGGAAATGGAATAGAGAAATCTGCAGCTCAAAGAGGCTAGGTATGTACATATTATGTATCTGCAATCCAGTGCCTAATGAACTCTGTGACCTAAAAAAGAAAGCCCAAAAGTTCATTTCATAGCTGTTACCACAGCATGAACTAGTGCTGACACATCGGCTGCCTCATCTACCCAACTCTTACTTGAACAGACAAGCATCATGTGCTGTAATACTTCATATGTACAGTCATGGAGCTCACATGCAATTTACTTCAATGGATTATTTCAGGTACAGGAAAATAAAATGGAAAAGACCAACTGGACAACTGAGACTGAATTCATTCTGCAGGGACTTTGAGTACCCTGAAGCTGAAAAAATACTTTTTGTGATGTGTTTGATGTACCTTGATCATTTTAATAATCCTGGATTCCAACCTCCACACACCCATGTATTTCTTTCTTGGCAATCTTTCCTTCCTAGACATTGGGTACACATCGTCTTTTATCCCCACAATGCTGATACATTTCTTTTTTTTTTATCATTTTATTAGGGGCTCATACAACTCTTATCTCAATCCATACATACATCAATTGTGTAAAACTCATTTGTACATTCATTGCCCTCATCATTCTCAAAACGTTTCTTCTCCACTTAAGCCCCTGGAATTAGGTCTTCATTTTTTTCCCCTCCCTCCTCACTCCCCCCTCTCTCATGAGCCCTTGATAATTTATAAATTATTATTTTGTCATATCTTGCCCTGTCCGATGTCTCCCTTCACTCACTTTTCTGTTGTCCGTCCCCCAGGGAGAAGGTCACATACAGTTCCTTGTAAACGGTTCCCTCTTTCCGCTGATACATTTCTTGTCAGAGAAAAAAACCATCCCCTTCACTAGATGTGTTATTCAAATGTCCGTCTCTTATACTATGGGCTCCACAGAGTGTGTGCTCCTAGCGGTGATGGCATTTGACCGCTATGTGGCCATCTGCAACCCTCTCAGATACACCATCCTCATGAACAAGGCACTGTGTATTCAGATGGCTGCTGCCTCCTGGGGATTGGGTTTTCTCAACTCATTGACAGAAACTGTTCTTGCAACCCGATTGCCCTTCTGTAGGAAAAATTTCATCAATCATTTTTTTTGTGAAATATTGGCCTTTGTCAAGCTGGCTTGTGCAGATATTTCTATGAATGAGAAAGCTATAATGCTGGGCAATCTGATATTTTTGTTTTCCCGATTATTGCTGATATGTATATCCTATCTTTTCATCCTGTCTACTGTGCTGAGAAAGAATTTGACCTGTTCGGCCCTCATAACTGTAGTAACTATATTTTATGGGACAATTCTCTTTATGTATATGAAGCCAAAGTCCAAAGACTGCTTTTGACAAACTAATTGTCCTGTTCTATGGCATGGTCACCCCCATGCTCAATCCTATCATCTATAGCTTGAGGAACAAGGAAGTTCATGGGCTATGAGAAAACTGACGAGGAAGCATTGGCTTAGGAGGAAACACCGAGAAACTGAAATTTGTAGTTCATATACAAAATAAACTTACATATATAAGCAACAGTTTTAAATAGAAAAATAAATATGTTCAATTTTAGAATGAAAAAATGTTTATATTGACAGTCTAACATCAATCACTTTATGAAAAGAACTGTGACATCACAAAGAAATAGAAACAAAGAATCTAAAATGTGCAAAGAGATTCATGCAAGTGAGGACAAAACAAAGTTTTTCTAAGAAAGGTAGGTGAGGTAGTTAGTTTATTGTGCCAACCTGGCCCATAAAGACATGTGGGGTTAATTGAAAGGTGGAGGGATAAATGGCTAGGTAAGTCTCGCCTTTCTAGTTCTCAGGTCTCTTGTTTTGTGATGGTAGGACCAGGGTGCAGCTGCCTTATCCAGTTCCCTGCTTCAGCTAGCAAGGCTCACTTCCTGTAATACATCCCCAAGAAGAAGCCACATGGACCTACCCCGATGCAGCCGTGTGGAGACACCTGTCAGCACTGAGATGCTTACACGTTCACTGATTCGGCTTTTCTCCTGCATAGTATGTTTTGTGAGATGGAGGAGGACTTTGTGGATTGGTGTTGGACATATGGGTTAATGGGTTAATGTTGGATTTGTGGGCTTGGGCAACACTGGGTTGGGATGTTTTCTTGATGTGCACTTAACATTTATATAAAACTCTCTCTTACACATGAGTTTCTGTGGATTTGTTTCTCTAAAGTACCCAGACTAACACAGTAGGACATATGACTATTCAACTTATAAAAGTCAATTTTTCAGTCTCTTCTGTTTTGAAATCTATTAGATTTAATGTTTTTGTATGTTTATTCTTGCCAAGAATCTTATCTAATACTGACCTACATTTCTAACTACATGTCGTTCCCTCTTCTTTCATTCCCTACAAACTGACTCACCAGTAGAAAATGTGAGATAATATAATTACTGTTTTCTCTCATTTGTAAATACTTAACTTACTGAAATAGTAAAGATAACAATACACTGTTGAGTTAAAACCTATATTTAAGTAAAATGCGTGAGATTTATAGCACACATATGAGAAGACTTGAAATATAGCTTCTATTCTATTTTTTTTAAGAAGTGGTATCTTACTAATTTATACTAATTATAATAGATTTATGGCTGATATGGTTTATAAATATTCAAAACAAACAATTAATGTTTCCATTGATGTTGTTGATGTTAAATCCTCTCAAGTCAGTTCTGATTCATAACAACTTTAAATAAATAGAACACTCCCCAACCAAATGCCATATTCACAATTGTGCAGAGCAGAAAACCAGCCTTTAGCTTCTACCTGGAAACACTGAGGCAGAAAAAGGCAGGGCTAGCTGATCTACTTCCCTCTTTGTCAATGAGTACCTACTACTTAACGGCAATGAGGTACACTGACACTTTTCCAAGAAGAGCTAGTTGGCCCTCTTCCCTCTACTCCTGATGTCAGTGTGAGCTGAATTTCCAACACCATCAAGCAACAATCAGGTGAAACAGAGCTTTGTGAGATGGAGCTCGTTCCTTGAAATAATCCCACATACAGATGACTACTTCTTCAGTAGAGAACAGGACTGATTACCTATGAAACGCCAAGAACCATCCTAGATACTTTTATACATATATTATTTATTTACTTTTTCTTAGTAGTTTGTGATATTTTCATCATTCTTATTTTATGGAACAACGATTAAATTTGGATATTTAATAACTTACCTAGGGTCATTTGACTTGTATAGAAAACACAAATTTTAATTCTTCACTCCAGAATTCATGTATACTGCTTTTCCCCCGACTTATATATGTACCGTAGTCCTTTACAAATATACAAAAATATTAGACAGCTATTTTAAAGACATTTGCTCTACATTTTTTTCTTAACCATATCAGCCACATATAATACTAAATCCTCATATCTGGTCAAAAGATCTCTAAATGTATGTTTGTATTTTTAATCTCACTTGAAATGTTAGTAATATATATATTCACCTGAATGTCTAATCATCAATGGCCAGTCAATCAATTTAGATCTCTGCCTATGTGAATCCCCTTATCTGAACAATGGTTAAATCAGAGCATCTAACTTCTAACCAATAGAATCATCTCAGATGGCTTCCTGTCCATATTTGCGAAATTCCCTGATCTAATCCTACTCCCAGGTATTTCTAACGTGTGTATTTTTTCCTTCCCATTGCCGCATGTTATGGTATTACTGCCTCTGATGGGCATTGTTGCAACGGTCCTCTAACTCTTCTCTCCAATCGTCAACCTATCTTCTACACTATGAAGAGGCTGTATCAGTCTTTTCATTAGTACAGTATCAGTCTGATTATGCCACAAGAATATGCAAAAATCTTCACTGCTTTTCCTTATTAGAAAGAATAAGGCCCAAGCTGAAGCTCTACTGCAACACTCTTAGCATCCAAGGAAGTCAGCCCTTCCCCTTTCTATCACTGAAGTGAATGCTAGTCAATATTCCTGAACATTCCTCTCCTCCTTTTCCTTGCTGTGAATTTGCTAGCAAAAGTATTCCACTCACAAAAATAAAGTAAAAAATTATGCTACTCACTCCATAGCCTAGTAAAATATTATTAATCGTTTAAAACTCTATTTAAAAAATCATTGTCTTTCAAAAACTTTGCTAATTCACTTAAGAAAAATTCACACTATTCTCTCTTTATCTCTCCAGTGTCTCTGTCTTTGTATCTCTTATCTACTGAGAAAAATACTGTAGCTTTGAGAGTTGCATTACAACATTAATGTACTTTTGGATAGTATGGCATTAGCAGCCACCAGGTAGGAAAGTTTCAATGAAATATTGTTTTAATGATGTGTGGATGCTTTTCCAGCAAAAGTTTTCCCAAACAGCACTTATGCCTTTGGTATGATTTTCTCACATGTCCCAAAATGTTAAGACCAATACAACTTCAGTCTCTCCCTCAAGAGGACTCCATTAGCTTCATCCAAAACCATCACCCCAATTTTGTTAATGCTGATGAGGCATGTGTGATAAAGAGGAGATAAGCTGTACACACCGACTTCACGTTTACTCATCTGTTTCAGAGTTTCTACAAATGCCCTGGAAGCTGCTGAGTGTACATTTGGGAATTACTTGTATGCTGTGTTTCATATAATTAAGATATATTTATCTATTTCAGTAGTTTTATACCAATTTATGAGGTGTTGACTTGTAATTTCTATAATAAAGGAATCATACTTTTGTCTTTCCAGTGCTAATGGATTAATTTATACCCTTATTTTTTTAATACTTTTATTGGGGGCTCTTATATCCCATCACAATCCATCCATTCATCCAGTATGTCAAACACCTTTTCACATATGCCGTCATCATCATTTTCAAAGCATTCTCTTCCCACTTGAGCCCCTGATATCAGCTTCCCACTTCTTCCCCTCCCTCCCCTACCTTCCCTCCTTCACGAGACCTTGATAAGTTATAGATTATTATTTCCATATCTTACATCATCCTGCATCACCCCTCACCCATTTTTCTGTTATTCTTCCCCCTGGGAGGGGGCCATAGGTCAATCCTTCTGATCAATTACCTCTTTCTCCCCACATCCTCCCTCAAGAAAGCAGGTGGTCAGGAAAAGAACAATAGAAAGGGTACTGGTAGTTCCACACCCTGTAGCTTCTTTGTATTTAAATATAATGGCAGCATCCTGTTTCAACAACATACTACTAAATGCAGGCTTTTTAAATTTCCTGATTGGTACCCGCAATCCTATTTCTACTCAGGACTTTATTTGTGTAGACTGTATATTCATATATAAATATTCACATCACACACATCAATCTGCATGAGCAAATACAGCAAGTCTCTGATTGTGAACATCGAACTAACAGAAAACCCATACTTCTCCTTTCATATTTAGTGCCTTTATTTTGAAGTAATTAGCCAAGCCCTCCTCCTAATAAATTCTTCATTATAACCAACTTTACATGCTTCACATAAAACTTTCAAATCATTTAAAAGGTTTCCAATGTTTTCTTGCATTAAAGTAAGGTTAAAAAATAGCTTAAATAGGAAGAAATCTCATTCCTCACTTGGAAATTGCCTGTAAATATGTACATGTAAAATACAGGCAAGTATTTATAGAATATGTGATTGTTTTCATTAAATTGAACTCTGTTATAAATATGTATGAAGGCATTTTAAATTAAGGTTGAAATCAAGAAATAATGCCAGATTAAACAGATGTGGATGAGTAAATATTTGCGATTCAAATTTTATTGTAATTGTTCCCCAAATCCCAAAACAATTTAAAATTATAGTGAGAGATCTGTGAAATGGAGAAATTTCTTGGTGCATGAGGGACAGCGTTTCACAAACTCAATTAAGATGGAAGTTGGGGAAAAATATCAAAGTGGTACCAAAATTTAAAAGTGAAATAAAATTATCCTTCCAATGTAACTTTGAGAACATGGGACAAGTGTTCCCCAACCAAAATTCATAAAATATATGTCTTGTAATTTATAAGATATTTACCAAATGAGAGATAAATGCTTACTTCAAAGTGAGAGCCTGTTCTTCAGATAATAATTACTAAAGCTAGAATCAATGCCAGAATTATATAAAGTCCCAAGTATTATGAATTGAATAATGGATTTAAATGTATCATCATTTAATTTATTTGCTCAGCTGCTCACTTTGTCTCCATTTATTTGAGATGTTATGTCTGTGTAAGATCCTTTTTTTTTTTTTTGGTCTTAAGAACAAATCTGGATGACTCAGAACACATATGGGAAAAATAGAAATGAATGTTCCATAAACTTAAACAGAAATATACATATCCGATTATGTTAGCAAAAATGTTGAATGAGCATCTATTAAGTTGTATTCTAGCTATAGTAAAACTTATGCTCTGAATCATAATTTACAAATGGAAGTTATGTTTCACTGGAAAATATAAGACAGCTTCAAAATGTTCATTGAAAAATGAAATAAGAAAAAAAAATAGAGGAAAGAACTAAGAGGCATAGGGCATTTATACAGGTCTAAAAACAAGCACAAACATATGTAAATATATTTATATGTAACTATAGGGACATAGGTCTATGTACACATATTTATATGTAAAGTATTAAAGTAGCAGATGGACATTGGGCCTCTACTCAAGTATTCGCTCAAGGCAAGTGCACTTTATTCTAATGACTTGGCATTCTGTGATGCTCACCCTCTTGACACAATCGCTGAAGACAAATGGGTGCATAAGCAAATATGGTGAAGAAAGCTGATGGTGCCCGGCTTTTAAAAGATAAAGCATCTGGAGCCTTAAAGCCTTGAAGTTAAATAAGCAGCCATCTAGCTGAGAAGTAACAAAGCCCATATGGAAGAAGCACATCAGCTTGTGTGATCATGAGATATTGACAAGATCAGGTATCAGGCATCAGAAAACTATTGGATATCAGTAGATAAAGCCCATCTGTAGACAACTGGACATCTCCTCACAGATGGGTCACAGGAAGGGACAAGCCAGTTAGGGTGCAGTATGGCACTGATGAATCATACAACCTTCCTCTAGTTCTTTAATGTTTCCTCCCCCCACTATCATGACCCCAGTTCTACCTTACATATCTGGGTAGGCCAGAGCATGTACACTGGTGCAGAAAAGAGCTCTTTACACATGGACTTCAGGACAGATAAACCCCTCTGGAACAACAATAAAACTAGGGACACCAAAAAGGAGGGGGAAGTGAGGGAAGAAAGGGGGAATCAATCACAGTGATCAACGCATAGCCGCCCCCATCAACACCCCCAAGGAAACAAACAATAGAAACATGGGTGAAGGGATACAGCAGATGATGTAAGATATGAAAATAATAATAATTTATAATTTATCAAAGGTTCATGAGGGTGGGAGGGTGGGGGAAAGAGGAAAAAAAATGAGTAGCTGATACCAAGGGCCCAAGTAGAAAATATTTTGAAAAGGATAATGGCACATATGTACAAATGTGCTTGACACAATGCATGTATGGATTATTATAAGAGCTGTAAAAGCCCCCAATAAAATGATTAAAAATAAATAAAAAAGAAAATTAAAAGACAATGTAATTTTTCCATGGACATTTTGAACCCTGCAAGTATTTAACAACTAGAAAATAGCTCAATTCACTAAAAATATAAGAGCACTACTTAGTGAACAAAGTAAACACACATGTAAATTATATAATATATGCTTTAAAATACAAATGAACATATAAAAATTTTTATGAACTATAAAAACTTAGGAGTAATAAAATATATATTTAGAGTTTGAAATGCCATAGAAATTGTTATAAATTCCCTTCCTAAAAATGAAAAAAAATTTTTTAATCAATTTATTGGGGCTCATACAATTCATCACAATACATAGATCAATTGTGTAAAGCACATCTATACATTTGTTGCCCTCATCATTCCCAAAATTCGCTTGCTTCAGATTCATATAAATCCTGAAATAAGTGAACAAATTACAAAAGTGAACCAATTACAAAAGTCTAATACAGGCATACTTCATTTTTTGCACATTTTAACATAGTGCTTTGCAGATAGCCCTATATTGATAAAGTCTTTTGGTGCCAGTTTTCAGAGCATATGTTCAATTCATGTTCCTATGTCACATTTTGGTAATTCTTACAACATTCCAAACTTTTTCATAATGCTACTGTTCACTTAATATACTAGTGTGAACATAACTTTTCGGGAAAGAACATACTGAAGCACAGGAATTCCTGTGACTTGCTTTATTGAAGCAGAACTTACAATGTCTACGTGGTGTGTGTGCCCAAACCTAGCGATGGTGAGGAGGGTGCAGGCAGCATCACTGTGAGTGGAAATTGACACAGTGGCATCTAACAATCCACTACCACACATGTAATCCAGATGACAAACACATCTTCTGGGAATATTTTTATATAATTTTTCATTTGGGCAGGCTGAGATATAGGGCTTATTTATCATATTCTGAAATTTGAGAAATTTCCCCTAGTATCCTATATTCACTATATATAAACACTCTTTAAGTGTCAGGCAATGATTTTGAACAAGGATACACCATATGATGAAGTAATTTTCAGGAAAGATAACTGCTAGAATAACAGTTTTATTAACATATATCACAAACAATAGGCAAGCTATGAGCTGTCGTAGTTGTTAGGTCCCATTAAGTTGGCTCCAACCCTTAGTGACTGTATGCACAACAGAACGAGACACTGGCGCCCTGTTCCATCCTCACGACTGTTCCTGTGCTGGAGCCCATTGATGCAGTCACTGTCAATTCATCTCCTCAAGGACCTACCTTTTTAACTATCCTTCCACTTTTCCAAACAAGTAGTCCTTCTCCAGGGATGGGTCTCTTCTGACAACATGTCCAAAGCATGTACGACAAATTCTGGCCACCCTTGCATCTAAGGATCATTCTGACTTCCTTCTTCCAACACAGATCAGTTGTCCTTCTAACAGCCGAAGGTACTTTCAGTACTCGTCGGCAGCATCACAATTCAAATGCACTGATTCATCTGTGCTCTTCCTTATTCAATGTACAACGTTCACATGCACATGAGGCAATGGAGAACACCATGGCTTGGGCCGGGCATACCTTAATCCTCAAAGAAATATCCTTACTCTTCAATGTGCTTAAGAGACTGTGTGCAATAGATTTACCTAATGCAATATGTCTTTTGATCTCTTGACTGCTGCCTCCATGATCATCGATTGCAGATCCAAGCAAGACAAAATCCTTGACTACTGCAATCTTTTCTCTATTTATTATGATGTTACCTACCGGATCAATTGTGAGGATTTTGATCTTCTTTACACTGAGTTGTAATCCAAATGGAAGGCTACAATCTTCGGTCTTCATCAGCAAGTGCTTCAATTCCTTCTCAAGTTCAGCCAGCAAAGTTATGCCATTTGCATATCACAGGTTGTAAATAGGCTTTCCTTAAATCCTGATGCCAGATTCTTCTTCACTAATCAAACCACAGCTACTACAACAACCCTGAGGAGTAGGAGGATGCTGATTTCCAAACCTATCACATTATAATATGTGATATGAATATTATAATATGCATATTACATTATAATATGTGATTTCTAACAAGAATTTGTTAGAAAAATTCCATTTTAATTACATTTTTCCTTGAACTCTTTGAAGTCCCCTCATATGCACAAAAACATGTTGAGGCATTTGATCAAAGACGATGGTTAGGGGGAATCAGTCAATAGAAACTGGCTTTGAGGAGGCTAGATTTTTAAAAATCTTTCTATGAACTCCTTAAGCATTCACGAAGAGAGAAATCCATGAACAAACTTCCTGGAATAACTATCATTAAAAACATATATACATTTTTTTAAGTGTTGGTGAATATGTGGTGAAATTACAGTCCTTATACATATCAATATATCTAACTTCCATATTGATGTAGATAAATATAGGTAAGGTTTTGGCGCATCATGGTTGTAGTCCATAGTAAGCCAAATACAGCACAGTTCAGCAATTAGCTAATCATGCAGACAGGAACAAATCCCTCATCCTTACAATCCTTTATCCTTTCATTGCATTTCTAGTGGTTAGATTATAGACTCCGGTCCCAGACTGTATATTTGAGCCCAGTCCTTAACGCAAACTCTATAATCATGGACAAGAAACAACTTTTCTTGTTTCTCAATTATATAACCTGAAAAATAAAGATAATAAGAGCACTTATATCATAAATTTTCCATAAAGACTATAGAAATTAAACACATATAAAGTATATAGGCAGGTAAATCTGCTACAAGAGAACTCTTCACTAAAAGGACAAAGACGTCACTTTGAGGTCTAAGATGCATCTGACCCTGAGTTGTAGTGTTTTTAATCACCTCCTATGCATGCAAACTCTGGACAATACATAGTAAAGAATGCAGAGGAGACAATGCATTTCAATGATGGCATCGGCTAAGGATGTTGAAAGTTCCATGGAATGCCAGAAGGAAGAACCCCGTTTTAGACGTGCAGCCAGAATATGTCAAGACTTCGTGTCTTGTTCCTCGGGCAGGATAGCAGGACTGACAAGGGCCTGGAGAAGGACGCCAGGCCCAGTAAACTCAGTAAAAAAGAAGGTCGGTTAAATAGAGGAAGACCCTAAATAAAACGGATGACACAGTGGCAGTGACAATGGGCTCAAGCATAGCAACCATTGTGAGGATGATGCAAGCCTGGCTAGTGCTTCACATTGTTGTTCAGAGGGCTGCTATCAATCCAGTCCACTCCAACCCACCAGGTAAAATCTAGCAGCAAATTGAGTAGAAAAATGTCAACCATTCAGAAGGTATTCACCATGGTTCTTTGGCTTTAAATAGAAGACAGTGCAGAAATGTAATGTTGCATTTGAAATCAGCAGGAAGAAATGTTACGTAGGGAATTAAAGAAAAACTACTGATTTTTAAAAGTAGGTTGACTGGCACAGTTTTAATGGAACCATTTTGACAAAGGGGAGCATATTTGCTACAAATCATTGGCTTGAGTGTAACCTCTTGGTAGTCTAAGAGGAATTGTTTTTGATAATGGTTTATATTCTATCAACCCTTGCCATTTAGATGTAAATAAGCTGTTTTTGTTGCTTACTGGCATGTAAGAATTGTTTACATTCAACTCATTAAAAATATTACAACTTTCTGAGTCTCAAACCCTACATCTGTCGAAAATGAGTGATTACACTAATTTATAATAACACTAGTGTTCTGAGGGCCCCACTGGGTATGTGAAAACTTTAAAGCCTGGTGCAATGGGGAAACCACTAATGTGCTAACCAGAATGTTGGTTGTTTGAAACTACCAGCTACTTCGCTCCATGGACAAAGATGTAGCAGTCTGCATCTGAAATAATGACAGCCTTTGGAAGCCTAATTTGTCCTGGAAGTTGGAATTGACTGGGTACCTATGAATTCTAATCACTTCAAGATGATACAAATGCGTGGTGGATACAAATCAAGTCAATTGATGCTGTTTGTAACGGGAAAATTTTCAAGTAATTTCAAAAAAGGAAAAACAGCATAGATTACAAATTGTTCAGGTTATTCAAACATCGGGGTTACATACAGGGCATCATTTGCTTCTTGGGTTGTGCTACAACAAGAATATACCAATTACCTGAAACAATTGTGTGTCTACGAGCCATTTTCCTTGGAGGTTAGGAAATTTTATAATCCTTCATATTTACATCTCTAACTTGAACTTGTTGTAATATTGGTCATTTTCCCTCTGTCTCTAACTATCCATCTCCCACAAAATTCAAATTGCACTGCTGCACTAACGGTTGGAGATCAGAATGTAGAGAGCCAGTGAAGGCAATCACATGGATTTTGAGGACATTTTTATCTTGCATTTATTTTTTCTGAGACTGAACATAAGAAAGTCTTGGTCTCAGAGTGAGATTTTCAATAGCCACATTGATCAGTTTTACATGAGGAATAATCTACTGGTAAGTGGAAACTTGAAGGAAATGATTATGCCATCCTATTTGCTATCTAATTTTCATTCATATCCACCCCCTAATTTATCCTTCACATCACTCTATATAACACCTGGTATGTGTTGAACCAAAGCAAAGCAGCTCTTAAGAAAAAATGACAGCCACAGTCCAAGGGAGAAAGCTATTTCTCAGGACAGAGCTATATTAATTCCGTCATCTGATTTTATTAATTCTATTTTTTAAATTATGTATAAGGTATCAATTTAATATGTTTTAACTGGACATGTCTAACATTTTCAAGTATCTACTTTTCATCATTTTCTGTAATTAGAGCTCTGGTTATATTTTAGGACATTGTCGAAATAATTTTCATAACAAAGCTCTTTGGCAGTCATTGGTCTCATTTAAGTAAGAGGAAAAAGGAAGTTCTAAGTTTCAAAACTAAGAAGCAATTTAGTGATTTTTGTTGTTGTTGTTGAATATCACACCTGTCTCTTCAAAAAATACTTATTCCACACTGTTTCCCTTCACAAAGAATGAGAAAATTAGATGTTTTCCATTTGGAGCTCTGGTCTGCAAACATCAGTTCAAAGTGGGTGTAACTACGAGCTCTTGTTTTCTCCAGTAGTAAGCAACTAAAGACGATTATTGGACCTGTGAGAAAGACCAGGCTATCGGCTCCCATAAAGATCCATAGTCTCAGATACCCTATCAAACAGCGGTTCTCAACCTTCCTCATCCCGCGACCCTTTAATACAGTTCCTCATGTTGTGCTGACCCCCCAACCATAAAATTATTTTAGGTGCTGCTTCATAAAAATAATTTTGCTACTGTTATGAATCTGGTGACCCCTGTGAAAGGTTCGTTCGACCCCCAAAGGGGTCGTGACCCACTGGTTGAGAACCACTGCTATACACGGTCACTGTGAGTCAGAACTGAGTCAATGGCATTCGGTTGATTGGACCTATAATTTAATCCTCTGTTCCAAATGTGTGACATGCATCATTTTGGTTATTTTTTTTCCATTATTGTCAGCAGTTGGTAGACCAATACTTGAAAATTATGGGAAGATATTTTAAACCGCTCACATATACATAATATCTGTAAAATTAAGTTCAAAAGAATCATTGAATACAATTTAAGAAAAAAATCCTAAATCTCACCCTGTTAATATGAATGAGCATCTCTCTTCCATTACTCTTCCTCAAAGCCTTTTGACCCATGACCATTTGTGGCCAGAATCGCTTTTCAACCTAAGGTTCCCTTGGCTCCAGAGTGGTCTTTGACCACGTTATACATGAAATGCATGCAAAAGTCTAACGCAACCATGTCTTGTTTTGATTTCTACTTACCAGATTAATTTGGATCAACAAATATCATCCAGGGGGTGAGAGGGATATAATCAGCATATAATATTCCATTTATTCCTTCTTTGTGCTAACTGCTTTCATTAGGGACAGAAACGCTGCTCAGTACTTAAATTTGTGGTTGTGACATTCTCAATGTGCTTGCTACTCTCCCTGGATTCTCAATTCATAGCCCAGTCAAATTTTTATCCTCTATTTTGTTATCATTAAGATCAGTAAGATTCACCAAGCACATAGTTCCCTATCTGAGATAACAGAGGACTTTGAAAGTATGTGAGTTTTAGAATCAGTCAATGTTCACTTTCTACATAAAATGTATTAGGTACCACCACCACAACAAAGAGTCAAACCATTGCTGTTGATGAAATTCTGACTCACAACAACCCAGTAGCCTCCTCATAAGGTTTCAAAACTGTATGTTTGCATGGAAGCCAACTTCCACATCTTTCTCCTAATGACAAGCTGCTGGGTTAGAATTCCCAAACTCTTTGTTATCAGCTGGGTGCTTTAACCACGGTGCCACCATGGTGTCTCATGAGGCACACAATACCAAATATGTCATTCACCTGGTGTCAGCATTTTCCTTGCTTCTAAATTAAAGAGCCATAGTTTATGACCATTCACTTAAACTTTAAAATTGGAAAACCATATGAAAAGAGAGCATGAAGTTTTTTAACTAATGAAGGGTTATTTGTATTAAGGATAATTTCTCGACGTTGAAAAAATAGATGTGTAATAATTCCATTCATTCTCTACTGTCTCCTCACCACCAATCCCAGTAATATCGCCTAGCATGTACTAGATTATTGCTATATATTGAGTGTTAGCGAGATAAGGAAACCTGGTTGTAGAGCTCCCTCCAGATCTTGGGTCTTCACCTCTGAATGAAGCCGTATACACATTGTTTTTCATTGACTGTTTGAGGACCGAATTGAAAACATCACAGGAATGGGAGCATGGTCTTTTGGCCATGATGTAACGATTCTACCTTGACCTAAAATTAATTAGGGGAGACACATCTTATTCCAAAACTAGATGAACTTCAAGTAAGTTTCTCTACAAATCAGACAAGGAACAATGATGGCGCTGAAACCCAATAATGGCAGATAACCAAAACACAGATTGCTGTGCTGAATCCTTTAAAACAGTTGAATATTATGAAGAAAATGCAAAAATCTGAAGCTACCTCTTTATTGTCTTTTTCAGTGTTGTTATCTCTAATATGCCCCGGTCAAAACTCCAATTGTTCTCAATTGTTTGGGAAATAAATTATCATTCTTTAGCATCCCATTTAATATACCTTACCAAGCAGCTATCTTTTCTTTACTTTTTATTTTTTGGCTTTAATAAAAGGGTGAGGAAGGAAATTGCCTGTTGAAACTATTCTGATTTATGATGATCTCATGGGTGTCAGAATAAAGCTGCATTCCAATGTTTAATTTTTTGGAAGTAGATCACTGGGACTTTCTTTGAGATCACCTCTGGATAGACTCAACCCTCCAACTTTTCAGTTTGCACAAAAGTATGTTAATCATTTAGACCACCTAGGGAATCCCCTCCCTCCTTTCATTTTTTTTTTTCTGACTGCTGCCCTCCTATACAGTTTGATGGGCTACCTGCCGCGCTAATGCCTGTGAGCCTCAGCTCATTACCTCAGCTCATTTCTCCTCAGCTCATCAAAGCCTAATTCAATTGACACAATGAAATCTTGTTTGAATCATCTCTAAACTGATCTCCTTCTCTTTGAAGGAAGTCCACTAATAGTTCATTTGGAAGTCTGAATAACACATGTGAAGTCAACGAGAGACTCAACTAGGGAAACTGACGGGTCTCTTAACTACAGACTCACCCCTTAGCACTGGTGATGATGCCTTTACCAACATTCTTATTCTAATCTTAACCTACAAGACTTGTGCTAAAACATTGTGATGAAACAAGGAAAGATCAGATCTCATTCACATCGATGCAAGTGAATCTGGAGACGTTCCATTCATAATTTCGTATAAATCATTCTGTTTCTTGGATTATGTTTCATGTTATCCTAAATTTTCTTCTTTGATACAATTTCATATTAAACAGTGACTATGCAATTTGTGTATTAGTCCATATGTGTTTTCGTATAAGGATTCATTTTTCTTTTATTTTTTATTTATTTTAATCATTTTATTGGGAGCTCATACAACGCTTATCACAATCCACACATACATCCATTGTGTCAAGCATATTTGCACATTTGTTGCCCTCATCATTCTCAAAACATCTGCTTTCCACTTGAGCCCCTGGCATCAGCTCCTCATTTTTCCCTCTCCCACCTTGCTCCCGCCTCCCTCATGAACCCTTGATAATTTATAAGTCATTATTATTTTGTCATATCTTACACTGTCCAACGTCTCCCTTCATCCACTTTTCTGTTGACCAACCTCCAGAGAGGAGTTTATATGCAGATCCTTGTGTTTTTATTTTTAAAATTAACTTTTAAATGAATTTAATTTAATTTGTAGATTAAGTGGAAGAAAATGAAAAATAACATCTTCATCATGCTTTATCCCATATATTGGCATATTAAATAAACTGTCAGGTTTCTTGGGTGGGAAATATCTCGGTTCTTGGCTTCACAAGAGAAAGAATTCATGCCGAAACCTGGTTTGGGATCCAAGTGAGTTCTTATAAAAAGATGGAAGGATGTTTCAGGTTATACAGTCACTGAACATGGGCAACTCGTGGGATGGCACACCCACAAGTGGTGGCCTGAGGCCTGAGAGAGAGACCACAGCACAGCTGAGTGGAAGGTGGAGAAGCAGCTGAAGGGCTGGGCGGTCTCGAGGTCCCAGTATTTGGGAACTTCGGCTGGGAGTCATGGTCAAAGGTATTGGTTGACTCCATTGGCTGAATTAAGCCCACCTGGCCTCCTTTGGGCTGACCCAGGTATATCGCCCACTTGGCTCAGGGGCCTGAATTGCCACATGCTCCTTAGACACTCCTGGTCCCTGTTCTGCTACCTAACAAAACCATTTCAATTACTCAGCTGTTCAACTATTTTGTTAGCATACTTCCAACATATTTTATATGTGTGCCTAATTTGTTAAGATAAATCCCAAACTGACTATCATTTCTATTATTTTTCTAGTAATGTATTGCTAATTTAAAAATATGGATGGCTTTTGTTGCTCTTCCCATCAGTAATCTCAGCAATTCTTCTCAGGTGTCATAATTTCATATCTGTTTTCTATTACAACTCTTACATTTCTTATCTTAGAGTTTGACTAAGGCTTTTAAGTCAATGCTAAACAGTATCTGTAAGAGTGAGCAATCGTATCTTATTCTGGATCTAAAATACTTGTATATTTTTTCCATTATTGATAAGAAAATTATTATTTGTTATAGGCTTTGGTTAC
Source organism: Echinops telfairi (assembly GCF_000313985.2). NCBI lineage: Eukaryota > Metazoa > Chordata > Mammalia > Afrosoricida > Tenrecidae > Echinops > Echinops telfairi. Next base: position 8,472,619 of record NW_022111310.1, read on the forward strand.
ATAGTTCTTACAAGTTTAGGAAGTTACCTTCTAATTATGAATTTCAGATAGTTAAGACAAACCTCAAAAATTGAACTACATTGAGATAGTTAAGGTTTATCGTGCCAACATGGCCAATGAACACATGTGGGATTTATTGAAGGGCAGAGAGACAAATGTCTCAGCAAGCCTCGCCTCTCTTGCTCTTTGACCATCGGACCAGTGTGCAGCTGCCTTGCTTGTTCTGTGCCTCCATTTGCAAGCTACACTACCTGTGGGACACCTAACCCTTGGACTCTGTCACTGTAATTTGAGGTTCCTTCAAGACCTGCTTCGCCACACCACTGGAATTTATATCTCTTAAGCTAGAGACTGTTGGACCCTGTCATCTGGCTGACTGTTGGTAACCTGCCTTGCTGTTTGCTGCCTGTGCCCAGATACCCTGAATTGCTCTACAGAGAACTACGTGGTGGCCCTCAAGACTTGAAGGACTGCCAGTGCCTCACAACTGTCTCACAGGAGTGAGATGCACTGAGCCATTTGTACTGCTTTATAATTTAATTAACTGTTTATTTCTTATGTTATCTATCTGTATAAATATATATATAATTATTAGCATTCTGGTTTTGTTTCTCTAGAGAAGCCTGTCTAACACATACATCAAAAAAATTTTGCAACTATTGAAATAATACCTTTTCCCTCAGTGTATTCATATCATGAGGTGAACAACAACAACAAAATTACACAGAGCCTACAGTACAATGCTATAACCCTCGTGTTATAGTAAAATTGAAGCTTTGCTTTCAATTTGAAAGAAAAAACAATATTTGTCTTAATATAGATATCCTTATAATATTGAAATATATGAGAAGTCCTTTTGCTCAATGAAGAAGCAGATATGTAACCATTACTTATACCACCAGCATACAAAAAATGGGCTATAAAAAGAGGTTAGGTCACATGAAGTGACAATATGACTTTGACCCTAGACACTGTTTTTGTGGGCTCTTCCATTCCAAAACGGATTGAGAATGAAACACATTGAAGTTATATATTACAGCTGTTTTGTGTAAGGACAAATATATCAACACTATGTAACCATTCACTTTTTATTCTTATTTTAAAGCAAACTAAAACTTTTTTATGAGTGCCTAAGTATATTAGTCGCTGTGCCAATTATGCATGGAAAAATCAGTCCAGCAGCCATGGGTCAAGAATTCAGACATATATAAGACCATGTCAGGTCCAAGAAATTATTAAAATCAACTGAGAAATCCTTATTAATGAACAGCTATCATTCACCTCCCATGAAGAGCCCCAGTGGTGCAGTGAGTTAAGGGCTGGTCCACTAACCACAGGTCAATGATTAGAACACGTCAACAAGTCCATAGGAGAAAGAAGAGGCTGTCAGCTCCTGTTAAGATTTATAGCATCTCAAACCCAATGGAGGTTCTGCTCTGTAATAGTTACATAACCTGGTGTCGATTTGAGAGGATTATGAGTGAAGGGAGGGAGTCTGGCCTGTCAATCAAGATATAACCAATGAGACCTCTGTGTGGGCATGGCCTTCTGAGAATTCTGGTATCTCCTGGATTCCCTCCTTGGAGGCAGGAGAGATTCTCTCTCTGCTGACTTCCTGTGAGACATCCCTGAGGAGAAGCCACATGGACCTGGGAACTGGAGGAGCTACATGGAGACCCCTGCCAGCGCTGAGATGCTTCTACCATCAGTGACTTTGCCCCCACTGGCCTGTGATCCTCCTGCATTCAGCGGCACTGCATGTGTTTCATGAATCTGAAGAGGACTTTACAGATTGGTATCAGACATATAGGTTAATATCAGACTTATGGACTTGATCTGGACTGGGCTGGGATGTTTTCTCAATGTTCAATTGCTCTTGTATATAAACCTCTTTCTTATACACATATGTGTATCTATGAATTTGTTTCTCTAGTCTACCCAGACTAACACATACTCTATTTGACAGGATCTCTGAGTCAAAATTGACCCAAGGACAGTGGATTTGGGTTTTTAATTCACCTCCATTACCAAGTAAACAGGAGAAAAGACAGTTCTCTGGAGATACATGCTTCCAATCTAATGGCCAGCTCTATAACTGAGTCCAATAGTGGAAATGAGTCAAATATTTTAAAATATTCTAATTTAGTGGAAGAAAAGCTGTAAATCAGATTTTTTGGATCCTATTTCCTCTTTTTGAGATAATCTTTCATTAAAATGTAAAGCATTGGGTAGGCAAACCTTCTGAAGCATGGCATATCTGCATGTAACATCAAGGTTGTGGGCCACTGGTGTGTAGCACCAATGTTATTCCAACCATCAGAATTAGTAGCTAAAAGAACAAAATGGTTTGACAACCTAGAGCATGATAATCCAATGTGTTCTATCTGAACTTGGTAAAGTTAGGCGGAGGGCTCCTGTTTAGAGGACTAGATTGGCAGTAAAAGAGTGGCCAAAACACAGAACTGCAGCAAAACTGAAAATAATGCTTTAAAAATTGTTCTCCTCAGTTACTGTATTAACAAATTCCTATTCCATCCTTCTCACAGTGCCTGTGTGAGAAAACGCACATGTAACATGGGAAGGGCCAATGATTCCATGTTGACAGAATTCGTCCTGGTGGGGCTTTCTGCCCACCCCAAACTCCAGACCATGTTCTTTGTGCTAGTTTTATGGATGTACCTGATGATCCTGCTGGGAAATGGAGTCCTCATCTCAGTAATCATCTATGATTCTCACCTGCACACCCCCATGTATTTCTTCCTCTGCAATCTTTCCTTCCTGGACATTTGCTACACAAGCTCCTCTGTCCCACTAATTCTCGACAGCTTCCTCACAGTACGGAAAACCATTTCCTTCTCGGGATGCGTGGTGCAAATGTTCCTCTCCTTCGCCATGGGAGCCACCGAGTGTGTGCTCCTAGGCATGATGGCACTGGACCGCTATGTGGCCATCTGCTACCCGCTTCGATATCCTGTGATCATGAGCAAGAGTACCTATGTGCCCATGGCAGCTGGGTCCTGGATCATTGGACTTACTGATTCCCTTGTGCAGACATCTCTTGCAATGCAGTTACCATTCTGCACTAATAATGTTATTAGCCATTTTGTCTGTGAAATTCTGGCTATCCTGAAACTAGCCTGTGCTGATATTTCAATCAATGTGATTAGTATGGCTGTGTCTAATCTGATTGTTCTCATCATTCCCTTGCTAGTAATTTCTGTGTCTTATGTTTTTATTGTCGCCACCATTTTGAGGATTCCTTCTACGGAAGGGAAACGGAAGGCCTTCTCCACCTGTTCCGCCCATCTCACGGTGGTGATCGTATTCTACGGAACCATCTTCTGCATGTACGCAAAACCCAAGTCCAAAAACTCTGTGGGCTCCGATCATCAGGACATCACTGACGCCCTCATCTCCCTCTTCTATGGAGTGGTGACTCCTATGCTCAATCCCATCATCTACAGCCTGAGAAACAAGGATGTCAAGGCTGCTGTGAAGAACATGCTGGGTAGAAAGCACTTCTCTGATGGTATGTAAGCACTCCTTCACTCTTTGTGACCCGAGATGCACAGCTGCTAGAGACCCAGAATTTGGAAAGAGGCAATTACTATATGAAAAAACCTCATTTGTTATTGGAATCACATAATGGATATATCCAGGTTTATATTGTTTTTAGTGTTTTTGTTCTAACTGTAGAAATCAAGCATGCTTATGTTTCAAAAATACTAAAGTAATAAGGCAAAATGTTAGCAATCCCAGTCAGAAAGAACACTCAAAACTTTCAAAAATAATGGCGGCAAAAGGTATTCTAAAAACCCCTTTGTAACATATATTGCTTACATTAATAATTAATTTTGTAAGGTAACTAATAATATGCATATGGCATTGTAGTATTTTCTGTATGTGGCCCTACACATATGTATTATCTTAAGAGTGTAATTTGTCTACGTATTAAACTATAGCATCCTGAAAAGCACCCCTAGTACAAAGCCTAAAAAATAATAAGCACTAAATAAATTTGTCTGAAGGAGTATATGAACCCTATACTGTAGGAAGCCAGAAAATATATCTGTCATTCCTCAGGTGACAAAGGTTATTTTAAAAGAGCATTAATCCAATGGAATATTCTCTAAATAAACTCTATTTGGCTATTTGTCACTTAAACAATCCTTAATTGTTAGTGGATTTGTTTCTGATTTCTATGTGATGTGCATTACAATGGAGCACAACAGATTTTTTCTTCACCAGTTACCACAGTCTTCCTGAGCTTCTACATGTAATAAAAGCAAAATAGATGAGAATTCCTTGGTAAAGTATCTTAAATATTAGTTAAAGACAATACAGAGTAGAAAGTGCCTCTTGGCAGAATGAAGAGCCCCAAAGGGTTCTGCGCAGAGACCAGAATCTGGTGAAGACTTCTTTGTTGATTTTCATGGGATCGCATGAGCCCCAAAGTCATGGAAGTTCTGCAGAGAGCTTGCAACTGAGCAAAGCAGCATCACAAGCACACGAGGAGGCAGCAGAAAAAAGTCAAGCTATTCAATGGAATGAGGTGCTACAGAGTTTGGGGACAAGGGATCTGTTTGCCCAAAGAGTGCAAGCATACACAAGAGCATCAGTGTGGAGAATGGAAGCCACACTTCTATGAGGAACAAAGTCCAATAGGATCAATAAAGGAAGGAAGCACTGCTTAATTTTTCCCTCTGGGGAGTTTATAGGAGTTGAAACAGAGCAGAAATATAAGAAAACATTCCAACTACTAGTAAATTGTAAAAGTATCATATCATTCTTTCTTTTTAACAGGTAAATATTATTCCTTCATGAGCCTAGAGTTAATTTATGTATGGCACTTAAAACCTGGGGCATACCAAAACACTGGCTGTTGTATTATTTATTTGCGGTAGTTATACTTTAAAAGATAAAAAAGGCTTAATAGACATGAAGTTTTTATGTTTTTTAAAAAAAACAACCTTGATGTCATTAAACTGTTACTTCTCAGCTTTCAACTCACATTTCCTTGTTCTGTTTTGTGAGATGGGGTTTGGACACTGAAAACACATTTCTCCTCTGTCAGTTGGTGTCTGTGGCCCCTGTTTACTTCCTTCCAGTGCTGATCTTCGTGTGTATTTTTCCAGACTCAAGGACATGTAGACTATCCGGGCCACCTTTTCAGAGCTACAAACCATATGTGTTTTATTCCAATAAATCAATCATGCCATTGAGTATCTTGAAATGTTTTTAAAAACAGTGAGATACAAGCAATTATCTGCTTAAGATGCATGATGACGTAGGTAGCACATGGAAAATACATTGGTCAGACTATCATTGCCATACTCAACTACACAACAGAAAGCACTGGGCAAGACATCTGGCTTTCTTCTGCAGGTGCTTATTATTTCTAAATTGTCTATGATTACAGCCAATTTGGTTTACTTTTAAATGGAATCATCATCATCATCACATAACTAAATGAAAGGAGAATATTGAACTGTTTATCTAATCCTAACTGACTTGTGAGAATGTATCATCCCTGGAACTTAAAAAATAATAATAATGGTTTTCTTAATGAGTTAAGAATACCTAACTAGGGACTCGAAGTCAATGCAAAGGCGAGCAAACAGCATTAGAAAACAGCACCTCAGGAGCTGCAGAGTCCTGCTGCCCGACATTCCAGGGAAAAGCACGGAGAAAGGGCTGCTCTAACTGACATCAAGCTTAACCTTATTCATCAGGGAATTTTCTTTATCAGAGATTTTGAAGAACTCTCTTCATGCTCTCAACATGCAAAATAGAATGAGACATTCTGAAATGAGACAAAGAGAATTTCTACTTTGCAACCTAGCATGAAAAAGCTTGAGAGACATCACCACCGGTTTCATAACATGAAATAAACTAAAAACTGAAAATCAGGAAGGCTTGAATCCATCAAAGGACTGATGCCACAGGAGAAGCCACCCCTTGAAAGCCAAGGAGATTCATTCCTTGTCGGTAGCTCCACATCTCACTTGGTTCTTTGGCAAACATCACGTGGCATTTTTCTTCCCCAGTATGTGATTTCCTCTGCATCGAATCTACTTTTATTACTCTCAGGAATCAGATTTAGGCCACAGCCCACACAAGGATAGCCTTATTAATTTATATTATACTTGATTGTGATTATATTATATGAGATTATAGGCATTGGTATAGGAGTTAAGGGAAGGCAAACCCATAATGCATTAATAAGAGTTACCTATAATATTTGCATAAAGTTGCTGTTTTTGTCAGGTGTCGTTGAGTCAGTTCCAAACCACAGTGACTCTGAGCACAACAGAAGCGAACACTACCTGGTCCTGCACCATCGCCTCACTTGTGCCTATGCTTTCCACCCGTTTGCAGGCACTGTCTTCATCTTTTTTGTTGCCTCCCTAATTTACCAATCATACTGTCTTTCTCCAGTGGCATTAAGGCCATTTGGACATGCTGTCTCCCTAACAGCATGTGCACAGTATGTAAGACAAAATCTCACCATTCTTGCCTCTAAGAGCACTCTGGGCATATTTCTACCCAAACAGAGCAGTTTGTCCTTCTGGCACTCCATTGCAGTGCCAACAGTCTTCACCAGCACCACAATTCAAATGCATGGATTCTTCTTTGATCTTCCTCATTGAATGTCACATACATATGAGGCGATTAAAAATATCATGTCTTGGGTCAGGCATGCCTTACTCCTCAAAGTACATCCTTGCTATTCAATACTCAAGAGATCTTGTGCAGCAGATTTACCCAATGCAACTCATCTTTTGATCTCTTGACTGCTGCTTCCATAAGCATTGATTGTGGATCCAACTAAGGAAAATCCTAGAAAACACCAGCCTTTTCTCCATTTAACATGATGTTACCTATTAGCCCTATGAGGATTTTGGTCTTCTTGGCTTTGAGTTGTAATCCATACTGATGGCTGAAATCCTTGATCTTCATCAATAAGTGTTTCAAGTTCTCCTCACTTCCAACAATCAAGGTTATGTCATCTGCCTATATCAGATTGTTTATAAGTCTTCCTCCAATCCTGATGCTGCAATCTTCTTCATAAAGAGTTACCACCTTTACCACACCAAAGAGGAGAAAAAATTCAAACCACTAAAGGAAGAGGCAATAAATTGCCCACGAGGTAGAGGGAGGACCATAGATGTATAGAATTGCTGAAATCAAAAGATAGAGCATGTCTCAGGAACCCTAAAAATCCCTAAATGTATTAAAGGAAAATGGAGACATTGACCCTGGAGATATCAGAGATACCAATATGGAAAAGAAGGATTCTGACCTCGTAGGTTAAGGAATGTCTTCTGTAGAGTAGGTTACACAACGCCACCAGTGGTAAGTCCAACGTTGTCAGGAGTAGTGGGGACTCTAGCAAAAGGCAAAAGAACAATAATTTTAGTGAGTCGATTAGAAAATTCACATGATTATCTCTAGACAATACTCATTGAGGCTTGGAGGGAATAATGAAAAGGAATAAGATACTGCTTCCTTATATCCATTCATTAAAAATGATGTACAGAAATCCTGCTAGAGTCTCACATTTTTTGTTGCTTAGGGAAGATAACATGTTTTTTGTTTTAATCACTATGAGGTGATGAATTCTATAATCATAAAAACCCAAAGACACATTTTAGTATGCAATGAGGAAACGAGAGTCCAAAGAAGTTACTACAAATTAGTTCCCAATACCTCAGCTAGGAAGTGGAATGGTGGGTATACAGCACCAATTTACAGGACTCCAAAATTTATTTTTTATCACGTTCACTCTAAATTTTGTTTTTTTATTGCTAAGCAGACCTGACAAAACCTTTCAATTATGTTTTTAGCAAACAGACCAGGTCAATATGTTTTTGTGATTATAACTCTACATGAGTATTAACTATGTAAAACAGGATGGTTTTTTAGAAAAGCCAACAGACTTGAGATAACACCATTTCATTTTAATATTTGTTATATCATAACCTGGTACACTTCCCACAGGAAAGCAAGATACTGTCTAATATTTACTCCTTCGCAAGGAACCACATCTCAGAGGACTTCATTAAAAATCGGCTAACCACATCGCTGCATGGGAAGAGCTGGAGGAAATCATGCTAAGTGAAGTA
>NW_022111310.1:8482066-8570054 GCF_000313985.2 Echinops telfairi
CGGGGGTTTAAGTGTAGAGAAAATGTTTTGAGAATGATGTACAAATGCGCTTTACACAATTGATGTGTGTATGGATTGTGATAACAGTTGTATGAGCCCCTAATAAAATGTTTTAAAAAAAATTGGCTAACCTTCTTCTCCCTGATACCAAAGTGAAATGGGTTAAAAGAAGACGGAATCCCATGTGCCTGCAACAGTCTGAAGCTGTGGTTATTTAAGTAAATTGTGTCTTTTTAACAAGTACATTTTCCCCTCACAAGATTTCTGGCAGGGACGTGGGCTGATTCTAGAAGATTCACTTCTCCTCTTAGTTACAACTCACCAGGGGTTGGGAGAGAAAAAATGAGCTCATCATGTGGAAAATTCTGAAAACTCAGGTGACGTAGTTCAGTGACTACAAGGCAGCTCATTACCTGATGCCATCACCAAGTCATTAAGAAATTGTAATTCGAGTAAAGAATTCTTCTAATGAAGATATTGAAATGTTTTGGTTGGTAAAATTGTGAGGAATGATAATTTCATAAAAGTGCACTTTGTTTAATCATATGGAATGAAATATATTTGCCACAGTCTTTGCCCTCCATATTGTGTTTCACCCAGCCCATTTTACTCAATTACATTAAATGTGTAGAATTTGAGAATGTGAGTCCCAGATAATATGAAATTATAGAAATAGTTAGTCTTTATCCTGGTAAATTAAATGAAGATTCATCTAATTAATGTGAATTTTTAAAAAGAAATGAGTGCAAGTAAAATTGTGCTAAATATAATTCAACAATGGTTGCAGCAGTACACCAGTAAGGAGTTATTTCCTCCTATAAAGATTTACAGTCTCAGAAACCTAAAGAGGAAGGTCCACTATGTAGTATAGGATCCCTAAGAATAATCTGAGAAGCTGGACTATACAACGAACATGGCTTCAGGACTGAGAGAAGGCTCCTTAACAAAATGTGATACGTAGATAGCATGGCCTTGCTTACTGAAAATGGAGAGGACTTGAGGTTCATAAAGATCAAAGGCTGCAGCCATCAGCATGGATTCAACATAAAGAAAACAAACATCCTCACAACTGGAACAATAGACAACAGCATGATTAACTGAGAAATTACTGAAGTTGTCAAGGATTTCCTTTTACTTAGGTCCATAATCAACACTAAAGAAACATCAATCGAGAAATCAAACCGCCTATTACATTGGACAAATTTGCTGTTGCTGCAAACAGCAAAAGGTGTGACCTGGAAGACTAATAACCACCTGCCCAGAAGTAAGGTATTATCAAAAATTCCATGCATGGAGAAGTGGACAATGAATAAGAAAGACAGGAGAAGAACTGGTACATTTGAATTCTGGTGTTGGTAAACAATATTGCAAATGCCATGGACTGTAAGAAGAATGAATATATCTATCTTGGCAGAACTTCAGACAGAATCCTTCTTAGAAGTGAGGATGGTCATACTTTGGACATGTTATCAAGAGAGCAGTCACTGGGAAAGTACATCGTCGTTAATAAGGTAGCATAGTAGGTGATCCACAACAAGGTAGACCGCTGTCGACAAGATGAACTGACACAGTGGCTGAAACAATGAACTCAAGCATAACAATGGTGAGAAGGGCTCTAGGCCAGGCCGTCTGGATGTCGTGTGCATGTGCCACTGGGAGTCAGGGTCAAATCAATGGCGCCTATTCACAAAAACAACAAAGACATAAGTCTTTCTTCGTATATATTTTGAAAACTACCTTTGATAACAAGCAATAATAGTTATCGAGCATGCTGCTCTCTATGGACTGAATCCTTTCTGATATTATAAAGCACGGTTGGTTCCAATGAACAAATTGTTAATATTTTTCATATTCTCCTTGACGTTAACTCAGTAGTAATGAAATTTTTATAACGCTAATTTTCCAAGGAAGGTAAGAATACATGAGAAGTAAATTAGAACTGTCAAAGAGATACAACTTCCTTTTCAAAAGGACTATGATTGGAAAATATCCTAAACTCCCTGCTTTCTAGTTATACTTGATCACTTACGGTAAACTTTATATGAAAAGGCAATTAGACCATGCTAACCTACCAGATCCTGCATTTTCTTATTAGATCCCGCTCTTCGCCCACTTTCCACATTCCCGAGAGCTCCGGAGAAGCAGGGTATGCTAGCTCTGCCCTGGCTGTGGGTGGCAGATGCACACATAAGTGTGGGAGTGTTGTGAAATACTTCCGTTTCCTGTTACTACATAGGCTAAATTAGCACCTGCTCTGTATTAGTATCATGGTCCTTCCACCATTTTTTAAAATTTAATTCTGAAGCAGCTGAAGCCAGTGCTCAACAACTATCAAGAAGGGAAACGTTCATTATAACAAAATTTATATCTGACCAATTAGAATAATGTTGCAGAAATTGCTTTTTAAGCTGGTATTTATGAACTTATCAGTATTGCATGATCCAGTTTTGTATCTTCTATTACCCTTTAGTCTGTCAATGAGACACTGAATGAATTTTAATATTTAGCAAGAAAACAGATTTTCCTCCAATTTAATTCCAATTGTCTTAATTTAGTTGTCAAAATGTTGTATAATCAAATTCAATATATAATTTTGTCTCATATAAGCATTACTTTTTATGTATTCCTAGATATCTTAAATGTTTCCTAAAAAATGACTCGTTGATCATCAGCATAAAAGAATCAGGTAAAAACCTTTAAGTTTCTAATTTTGAAAATTGAAGCTTAGAGAGTTTCAGTGACCTTCTCAAAGCCATAGAGATTGTGCTTGACTAAGGTTTTCCTCAGGGCCGGGCTGTCTACCTTCACAATTCACAGTGTTAAACCACTTCATCATTCTGTCTCTTCAATGACAGAGAAGGCTTTCTCCCTGTAGACTCTAAACAAAAGAGCTGCTATTGAATTGATTTCAACTCATAGAGCCCTCAATAACATTGATGAGACCATGAATCTATGACAGCAGACATCTCCCCTTTTCCTCAGAGCAGTTGGTGGGTCTGCACCACTGACATTGGGGTTACCAGACCAGTGCACCCTTCCCTCCACTGCGCACACGAATGGGGAGCAGCCAGCTGCTTACACACTCCCATTCTCTGTCACGCCCAAGAGGAGCACAACTCCTCTGCCAAACTGAACTGCTACCAAGCATGCAAATGAAGTAGTGCACGCACTTCAGTCACATAGATATACGAAAACAAATAAATAAACAACTTAAGTTGGGCAAAACACACCAAATGCAGTCATCAATTAAAAGTAAGTACAAAACCACACAATATTTCTGAGAAAACAGACAACCTCATTTCACACACAAAAATAGATTACATGGCACAAATGTGTGATGAAAATATTGAGCTAAAAAATCTTCTGAGGAAAATATCACATTAGAACTACCTGATTAGAAATTTAAAATAATTTAAATATTGGGGGGGTATGTGTGTGGGGAGGGGGTGTAGGGAGGAGGGGAGGGCTGTACAAAACCAGAAACAGACAAAATAGTGGAAGAATTCAAGAAAGCAACACAAAAACAAACTGAACAACAACAACAAAAAAGGTGGGGAAAAAAGACCATATAGAAACAGTTTCATTCAGAAGAATAATGCTAAGATTTCAAAAATAGATAATATATTGAAAGGGCATAGGAGTAATATTAAATCAACAGAAGGCTGAAACTAGTTGAAGATAAAGCTCTGATCTAATCTATTAAAGGAACAGCCACAAAAAATAATTTAAAATGAAATGCTGAAGAATTATATGGCACACTGTCATTAGAAATAATTTCTACAAGTACATCAGTCTTTGCTCAATATCAATAGTCTTCAAAGATCATTCCACAAAAGGAAGATTAAAGAAAAAGCACAAATTTACTTTTGAAGATTTACTGGAAGAAAATTTTCCCTAATAGCATCAAGAATGTCAATGAACCACAAACAAGATAGACATGAGAAGAAAATCAGCAAGACATATCATGATCAAACTTTCCAAAGCAAAAGACAAAGAAAGAAATCTGAAAGCTCAGGAAAAACGACCTTCCCAACAAAGAAGAACCAAGAAAACTAAACGAAGATTTCTCAACAGATACTATGTAAGCAAAAAGGTCTGAAGGAAAAATATTGTCAACCAAGAATTACATAGCCAGAAAAATTGCACAACAAATAAATAGCAAAATATTTATAAAAACCAGAGTATCCAACCATGAAAGATAACCCTGAATTTAAGTGGATTAAATATACTAGTCAAGATAGAGATCATGGATAAGAAAACATGATCGCCAGTTTGCTGTTTACAAGTTAACGCATGTTAGATAAAAAATTGAAATAAACTAAAAATCAAGGATGGAGAAAACATTTGAATAAAATGGCATCAGAAAAGAGCAGATGTGACAATATAAATTTCTGATGACATAAAATTTAAAGTAAAAACAAGCCCAAGATGCCAGATGGGGCACTAGTTAAGGATTAAAACAGTCAATAAACTAACTTGATTCAATAGCACTACAGGGAACACTCCACCCAAAGCATCAGAATATATTATTATTTGTAGGAAACATAAGGAAGGCTGTCTGAGATGGAACACACATTAAGAACCAAAGCAAGATTCAATAAAATTTAAAACACTGAAGTATTACAAAACATCTTCTCAGATCACAACACTATAGAATTATTAATCAGCAATAGGAAATTTAAGGAGAAAAAAATAATACACCAAAGAAAAATGTGTTAGTCTGGGTACTTTAGAGAAACAAATACACAGAAACTCATATGTATAAGAGAGAGTCTTATATAAAGGTTAAGTGCACATCAAGAAAACATCCCAACCCAGTGCTGCCCAAGGCCACAAGTCCAACATTAACCCATATGTCCGACACCAATCCACAAAGTCCTCTTCCATCTCACAATACAGATGCAATGATACCAACTGCAGGAGGAAAGCTGAGTTAGTGAAAGTGTAAGTATCTCAGCACTGGCAGGGGTCTTCATATGGCTGCTCCAACACCCAGGGCTACATCGGAGTAGGTCCATGCAGCTTCTCCTCCAGGATGTCTTGCATGAAGTGAACTTTGCCAGCTGAAACAGGGATTGGCTAAGGCAGCTGCACAATGGTCCAACCATCACAAAGCAAGAGACCCAAGAACTCAAAAGGCGAGGCTCACCGAGTCATTTATCTCTCCGCCCTTCAATTAACCCCACATGTGTTTATCGACCAGGTTGGCCCAAAAAACTTTAACTATCTCAGAAAATTACAGCTTAAAACAGTTGAGTAGTAGGAGATATAAAGATTTTTTTTAATTCTTGAATAAAATGAGCAGAAAAATGAAACATGCAAAAAAATTAGGTCACAGCAGAAACAATGTCAGAGGTCAATTTATAGTAATAGATATGAGGACAGAAAAAGAAGAAAAGCAAATCAGCATCCTAACATAACATTTCCAACAACAGGAAAGAACAACAAAACAAGCCAACAGTTACCATAAGAACAGTTACCAAAATATCAAATTAGAGCAATAATAAATGAAATAAAAACCAAAAGCAAATGAATCAACACAAAGACCGGAAGTAGATTCATTGACAAGATTGATAAAAGATAAACCACTGGCAAATCTAACAAAGGTAAAAAGGAAGATAGAAATAACTTCAATAAGAAGTGAAAGTGGTGACATCGCAACAGAGCAATTTTAAATAAAGAGGCTGAAACAGAATACAATGGATAACTATATTCCAAGAAATGTTAAAATGTAGAAGGAATGAATTAATTTCTAGAAACATGTTACCTACCCAAACTGATGCAAACTGTGTTTTAAAACACAAAAACAAAAAAGGCACGCAGATGCAGAGCCATTTAAAAAAGACATTCTGTAATTCAAATACTATAAAGAAGAAATCGGTTGCTAATAAGTACTCTTTAATTTTTTTATACAAATTGATTCATGATATTTGGTGCAAGATGAAGCTTTTGAGATAATGCAATATTTTAAGTAAATGGCCATTATACAGATTAACAAGTGGAAGAGAAGTGATTTTTATATGGACACCAGAACAAAATGGAACCTTCTTTGTGCGATACGATTTCCTGGATATTTAAAGGCTAAAGAACATTGGCAATAAATCACCCAGAAGCCCTCCAGTCCAGTTTCACTAGAGTGTTCCGTTTCCCACTGTCTTCGATCTAACTACTCTCTGCTCTCTCTGGTGCCAGAAACCTGTAGTTGAAGAGGCCTTGCTCACCTGCGTGTTCTGTAGACAGGCAGCACCAGCAGCACCTGGACAAGGTAATAAATGCAAGTCTTAGCCTCCTGGTCCTATGCCCTGAATCAGATTATGTGGTTTTTAAATATCCTTAGGTGATTCATTTGCATAAAAAGTTTGAGAAGTACGCTACAAAATGAATGATTTGTTCCCTGAGTTACACATTGGGATTACCTGGAAAGCATAATTTTAAAAAAAGAGCTATCTGAGTCTAACTCCTTGCCTAACTTTGTAATGTTTGGACGGCTGTAAAGGTAGTGAAAAAAACTCATGGCACATAAAATTTGGAAAAAAGAGATTTAAATAGAAGCCTACTTACTCAAAATTACTGGACATAAGTTTAAATCTCTTTAACCTCTTTTTTTCACAATAGAATAGTGATGATAAAATGTGTAATGTTTATGAACATTTTTATATGATAAAACAAATGATAATTTCTAAATTATAATACCCTATGCAAATTCTACTGCTAATAATTGATATAGCATAAAGTCAAAATAAAGAAATATTTGTTGAAATAAAGAACACATTCTTCATATTGATTTTCAAAGTTAGGTCTGAAAATCAAACAGGTGTTTGTTAAAATGCAAATTGCTCTTCCATGCCTCAGAATTTGTGTATCACAATCTCAGGAAATGAAATATAAATGTCTGCATTTTAAAGAATCTAGTTATGTAATGATTATGTATCTGCAATCCAATGCTTTACGATCTATGTGACCTAAAGGAAGACTCAGAAGCCAACTTCGTAGTTACCAGAGTATTATAGGTGCTGACACACTTGTCCCACTTGCCATATGATACGACACCTTTCCCATGCAGAGTCACTAAACTCACACGTGGTTTACTTTTCTGGATAATGGAAAGGACAACTTGGATAATTGAGATTTAATTATTCCGCAGGGACTTTGTAAGTACCAAAAAGCTGAACAAACCTTTTTTGTGAAATGTTGTTGGTGGACCTGGTCTTACACCTAGGGAACCTTACATTGGTCATTCAGTGCTCCAGATTACCACCTCCACACATCCATGTGTATTTCTTTCTTGGCAATATTTCCTTCATAGACATTTAGTACACGCCCTCTTTTATCCCCATAATGCTGATACATTTCTTATAAGAAAAAATAACAATTTCCTTACTACGATGTCTTTCTCATACAGTATGGAGACCATGGAGTGGGTGCTCCTAGCCAGTGATGGCACTTGACTGCTATGTGGCCACCCGCCACTTTCTCAGATACACCATCCTCATGATCAAGGCACTGTGTATTCAGATGGCTGCTGCCTCCTGGAAATTAGGCTTTCTCAACTCATTGACAGAAGTGTTCTTGCAATCTGGTTGCTCTTCTGAGGGAAGAATGCTAATAATCATTTTGTTTGTGAAATATTGGCCACTGGCAAGCTGCCTTGAGCAGCTATTTCCATGAATGAGATTACTATCATGCTGGGCAATGTAGTATATGTGTTTTCTCCATTATTGCTGATTTGTATACCTGGTATTTCCTCCTCTCTTCTGTACTGAGAATGAGTTCAGCTGCAGGAAGAAATAAAGGCTTTTCCTACCTGCTCAGCCCACATGACAAAGGTGACTTTATTTTATGGGACAATTCTCTTCATGTATATGAACCCCCAAATCCAAAGACTTTTTAAAAAGTCAAACTCTCCACTAGTGCACCTCCACCTGATCCCTTAATTTTCTTCCTTCTTTCTTTTTGGGTCTGAGACACAGAGCTTTAAAATGGACATAGAAAGTCGAAGAAAAACATCACAAAAACAAAATTGGTGACAGATGAACACATCATTGGTCCAGGTGGGATGCGTGGTGTGGACCAGGGCAGTGACTGGGACAAATACATTATGTTAGACAGAGGAGCAGATAATAATGATCCAGGGCTTTAAAGACATTTAAAGTAATGACTTTAAAGACATTACTTTTTTTTTAAAAAGATCATTTTATTGGAGGCCCTTACAGCTCTTAAAAACAATCCATTCACCCATTGTGTCAGGCATATTTGTACATATGTTGCCATCATCATTTTCTAAACATTTACTTTCTATTTGAGTCCTTGGTATCAGCTCCTCGTTTTTCCTTCCCCCCCCCCCCCCCTCCGTCCCTCATGAACCCTTGATAAATTATAAATTATTGTTGTTTTCATATCTTACACCAACTGCTGTCTCCCTTCACCCATGCTTCTGTTGTCTGTGCTCCTGGGGTGGGGTGGGTGGGTGATGTGTTGATCTTTGCAGTCGGTTCTCCCTTCTTCTCCTCTTCTCACCACCACCCTACCCTCCTGGTATTACTACTCCCATTTCTGTTCCTCAGGGCTTTATTTGACCTGGATCCCATGTGTTGTGAGCTCTTATCTGTACCTGTGTATATATATGCTCTGGTCTAGCCAGAACTGAAAGGCAGGACTGGGGTCATGATGGTGGAGGGTGAGGAAGCCTCAAAGAACCAAAGGAATATTGTGTGTTTCATCAGTACTATACTGCACCCTGGTTGACTCATCCCATCCTTGTGACACTTCTGTGAGGGGATGTGCTATTGTCTGCAGATGAGTTTTGGGTCTCTGCTCCGACCCACCTAGTTCTCAACAATATGTTTTGTTTTTGCTGTTGTTTTGAATCTTCTGGTGCCTGTTAGCCAATCCTGTCAATATCTCATGATCACACAGACTGCTGTGCTTCTTCCATGTGGGCTTGTTGCTTCCCTGCTATATGGCCAGTTGTTTAACTTCAAGCCTGTAAGACCACAGATGCTATTTCTTTTGATAGCTGGGAACCATCAGCTTTCTTCACCACATTTGCTTATGCATCCATTTTGAAAGACATTACTTTTGACAAACTGATTGCCCTATCAGTTTGGGGTGATCATGCCCATGATAATCATGGGACCATGTGAAAACTTATAAATAGTCATTGGTTCAGTAGGAAACAATGAGAAACTGGCACTTTTGAGTCCATATACAAAATAAGCTGACATATTTGAGCAATGCTTTTAAATATAAACAAAACAGAAGAAATTAAGTAATATGTACAATAACAGAATTCCAGAAATAATGGCATTTTCAGATTAGCAGTCTAACTTTATCATGTTATGAAAAGGACTGTGATCTCACAAAAGCATAGAGACAAATAGTCTAAGACGTGCAATTAAATTTATGAGAACAAGGAAAATCTATTTTAAAGTAACCCTTCCAAGAAATTTAGCACATATTCAACAAATAAAATACATATTTGCAACTCTTCTTTTTGTAAATGTATGTGACTTAACATTTTTGTCTGTTTATTCTTGCCAAGAACTTATCTATTTCCAATCTACAGCCTAAAATATTTCTAGCTACATATTTCACGTTCTTTTTTTCCCTTCCCAAATACCTATCACAACATGAAGAACAGTAGAAAATGTGAGGAGTTAAAATTTACTGTTTTTCTTAAATTTATAAAGACATAACTTACTAAAGCAGCAAAGATAACAACATACTGTTGTTATATTATGAACGAATTAAGTAAAATGCATGGTGTTGATAGAAGAAACTGTAAGAAGACTTTAAATGGAGTTTTTCTTTTCTTGTTTAAAGAAATGATACAATATTTATTCACACTAAATTATAATCGATTTAGGGTGTACATTGATTATAATCTCTGAAACAATCTTGCTGCTGTTGCTTTTGGTGATGTTAGCTGCCCTTGAGTTGACTCTGACTTGTGGCCACCCACTCGTGGCCACCCGAAAACAAGCACTGCCGGACCTTATGCGGTCCTCAGAAGTATTGGGATGCTTGGGCCCACTGGCTGCTACAGCCATCAAGGTGAGGATCGTGCCCTTTGTCACGGACCCTCGATGTTACCAAAGATGATGTCTTTTACCAGGAACTAGTGCCACAAGAAAATGTAGCCAAAGTGCCTGAAACAAAGTATTAGCATTCTTGCTCCTAAGGTGCACTCTTGTTTTACTTCCTCCAAGATAGAATTGTATGTTCTTCTGTCAGTATGGGGTAATCTCAATTTTCTTTAACAACAGTGAGATTCAAATGCATTAATTATTTTCCCATTTACTTATCCATTGTCCAGTTTTCATATCCATAGGAGGCAACTGAAAATAACATGGCTTTGGTCAAGTCCACCTAACTTACTCTTCAAAGTCACATCTCTGTTCCTAAACACTTGAAAGAAGTATTTTGCAGTATATTTGCCTGCTGCAAGACATTGCTTGAATTCTTGACTGCTACTTCCCTGAGTGTGGACTGTCAAGTAAATGGAAATACTCGACAATATCAGTCTTTTCTTCATTGATCAGGATGTTGTTTATTGATCTTGTGTGGATCTTGTTTCCACTGTGTTCCGGTGTAATCCACACAGCTTCTGTAGTTTATTATTGTCACTAGTCTTCCTGGTTTTTAATCAGGCAAGATTGTGCCATCTACATACTGAAGTTTTTTATGAGCTTTCTTCTAATCCCTAGGCTTCTTTCTTCTTCATAGTCTAGTTTGATTGTTCAGTGTATAGACTGAATAAAGATGGTGAAATGATACAACATGTTTCATATAAC
Organism: Echinops telfairi; assembly: GCF_000313985.2. Taxonomy (NCBI): domain Eukaryota; kingdom Metazoa; phylum Chordata; class Mammalia; order Afrosoricida; family Tenrecidae; genus Echinops; species Echinops telfairi. The sequence continues at coordinate 8,492,860 of NW_022111310.1, forward strand.
CTGCCTATCACAGAGTATTAATAAGCCTTCCTCCAATTCTGATGCTGCATTCATCTTTATATAATGAAACTTCTCTAATTATCTGCTCAGCATACAAATTGAATAAGTATGGTTAGAGGATACAACCCTGACACACACCTTTCCTAATTTTAAACCGTATTCTTTTCATACAACTGCCTTTTGGTCCATATGCAGGTTTTGGATTTCCATTCTTTTTAAAGCCATGCATAGTTTGTTATGATCCACACAGATAGTTAGTTGCCCCTTTAATCAAGTCAAATCCATGATACAATTGAAAGGAAGTTTTCTTGGGGGTGTGGTCTACCCTGTTTAAGCAGACATTGTGGGAAGGAAGGCTTCCCCTTCTCACTGTGTCTGGATTCTGCATCTGTTTCCTTAAACCCCAGTTCTTTGCACTTGAGCCAGTGGCCCACGATATTGGCTGGCAAGCATGGAAGCTAATAGCAGTCTGCCATAATGCCTGCTGGAGGATCCAACCTGCTGCCCTTGCATCCATCGACACACCCCTGCCTACCAAATTAAAACCAACCTCACTCCCATTTCGTCAGTGCTGACCCACAGTGACCCCTGTGGGTTTCTGAGACTGTAACTATTTAGGGGCGTAGAAAGCCCAGTCCACTGGTAATTTCATAGTGCCAACCATGTGGATCACATGCTGATGGGTAATCCCTACACCCCAAAGCTCCTCAGTACCCATGCTTACACCAGCCTGTAATCATTTTAGCTCCTAGTTCATCTTCCTGTTTCCTGATTGTCTAGTTCCATTAGCTATGGGAGCCAGGAAAAGTCTTCAGCTCCACATCTGACCCACAAACTTACCCCAGACTGAACTTGACCACTTCAACCACTGTCATATCCATTTCCTTGATATATATTTCTTTAAGTATGTATACCACTGATTTTGCTTTTCTAGAGACCCCAACTTAACACAGGTAGAATAAAATTGATCGCTAATAAATATCAGGATCCATCCTAGTTGCTTGTTTCCATACATTATTTATTCTATAAAAATGTGTAATATCGTCACACATTTTTATTTCATGGAAGAGGAAACTAGATTTGATTCTTTAATACATCTCCAAAGATCACTTGACTTGTACAGAAAACCAAATTGGAATTCTTCACTTTAGAATTCACGTGTTGTTTTTTCTTTTATAACCATTGCTAACAAGTCATTACGGATTCATAGTGACCTACTAAACCAGGATAGAACTGCTCCTGTGAGTTCCCAAGCTTATAAATCTTTATTATAGTAGAAAGCCTCACCTTTTTCCCATAGGGAAGCTGTTTTGAACTATTGACCTTTTGATTAGCTGTCCAACACATAACCCATGACAAAACTGGGTCTCTTTTTAAACATTCCACAGTCCTGACTAAATATACAAAAATATGAGTCAATTATTTTAAAAACATTTGTTCTTATTTTTCCTTGACCATATCAATCATACACATTCCCATCTCTGTTCAAAAGATTTCCAAATATGTGCCTATCTTCCTGATTCTCTCTTGGATTTCACTAACCTTTGTCTTCACCTGGATATCTGACCACAAAGGTGTAGTCAACCAGTCAATCAATTTATATCTCTAACTACGTGATATTACCATCCTCATTAGCTTCCCCTTATCTGAACAATGGTTAAAGCAGGTATTCACTTAGAACTAATTGTTTCATCTCTAATGGCTTCCTGTCCATAACTGAGAAATTCTAAAATCTAACCCCACACTCTTGTACATTTCACGTGTGTCTTATTTTTCCATCCCATTATATTACATCTTTACTGCCTTTTATGGACATTGTTGTAATGGTCCTCTAACTGATCTCTCTATTGTCACCCGATCTTCTACACCAGTCTTTATCACAAAATCAGCCTAATCGTGTCATAAATACTTAAAAATCTTCACTGCTTTTCCATTTTCTAAAGAATAAAGCCCAAAGTCATGAGCCTATGCTGAAGCAACCTGCTTCAGCTGACCATTCCACTTGCCACCACTTAAGTGAATTCTAGTCAATATTTCTGAAAGGATCTCTCTTCTGTTTGCTGCTGTGACTTTGTTAACAAAAGGTTTCACTCATTCTAAAAATTACTTATCTCTTAAAACTCTGATTCACTCAGTCAAAATCACACTCTTCCCTGTGTCTCACTATCTTGGTCTCTCTGTGTTTCTGTCTCTGTATCTCTTTCTCTATCTACTGAGGAAAAGGCTCTCACTTCTACACTTCCACTAAAATATTAGAGTATTTTGGATAGCTTGGCATTAGTAACCGACATATAATATTCTACTTCAGTTCAGAAATAGAACTTGTATGTACCTTTTTCTGGTTAACAAAAAGGATACACATTATCACACCACATTCTTGTTGTTGTAGATGCCATTGAGTGGGCTCTTTTATGCACAGCAAACTGAAACACTGTCCAGACCTGGACCATCCTCACAATTGTTCCAATGCTTGAGCCCCTTGCTGCAGTGACAGTGAAATCCATCTCCTTGAGGGTCTTCCTCTCCTTTGCTGCCCCTCTACTTTACCAAACATGACGGCCTTCTCACATTCCTTACAAAGTTAAAACCGTCAATCCTTTCATCTAAGCTTGTATTCAGTGGGAGAGAGAATGAATCATTCTCCAGAGCCTTTTTCCTGTGGCTAGCAGGTCTCCCAACATATCTTGTTCTGTGTTCTGGACATGACATCAAGTTAGGGTGTCTAAGGTCAAACAGTTTTTTAAAAATGGAAGGATAGGCATTCAATCCGGAGTTCTTCAGTGGTAGATCTCACACATTTCCATAATACCACATTGCTACTTCAATAGCTATAATAACTTAATTGACAAGTATTGACACTGTAGATGAGAAACATAATAATTTTTTTTCTTCAGAAAATATATAGAGAATATAATTTTATGTTTTCTAGTTTAAGCTAATAATACAGAGACTATATATTTTATTTTATTTTATTGTGATAAGTAAGAGTCCATGGAAAGGATACAGAAAAATTTTTATTATTAATATCTCTTTGTATTTGAACATTGTTGCCACATTGATCCAGAAACTTTGGTCATCATGATAGATCATATTTCCTCTTCAATACAAATATTCTATATTCTGATTTTTAAAAGCATTGATCAATTCTAGTATGGAAACCTTATTAACCTTTACTTCCAATCTCTCCCCTTTTTCATTTTATTTAAAATAATAATGATAAACTCCTTCCTGTTATTGGATATATTACAATAGCCAATTATAAAACACTAACCAGACAATTCATAGGTAATATCAGAGTGAGATAATCTTAGATATTATGTGTGTATTTCACTGAAATTGGCTCAAATCAGGTAAAAGAAACCATTTTCGGTATGGCCCGTAATCCTAGCCAAAACCTAGAGAGGTCCTCACCAACGGAAGGCACTGTCATAGGCTTATAATATTGAGTGACATCAATTACAGAAAAGCACCTACTAACAGAAAATAGATCCAAGGCCTAACAACAGAAAACCTTAAAAGGTAAACAAACTTTACTCGGAAAGTTCTACACAGAAAAAGAAACTTGTGAGGCTTAAACACACGTTACCTCCTGACCCAGAAATCAGAGTCACCTTGCCATTTTGCAGGAAATAAAGGTTATATCTCTGAAGGAGTGTAGAATGACTAGGGCTGATTAGCTGAAATTAATAATTGCTTTAATCTCAATAACTGTATTAGCTATTACTTATGTATACTCTCCTTACTTCTTGTACATAGAATTGTTGTCATTCCTTATTCCTATTACCACTACTTTTCCACCTTTCTTTTAGCCTCTCAATAACCAAAGATCATTGTGTCTCCCCTAGGCACCTGGCTTGATAAAATTGTCACCCTTTGAATGGGCTAATTGAATATTTGGTATGATTTTTTTTCATATGTCCCAACATTAAGCCCAGAACACCTTCTGTCTCTCCCCCAAGGAGAAACTCACAACCTGGGTCGAAATTATCATTCTAATTTCATTAACTCTGGTGAAACATTTGTGATAAATAGGAAATAAGATGTGTACATCTTGATCTCATATTTATTCATTTGTTCCAAAGAGGATCTATGAATTCCATGAAAGCTTTTGAGTATTCATTTTGGTATTTGCATGCATGCTGTGCTCTCTATATTAAGATATATTCATATATTTTACGATTTTACACCACTTTATTAGGTTTGAATATTGTATTTTCTATGGCATAGTAATCACACCTTTTCCTTTATAATGTTGATAGATTAATTCATTAGCTTAAGAAACCAGCTGGCCCAGAAAGGTACCATTGAAAGGGTACTAGTAGTTTCACTGATATACCTTTTTTGAATTTAAGACATGTCAGCACCCTCTCAACAACACATTACTACTAAATGCTAACTTTTTCCCTGGTTGGCACCTTTTGAACCGATTCTATTCAGGACTATATTTGCACAGACTCTTTACATTTGTATGTAGGTATTCGTAGCACATAGGTCTATCTGCATGAGCAACTTCAGCAAGTCTCCTAGTAATGAACATCAAAGTACAGGCAACTCACACTTCCCCTTCAACGCTAAGTAAGATTTCCCTCACTCTCATAATGGACCAACCCTACTGACAACAAACTCCTCATCACAATCACCTTTACTTCTTGAGCGGCTTTTAAACCTCTGAAAAGGCTTTGAGCCTCTTCTTGCACTAAAATGAGGATCCAGAAAAATAGTTTGTATCTGTTCCAAACTACCTGCAAATTTGACTTAAAGTCAGAGTTAGAAATGAATCTTTTTTGTAATTCAGGAATTGCCTGTATATACTCACATGTAAAATACAGCTACACAGTTATAGAATATGTATTTATATAAATATTTCAGATAGGTTTAGGTAAGAAATCTTTATATTATCTGAGAGTTACAGTGGTCTGTCAAGAAGAGACTTAGGAAATAAAATATCTCATTTAAAATGTGTCTTTCTCCACTATCAAAATGTTTGGGTGTACCCTGAAAATTAAACGACCCTTAGATTAATGTTGATTAATATTATTTGCTACTGGAAAGAAAGAGAGCATAAAGAGGGTTTCTAACTAGCAATCTTTTCACAGCCATTTTTACCTCTTTATTCCTTAGACTATAGATGATTGGATTCAACATAGGGGTCAAAACCACGTATAGTAAAGCCATAAATTTATCAATTTCCTGTGAATCCACAGCTGATGGCTTTAGGTACATGGAGAGAGCTGTCCCATAGAACAAAATGACCACCGTTAGGTGGGCTGCACATGTTGAAAAGGCTTTGCTTCGGCCATCCGCGGAGCTGATCCTCAGGATGTTGGAGAGGATAAAGGCATATGAGACACAAATAAGGAGCATCGGCACGGGAAGGAGAAGGATGCTGATCACCAGCATAAGGAGTTCTACCATGGAGGTGTCTACACAAACCAGTTTCAAGACAGCCAGAATTTCACAAGTGAAATGATTGATGATATTTTTCCCACAGAGAGGCAATTGCAGTACAGAAATTGTTTCCACAAGGGCGGTAAGGGAGCCTGTCACCCAGGAGCCAGCTGCAATGTGTGCACAAATTCTCTTGTTCATGATGATGGGATATCTCAGGGGGAAGCAGATGGCTACATACCGATCATATGCCATCATGGACAGGAGCACACACTCTGTGGAGCCCATGGCAAGAGAGAAGTACATCTGCACAGTGCACCCTGAGAATGAGATCGTGCTTTTCTTTGTAACTACGTTTGCCAACATTGGAGTGAGAGCAGAAGAGGTGTACCAGATGTCCAGAAAGGAGAGGTTGCTGAGGAAGAAGTACATGGGGGTGTGCAGGTGGGAATCCAGGATACTGACAGAGATCAGAATAACGTTGCCCAGCAAGGTGACCAAGTACATCAGCAGGCACAATGCAAATATGACGACCTCAACTTTAGGATAGTGGGAAAACCCCAGAAAAATAAAATTTGAAATGATTGTACAGTTTGTCTCGGTCATGTTAGTTATTCCTTCATGCACATCTGTAATGGTGAATAGAAGTATAAAACTTTATATTTAGTAGTCATTGTCTTGCTGTTATTACTAGAAGAATATTAATCATTCATGAAATATATATAATGAAATACATTATAAGGTACTAAGGATATTATTATATCAAGTTGGCTCTCCAACAATTTGCATTTAAGAAGATGACCCAACAAAGTAAGTGAACAATAATGACACCATAATATGTGCACCAGCACGTACCTGCCAGATAAGAGTCAGAACCCTGACTCAGCGATAGCTCTAAGGATTACCGTAATCAAAAGATTCCTTAAACCTAAATCAGGTCAAAGAACAGACAGCTGCATAAGGAGAATTTTTTTTGTAAAAGCTACAATAGGAGAAGATTTGTATATAATTCACAAAGTTGAAACTTATTTTAGTATGATAAGTGAGTATGTTGCATATTATGTAATATCAGAAGATGAGGCTAGGATAATAAGGGAAATCAAACTCACTGTCATGCTACCTGATTTCTGTCCTTTGGAAGGTATTTTCTAATGTGGAAATAATCTTGGATTCATTCTTACCTTAGAAAAGAAATAATTTTCAATAGTTATTTTATTAATAAAATTGTTTGCAACATATCTAACAATGGAGCACATATATAGACGTATGTTTAAAACCCACTGGTCTACAAGAGAGGACATGGGAAGCAAGACGTACAGGGCTTCATGTTTTCATCTCTGCTAATTTATTTAATATCATCTGCCAATACTTTCCCATCACCACCACCCCCTCACTCCCGCCCCCCCCAACTCCACAGCCACACTTTATAGTATGAAATAGCAGCCAATTTATTGTTCTTTATATTAACCACATTAACTCATCCACTCTCAGCTTGCTTTGAGCTTTGCTAAAATTTCAACCCTCAAACCATGGGTGAGGATAACAGTGAAAGGGCGCAGTTCTACTCTGTCCTACAGGGTCACTGTGCATCAGAATCAACTCATTGGCAATGGGTTACTAAATTCTCGAAAATGATTTATGATAAGATAAACTTGTCCAACTTATTCCCCTGTGTATTTCCTGTAATGTCAGCACCAAAATTATCCCAGAGAACTTCCAATCCAGCCCTTTCATATTAAACTTGAGAAATACTTGCAGAAAATTGATAACTTGCCTGAGGTAAATGAACAGATCTAGGATGTTGAATGAAACACCTCTCTTGCATTAGTACTCCTTTATCCAATTCAATATTTCTTCCAGCCATCTAGTGCTTTTTAAAAATAGAACATGTCTCTTCTGTTTTTGTGGCTAGTGGACACTCATTAATGTGTGTTGTAGACCGGAAAATACAAGAACGGAAGGAGAACATCTGCTTCCGTTCAGCTCAGCATATGTGGCAAGGATCTTCCTCTTTGGTTGGCTTGTAATTTCCGTATCTAGAGGGAGAGTGATCTTCAGCAGGATCTTTTCTTATAAGTCTAGTGCAGTGCTAAAAGCAGTAAACGAATTTAAGGTTTTAAATTATGAGGACATTGCATGGGAATGATGTTAAAATCAGTTATGTGGAGGCCTTTTGTGTCAAATAATGTAATGGATTGAGATCGAGATGGACTTAATTTGCAAAAGCATCAACCCAAAACCTACCCAAATCACAGAAATTTCTAAGAGAAATAACACTGTGATTCTGTTCTGCCAAAATCAAGGCCTGTGATCTGTCCTCCCAGAATTCCAAAGGGTTATCCCTGGAACTAAGACTACTATTAAAGTCTGCTGTTGCTATTAGGGACCTCCAACTCCCTAAACAATTTGGTGTTGTAATTCTGAAAACATGAAGAAGTTTAAAAACCTTTCCAGTTCTCTGGAGTATAGTCACAAGTTCCATTAACGAATTGGTATAAAAAAAATAGTATCTAAGTTTTAACTTGTTTCAAATCAGTAGGTGCAGTAAAAGGCCTGTGTGGACCCTAGTTCTATAAGCAAAGCTTGAGGGGACAGTTTGCCTATTTCATTTCTGTGTTAGATTGTCCGTGCAATACACAGAAAACAGTGCAATTAAAAAAACAAACTCACTGCCATTACGTCGATGCAGACTCCTGGAAAGGGTAGAACTACCCCGTGGGTTTCAGAGAGCTAACTCTTGAGGAGAGTAGAAAGCCTGGCCTTGATCCTGCAGAGCAGCTGGCGGTTTCCAACTGCTGACTGTGTGCATCGACACTCATGGGTACCCACGAGCCACAGGGCTCTTGCGCAACTGAACGAACAGTAGAAATGCCTCTGCACCACGCTTGTTGGTTTGTAAAGTGAGAATCTGTCCAACTATCATAGTGACCTGAGGAACAGAAATAAAGCATGCTTACTGAGCTTTTAAATGATCCATAAATGAAGCAAGCAATCTTTGACAATTCAAATATTTTATTACTGTTTTATGCCCCTTGAATAAAATAAGTGAATACAGTACAGAGTTTGTGATTTTAAGACTATGTAATATTTAACCTCAAGGATAACTGAAAAGTACTTACAGGAAAGAACGCCTTCTAGAGCAGCTGCACTCTGTGAGACAGGAGTCATCATCCACGCGGCAGCCACGGATATAGTAGACCTGGGGTTTCCGTTGTTTGGGAATAAAGAGGGTGTTTTTTTTCTTTATCTCTGAGCTTTATATTATTTGCCGCTTCTACATTTAGTGATTATGAGACTATGAGTCTATACAGAAATGAGGATAACAGAGAAAGTCAAGTACTGGTATCCTCTGAAGTACTAAGCCATTGCATGTTACTCACCTGGGCGTAAACTTCCTTTCCTCACAGGTCAAGAACTCAGGTACTCCAAAGATACTCAATTCAAAATATATCACCTCATAACTAATATTTCCTTAGCATTATTCTAGGGATATAAGATATACCATTGTCCTGAGAATTAACTCATTGGCCAGGTTGGTACAATAAACATTAACTATCTCACCTTGATATTGGCTCCTCATTTTTTCCATCCTTTCCCCACCCTCCCTCCTTCAGGAACCCTTGAAAATTTATAAATTATTATTTTTTCATGTCTTAGACTGACCAGTGTCTCCCTTCACCGACTTTTCTGTGGTCTGTCTCCCTGGAAGGGGCTTAGATGTAGACCATCATAATCGGTTCCCCCTTTCTCCCTATACCTTCCCCTTACCCTCCTGGTCTCACTACTCTCACTGTTGGTCCTGAGGGGGTTATCTGCCCTGGATTCCCTGTGTTTCCAGATCTTATCTGTACCCATGTACATGCTCTGGTCTAGCTGGATTTTCAAGGTAGAATTGGGGTCACGATAGTGGGGCGGGGGGGTGGCAGGGCAAGGAAGCATTAAAGAACTAGAGGAAAGTTGCATGTTTCAACGGTGCTATCCTGCACCCTGCAAAGTCAGCATTTCTAATCTATCAGTCATTCCACAGGAGAAAGATAAGGCTGTCTACTCGTGTAGCGATTGACGCGTCTCACAAAGGCTAACTGGCAGGGCTACTCTGTCCTACAGGATCGCTGTGAGCCAGTATTGATTCAACAGCAGGAAGTTTGAGTTTAAAATTGGTCTGGGGGGATCCCTCAGTATGTTCCATGTAGAAAAGAATGCCATCTTTAAATAGAGGTATAGATTTATATTTATAAGATATATTTTTGATGCATTTTTATTTATCTTGTGATATCTTTATATGGTTTTTATATCAGAGTAATATCATACAGCTTGAGTTATATTTGGAAACATTCTTTCTTCTTCTGTTTTTTTTAAGAGTTTATGGATAGTTAATGTTCATTTTTGAAATGTTTGATAGAGTTCATCAATGGCACTATCAAGTCTTATGCTTTTCTTGTGGAAAGTCTTTAAATTACAATCCAATCTCTGTATGTGTTATAGGTATATTCAGATTTTCTATTTTTTCTTGAATGGATGTGAATAGTTTTTGCCTTTCCAGGAATATTTTTATTTCATTTAAGGTGTCCAATTTGTTAGCGTAAACAAAACCCACTGCTGTCAAGCCAGTTGCAACTCATAATGACCCTATAAGATAGAGCAGAACTCCTGTGCTAGGGTTTTCATGGCCATGAAGCTCCACAGAAGCCAACTGATCAGCTAGAAGGTTCAACTTTGGGCTAGTACCTGAGTGCTTTAATCTCTGTGACACCTGGGATTCTTATTGGCACAGTTGTTCACAATATACTTTATACTCCTTCTGCTCATTTTTGTAAGACCTGTGGTATTTTCCTTATTTCGTTCCTGATTTTAACCATTTGGGTTCTTTCTCGTTTTTTCTCAGTCATTCCACCTAAAGTTTTCCCAATTTTGTTCATCTTTACAAAGAACTAACTTGTGGTAGCTTTGATTTTCTGTACTGCATTTTTTTCTCTACTTCATTTATTTCCACTTTAATGTTATTTCTTCTTCCCTGAGTTTAGTGTGTTTTTCCTTTTCTTGTTTCTTAAGGTGGAAGATTAAGCAATTGATTTTATAGATTTCTTCTTTTTAATTTTAGGTATTTGGCACCCTATAAGAATTCTGATTTTTTTTGTGAATTCTCAAATTTCCTGCTGCTATTTATTTCTCATTTTAGTCTATTCTGGCTATAGAAAGCACATGTTTCTATCCTCCTCAAAGTACTAAAGCTTCTTCCTGGCCTAGCATTTGGATGGTCATATAGAATGTTCCATGTGCTATTGAGAAGAACATATATTTGTTACCTAGTTGAGTGATATATATATATATATATATATATATATATATGGTGTATATAGATCTATGCCACGTCTAATTGTTTTACTATTTATTTTAACTCTTCTTTATTTTTGTTGGCATTCTTCCTCGTTGTTGATTCATATTTTAAACTTTATAATGTTGATCCAAAAACTCTAAAACATATTAACAGAATCCATAAGCATCTAGAGTCATTAATTCATCATTGAAGATATTAAAAGGCTAATATTTTCCCCCTCTTTGATTCTGAGTGACTTGGAGTATGATCAACTAAAAAAATAAATATAAAAATCTAATCATATTGATGGACTGCAGAATAAGAACTTCATTATTCAAAAATGATGAGAAATACATTGATTAAAAATTTTAATTATTAACATTATTAATGTTGTTGGGTACTTTAAGTCAGTTCCAAGTAATAAGGACCCTGTATAAAAGAATATGAAACAGTGTCTGGTCCTGAAAAATCTTCACAATGTTGCTATATGTGAGTCCATTTTTGCAGCCACTCTGAGAATCCAACTTTTCGTCTGACTTTCTATTTTACCAAGAATGATGTTTTTCTCCAGGAAGTAGTCCTGCCTGCATATGCACAAAGGACTTCTTCCCTTCTACAAAGAACTTCAGCTGTATTACTTCCAACACAGATTTCTTCATTGTTCTGGCAGTCCATGGCATATTCAATATTCTGTGTCAGCACCATAATTCAAACACATTAATTCTTCTTCACTATCCAGCTTTCACAAGCATATTAGCTATTTGAAAATTCCATGGCTTGGGTTAGGCTCACCTTATTCCTACAGGTAATATCTTTGGTTTTTACACTTTAAAGAGGTATTTTGCCGCAGATTTTCCCAATGCAATTTATCATTTGATTTCTTGACTGCTGTTTTCATGGGCCTTGATTATGAATCAAAGTAAAATAATTGACAATGTCAATCTTTCCCTATTTATCATGCTGTTGTTGATTGGTCCAGTTGTGAGAATATTTGCTTTCTTTAAGTTGAGACGTAGTACATACTAAAGATTGTAGTCATTGATCTTCATAACTCACAGCCATCAAGTCAACTCTGACTCAGTCAGCTAGACATGTTTAAGTTTTTTAAAGAAAAACTGTGAGTAGTTTAATAAACTGCTGTTACAGCAAAACAAAACAAACCAAGCCTAACTCACGGACATCCAATCAATTCTGACTTATGTTGATCCTTTAGTATAGAGTAGAACTGCCCCTGTGGGTTTCTGAGGCTATAAATCATGAGAGCAGAGAACCTCATCTTTCTTCTGAGAAGCAGCTGGTTGTTCGGAACTGCTAAGCTTTCCATTGACAGCTAACTCCTAACCCACTCTGTCATCAGAGCCCCGTTTGATCTTCAACTGCAAGTGCTTAAATCCTGTTTTCAATAAGTAAGGCTGTGTTATTTGTGTAACAAGGGTTTAATGAGTCTTCATCTCATCCTAATTCTCATTCTGTCTCATAATTTCTACTTCTCAGATTATCCTTACTTTGTCTTCTGAAACCACTTTGAAATATTCTGTTCAGCTCTTTTGCTTCATCGGTTTCTTCATTTGTTTTAACCTCGACCTTCAGGAGCAAGTTTTGGAGGCTATTCGGACATTCATCTTGGTCTGTTCTTTCTTTCATGGCTCATGAATGACCTTTTGCGTTCTTTGTGGATGATGTGCATGATGTCATCCTACACCTTATCTATCTGTTCTTTAGTTATTAGTAGCCAATGCGTCCAATCTATTCTTGAGATGATCTCTAAATTCATGTAAATTCTAAACTCAAATTTTACTTTGTCTCTCATTAATATATTTTAATTTTCTTCAGCTTCAACTTGAATTTTTGTATGGACATTTGGTGGTAGGCACCACACTAGCACCTGACCCCATTCTGACGGTTGACATTGAGTTTTCCATCCTCTCTTTCAAGACATAGGGTCAATTTTATTCCTGTTTAAACCAACTGCTTTTCTAGACAGTATATGGCCTCTCCTGACACAGGACTTTAATTCCAAAGTTCAGAGAGATATTTTAAGAACACTATCTTTTTTGAAGAAGAATGAATGTCTTTGAATAATGATGGTGATTAAGAAATTAAATTTTCATGGATTCTTAGAAGAATGGACCAATTCATGCTGGGGAAAGTCCAGCAAGAATGTTCCGTAGAATCGAGGATACCAACACTTCATTTCATATACTTTGCCTATATTATCAGGAGAGACCAGTTGCTGGAAAAGTACATCATACTTGGTGATGTAATCCAAACTCACTGCCGTTGAGTCAATTCTGACTCATAGAGGTCCATATAAACCGGTCCATATAAACCGCGTCCATTAGGTTTCTGAGACTACACATCTTTTTTTTAGATCACTTTACTAGGGGCTCATATGACTCTTATCACAATCCACACATACATCAATTGGGTAAAGCACATTTGTACATTCATTGCCCTCGTCATTCTCAAAACATTTTCTCTCCACTTAAGTCCCTGGCATCGGGTCCTCATTTGTTCCCCTCCCTCAGGAGCCCTTGATAATTTATAAATTACTATGTTGTCATATCTTGCCCTGTCCAACGTCTCCCTTCACCTACTTTTCTGTTGTCCGTCCCCCAGGGAGGCGGTCACATATAGAACCTTGTAATCGGTTCCCTCTTTCCAACCCACTCTCCCTCTACCCTCCCAGTATCGCCACTCACACCACTGGTTCTGAAGGGATCTATACATCTTAAGGGTAGCAGAAAGCCTTATCATTCTCCCACTCGCAATTTGAATGGGTGGTAGGCAGCGCAACACTTAACCCACTGCAACAGCAGGGCTCTTTAGATGACATAGAGGTCAGTAAAAAAGAGGAAAAGCAACAAGATGGATTGACACAGTGGCGACAATGATGGGTACAAACACGCATAACTGCTAAGATAACGAAGTACTGGGTACTGTTTCTTTCTATTGTGTGTGTGGTCATGATGAGTCAGAACTGACTCAACAGCACCTAATAACAACAACAATTAATATTTTGTATGATAATCTTGTTATGCGTCACCATTGAATTCTGATGTTTTTTGATATGGTCTCTTAAAGAGAGAATACTATAATCTGAAATTAAACATAATATTTCTCTTCTCTAATTTTTTAATAGTTACTTTGTAAAGTTGTTTTATTCTCCATTTTCAGCATCTGGCTAATAAAACAGTTATAGTTCACATCTTTATTGTTTACTGATTTAAATAAAAATGCTTATGTTATTTTTAAATAATGCACAATTATAGCTGTTGGCTTATATTAAATATGGCTTCTATAAGGGTAATCAAACTGATTTATCTGTCAGTTTGCCTTACTCTGATGGTTTATATGATGCCAGAACCTATACTTCATGTACCAATAGTGTCATTCCTGGTGGACAACTTTCAGCAGAGCTTTCAAACTAAGGTAGATTAGGAAGAAAGACTGTTCACCTATTTCTGAAGAAAAAAGTGGCAAAGAAAATCGTATGAATAGCAGAAGAACATGTCATAGTGTTGTGAGAGGAGTCCCTTGGATTGGAAGGCACTCAAAATGCAATTGGGGAAACTGCCTCCTCAAAGTAGAGTCAACTTTAATGACATAAAGGGAATAAAACTTTTGAAACCTGTATTTGTAGATGTGGCATGACTTGAAATGAGAAGAATCAGCTACAAACACTCATTAGTAATCCTCTCATAAATCATACAATGTACTAATCCAATAAAAAGGGAAGTTGTCAAAACTGAAATAGAATTTTTAATGATCGATATCTCAGGCATTGAGGGGTTGAGGTGAATTGGAATTGGTCATTCTGCATTGGACAATGGCAAATTGAAGAGGACTGGCAGCCAGTCATTGTCAAAAAGTGTACCTAAAAATCTATCCTGAAAGATAATGCTATCTATCATTGAGAGGATAGTATACATATTCTTGCAAGGAAGATCAATCAATCTATTAATTAAATGTATGTACCATCCACTAATACCAAGTATAAAGACATGGAAGATTTGTATAACTTCTGAAGTCTGAAAGGAAACAAACATGCAATTTAGAAGCATTAATCCTTACAGGTGTCTGGAATGTAAAAGTTGGAAAAGGCTTTGTTAATAGAGTTGTTGATTATTCATTGAAAATACTCTTTTACACCAACATAAATGGTGACTATGCTTAAGGACCTTACCAGAAAAATGACCAATGGACACCTACAGTAGGGAATTCACTATCATAAAGCAAGATGAGCTGAAGTAGAGATTCCCACTTAGTCCCCAAGATCCGGTGCACTAAGCCTCCTTATCCAGAAGACAGACCACTGTGGAGAAATGGTGGAGAAGTGATGGCAGCAGATCCAAGAGCATTAGATAGAGTGGGAGGCTTCACAGCACTAGACAGAGAGGCGAGATTCCCAGACTTCCCAGCACAGAGTGAGAAAGCTGAGTATCCTCAGATAGGAGGCTCCCTTGCAAAGCTCAGTGCCACGAAGCACTCACTCAGCCCAGCTCCACTTGCTGACTCACAGAACTAGGGGTCGGATAGTCTTCCTTATTTAATGTCTACTTTTCAATGCCTAAGAGTCGATTGAAAATGTCATGGCTTAGGTCAGCTACATCTTACTTGTCAACATGAAATTTATATATTTTTAATCCTTTAAAGAATCGTTTTTGCAACAGAATTGCCCAATGCAATAAACCATTTGATTTCCTTCCTGCAGCTTCCAGGGGCTTTCATTGTAGATACAAGTAAAATAAAACCCTTGAAAACATCAGAATCTTCTTTATTTATTGCTTTTGTTAATGTGCTTAGTTCAGCTTGGACTTCTTCCTTTAATCCTCTTGGTGCTTGGTCAAGTGATGCCTATGGAAATGGTTGCATGTCAGCCCATTCTCTTTGGCATAGCGGCTTTCTGTATTCCTTCTATCTTCGGTGGATGCTTCCTGAATCATTCAATATTTTCCTTATAAAATTCTTCAATGTTTCAACCTAAGAGCTGAATATTTTCCCTTCAGTTTGAAAAATGGCAAGCATCTTCTTTCCCTTTAGTTTTCTAGCTTCATGAATTTGCACATTTTATTATAATCTATTTGTCTCCTTGAGATATCCTTTCAAATCTTCTATTCAGCTCTTTTACTTCATCAATTTTTCCATTCCTTTTAGGTATTCTACATTAAATACTAAGTTTCCATCTCTTCCGACACCCATTTGGGCCTTCTATTTCTGTCCTGTCAAATTAATGATTTTCTTTTAAAGATGTGATTTCTTTTATGGTATTCCACAACATGTCTTGAGATTGTCTCTAAACATAGGTGGAATAAAGTGACGGTCATATTTTGGCTCTTATTTAATTTTTTACAGCCTCAACTTAAACTCATGCATGAATAATTGAAGATTTTCCTTGACCTTGCTCTGACCAATGATATTGAGCTTCCTCATCACCTCATTCCACAGATATAGTCTATATGTTTTCTGTGTATCCCATTCTGTAATGTCCATGTGTAAAGTCACCATTTATGATGTTATAAACTATATCATCTATATCTATATGCATACACACATATATATACACACTGCAACTTCCAGGACATTGGACGTTGCAATGTGTATATATATTTATGGACATTTATGTGTTTCATTACATTTTTTATGACTTCCAGTTTTTTCAGATTCATGTTTCATATACTCCACACACTGATTTTTAATGGATGCTTGAAACTCTTTCTTCTTATTTGGGTTCATGTTCCATCTGCAAACAAAGCCTGAGACTTTGTTCTACCCACATAATGAAGTTCAATTCTACTCTAAGGGGGCAGGTAGGTCTTCCTCAGTCTTATTTTGAGTGCCTACTAATTTTATGGCACACATTCATGCATTATTAGACAATGTTCTACCGCTATTCATAAGGTCTTAAGTGGCAAATCCCTCAGAAGTGGACCACCTCTGCCTCTTCCTAGTCTGGCTTAGTCTGGAATCATATCTCCCAGCATAAAAGCAACAGAAGCTCATCAAGAAAGGCTTGGTGATCTATTTCTGGAAAAATCAGCCACTGAAAAATTTTATGGTACACAGTTCTATTCTGACACATATGGAGTCACTAGTAGTTGGAATTGATTTGACAGTAATTGGTATCTAATGTATGTACCTAAACATCTTGGAAACTGAACAATTTAAGTGAAAAAATACAGTTGCAATAAAGTTTACATCAAATATATAATATTTTAGAAAATTAAAAATACATATATATGCTCTGAAAATATGTTGTGTATATTCACTAAATGTTGTCATATATAAATGCATATGAAAGTATATACATTTGAATTTGTATTTTGTACATTTTGCTGTACTTAAATATTAATTTTTGAAAGTATATCTGTATATAATATGTGCACATATGCAAATAAAATTTAATATATGTATATATGGAAGTTATGATCCAAAATGCCTAAAATTGAATCCAACCATACATCCAAAAAAGGAAAAGGATACATCAAAGCCAAGTGGAATGTATACCACATATGCAAGGCTGGTTCAACATCCCAAAAACCATCACTGCAATCTATCGGATAAATAAAGCAAAGGAAAAGAACAACATGGTCATATCAATTAATGCAGAAAATGCATTTGACCAAATCTAAAACTCATTCCTGATTTTTAAAAGTCAACAAAATAGGAATGTAATGGGAATTTCTCAACATACTAAAGGACATATATTAAAAATGCATACATTTCTATGGAAATATCAAATAAGAGTGGAATTTTTTTATAATGTAAGAAATGGGTAGTAATTAGAGAGGCTAGGAAAGTCTATAGTTTGGTTGATACAGCTTTTATTATTTTAAAATATGAGAGAATAGAACACATTTGTAGGTCAAGTAAGAAATGAGGTCAATTCAGCTTATAATTTCAATTACAAAAGAAACACAATAAACTGTGAATATATCCATTTTGAAATGACAGGGAAACCCTTTTCATTTTACCCTTTTCTTATAGAATCGTTTTTCAAAGATCAGTGCTATGGTCAAAGTCCTCCTCCCCTTGGGACCCGTTTAAGTGCATACTCTATTTTAAGATTTGATTTCATCAAGCATCTATTTGAACACACACATGTAGTAAGTGTCAAGACTCTTTTAAAGGTTCCCTTTAAAAATTATTTTCAGAAACAATTCAATTCATTTGTGATTAAAGTTCTGATGCACATAATAACTTGATAATATTTGATACACCAATGTTGGACGCCATGACTACAAACCTGGAGAAGGCTCATGTTAGAATAAAGAGAGAAACGGCGGGGGGTGGGGGGGGTGGGGGGGGCAGGAATAACAGAGGGCAGGCATGCTTCTCTATCATTTCACACTGTGAGGTTTGCACCCAGTGTGGCGACTTCTCTAAGCATCGCAACGAGGGTTCCACAGAGTGTTAATTTTGCTCAGTTTTGTAGCCTCAGTTATACAATAGTAGCACTATCAAAGAAGAAGATTTTAGGGAGACAATTTAGGTGGGTTGGCAGATAACCAATGCATTTTCACATATTTTTGTAAGTTTCCATTTTAGAAGTTTCTTGGAAACATACAAAGGTAAAATGATCTCAGGATTAGAGTGCTTAGGAAGTGAATAGATTTAAAAGTATACAAAAAATGAAGGAATTTTATGGATGAAACTTACACATATGATGTTGGCATTGCCACAGTATCTCTCCCTTTAGTAATTAAATCTGAACTTGTTTGGGATGTGGATGAAATAAAAAGACATTTATTTAGTCTCCAAGCGGTGCTGTCAAAAAAAATGAGGGTGGCTTTAAAGAACATGAATGTATTATCTCCACACTGGAAGCTGGGGGACAGGTCCAGGGTATCAACAGAGCCATGATCATTTTGTCTTCTCTAAAAACCCTTCTTGTCTCTTTCAGCTACTCTGGAATTCCTTGACTGGTAGATGTATCTTTATATAATGTGTTCTTTCTATGTCTGCTGCGCCCTTTGTTTGAAGGATTAGGACCCAGCTACTTCAGTAGTACTGCTTTAATTTAATCCGCAGCCTTTTCAAAGAAATGTTCTATCCCTAAACAAGCTCACCTTTTTGGTGGAGACAATCTGTATGTGCCCCTCTTGTTACACCACCTTCCATGAAGTTTTCCCATTCATATATTTAAAATGCATTCACAGTCTATATTCTACCTTCTGGACTGGGTGCAAAGGAAACATCTTGTGCTATCTGGCAGAAAACACACACCCTCAATCACATCTAGCGAGACAGAAAAGTTCCTCTGACTATGCTCCCAAGGAAGTAAAATAAAATGCTAACAACAAAAGATAATCCTCCATAAGAAGTTTTCAGACTAATTTTTTGAAGGAAAACCCCTTTAGAGAGGTAGTGAATAAAATATACCAATATCATGCTGTTGATGTGTGCTCTTGAGTCGATTCGAACTCACAGCAACACTAAGTCAGAGTAGAACAGCCCCACAGGGCTTCTAATGAATCTAACTGGGAGCACATAGTCATGCCTCTGCTCTCACAGAGTGACTTGTGTGTTTACACCTCCAATCTTTGGGTCAGCAACTGAACGCTTAACCATTACACCATCAGTGCAGAAATAACGAGATTATAATGACAGTATATTTGCACAGCAAATTTGAATGCATGAATATATCAATACTGTGTCCCAACTTTCCATTCTTCAGACTGTGACTTTATATCCCTATGAGAGAAAAATGCACTCGTCTCCTATGAGAAGAAATGTGTGTATTAAAAGTTTCCACTGCAGTTAATATCCCATCACATATTTATAACTCATAAAAAACTAGGAAGAAGATTGGTCAACCAAAGCACCTGAGAGGTGGTTGGACCAATACTATAAGAATAAGCAAAGTTATAGCCTAAGTATCCGAGATGACTTGAAACATAAGACACAAACATAAAATGATTGATACCAAGAAAATCCTTTTCCTGGAATGTTTTTTAATTCCTGGTGACACTGTAGGCTAAACATTGAACTACTAACCACAAGGCTGTCCACTCAAATCCACCAGATGAGGCTATGTATTCCTATCAAGATTGACAGACTTCCAAGTCCTAAGGAGAAAGTCTGCTACATATGGCTCCCTGTACCCTGTGGTGTAGTGGTTATGCATTGGGCTGTCATCCTCATGGTCAGCGGTTTCAAAACCAGCAGCAGCTCCACGGGACAATGACCGGGCTTTCTACTCCCCAAACAGTTACAGTCTCGGAAACCACCAGTGGACGGCTGTGAGTCAGCATTGACTGGATGGCAGGGAGAAAAGGACCCTGAATTGACCTTCCCTTTTCCAATATTTGCCCACATTATTATTTGAACTTGCACCCTGGATTGTTGAAACCCATCTTTAGCTTTGGGGTTTATTTTCATGCTAAAGCTAGCAGACACACTGCAGTAAAGCAGACCAGATAAAACAGGGATATCTGGGTTGGTTGCCTTAACTTTCCCCTATGAGTTACTCCTTCTCTTCCCGTCGCCCAAGCGGTATGCCCCTCGAGGATGTCACGGGCACATGCCAAAATGACTGAACAAGAAAGAGACTGCTGACAGAGTAACTGGCTTTGATTAAGAAGAAGATATGACAAATGGTTCTTAAGAAGAACACACAGGTGTAGTGTTGTGATGATTTTCTATGCTTTGCTTTTTTTCACAATAAAGCCTTTGTTTTTCTGAAAATTTTAATGAAATGTTGCCTATGAAATAATTCTAGGTAAAAAATGAGCATAAGAAAGTCACATACTTCCAATCCCAATACTGCCCAAAATTCAGACTGAAAGATATAATTAAGAATGCTAGGAAGCAGCTGTCTCCTAGTGATGATGTGAGAGGTGACCTCTTTTTTTCCTCATGCTACTGTTCTGTAGCTTGAAAATTCTCTGTAAATAAACCTGCATCATCTTCAAATAGTGTATCTCATTATGAAAAAATTTAACATGAGAGTGAAAAATAAAGTGAAAGGATCCCATATGCTCAGGTTTCAATAATGTCCGATGTGTTAATGATGAATTTTTCTACTCACTTGCTAATAAACTTTCTGTTCAGCAGATGTTTTACCGCCTCTTTCACATCCTTGTTTCTGAGACTGTATATTAAAGGATTCATCATGGGAGTCATCACCCCATAGAACATGGATACAAGTTTGTCAGTAGCATCCAGGTCATTTGAATTAAGTGTCTCTTTGGACTTGGGCTTCATGTACATGAAAAGAATCGTCCCATAGAATATAATCACCACGGTCAGGTGGGCTGAACAAGTGGAGAACGCTTTGCTTCTACCCTCAGAGGAACGAATCTTGAGGATGCTAGAAATGATTAATGAATAAGAGAAGACAATCAAGAGCAGTGGCATTAATGTGAACAATGTTGTGGCCACAAGCATGATAAACTCATTGCCTGAGATGTCAGCACAGGCCAACTTCATGACAGCCAGAATTTCACAGGAGAAATGATTGATGACATTATTACTGCAGAAAGGCAATTGTACAACAAACATGGTTTGAACTGCAGAGTTGACAGCTCCTGAAAACCAAGACCCAATTGCCATAGGTACATAGGAATTCTTGCTCATAATGATGTGATATCTCAGAGGGTTGCAAATGGCCACATAGCGGTCAAACGCCATCATGCCCAAGAGCACACACTCGGTTGTACCCATGGCCAAGCCAAGGAACATTTGCACTGCACAGCCAGAGAAAGAAATGGTCTTTCTTTCTGAGAGGAAACTCACCAGCGTGGAGGGGACAGAGGTGGTGGTGTAACAGATATCCAGGAAGGAAAGGTTCCCCAGGAAGAAATACATGGGTGTGTGAAGGCGAGAGTCCAAGATACTAATTAATATAAGGGTACCGTTGCCCAAAAGAATGAAGATGTACATGACAAAGATCAGCACAAAAAAGAGTAGCTCCAGCTTCGGGTAACCAGAAAGGCCCTTCAGAAAGAATTCCACCAGAATGGTTTTGTTTTCCCACACCATGCCACTTGTTTCTCTCTTGCCTGTGGGAAGACAGAGACACTTACATTTTTTAATCCACGTGCACCCACTCATAATTATAAAAATGTGTCCTAAATCCAATAAGAAGAAGAGAGAAAGAGGATAAGAGTGGAAGCAGAGTACAAAGAAAGAAAAGGGAAGGGAATGAAGAAATAAACTACACAGGAAGGGAAGAAAGGATTAGAGGGAAATTATTCTGCTGATCCCTGGTTCTGGGCTCGGAAACGAACATGCTGGTGTAACTCTTGCTCCGTTCATGACATCACCTAACCACCCACATCCCTGAACATGTGGCTTGTTTCCATTGTTCCCAACTGGTGGCTTCTTCTTTTTCATTCATTGTCTTAATGTAAAAACATTCAATTAACATTTTAATTGTTGGCTACCTAAGTCCAATGGAAAAGAACCCAGAAGAAAACCTGTGACCCAATGGAAATTTTCCAATGCCTCTCATTTGGGGAGATCAGGAAAATATGCACTACCTTCACCCGTAAAGGAGGGACTGAGGTGTTTGCCTTCCACACCTCACCTCAAAACATCTTCAGGCCATCTCTTTCAGTCCCGTCCTCCATCACACACACACATTTCCAAAAATATTCTTGTCTATCAACACAGGAAGCATCCAGAGAATCCATTACAAGTGCCCCAATTCATTAACAAAGTGAAAAGTTGGTTTTGTTTTTTTTAAGTAAACCAACACTTAACATGAAAGATAATTTTTCTTGTTCAGGAAACTTGGCAGAAGTTTAAGAATTAAGTTGCTTGGAGCACCCTTTCCCTGCTATCCACTTGATTCTGTCCCTGTGGGTTTCTGAAATGATAAATGGATAAATGTTTATCGGAATAGAAAATCTCATCTTTTTCCCTCTGAGCATCTGGTAGTCTTGAAGTGCTGACTTCGTGGTTAGCAGCCCAACTCCTAATCTACTATACCAACAGGGCTCTTTTTGTCATCAGTTAGGGCTCTTTTATTCAGCTTATAACCTCACAGATCTTTGGCAGTTTTCAGGATAATTTCCTTCTATTATATTTCCTTTCATTTTCCTTAGTTTTATCATTTTTATTGGTTCTACCATTTTTACTACGAAATTCTTTTATACCCTAAAAGTATATTTACTCTGATTATCAGGATCATTTTCTTAAAGCTAAGTGATAAACACAATAGTATAAATGCCAGTGGTGTGGTTAATGATGACTATGATGCACCAGCCAATCTCACTGTGAGAACCATTATTCTAAGCACTACTTTCAGGCAGTGAGACAAGCCTTCATTGTCCAGTGGGGGTGGGGGTGGGGGTGGGGAGTGAGTTTAAACCCCAACTATGTGACCATGAGTATTTTACTTACTTTGAGCCTCAGTTTCCTCATCTATACCATGAAGATTTATGTACTCTCATCATGGAGTTTTTGGGGGAAATAAATAAGGTAGTATGTGTACAGAATCTAACAGATCAGTTTACTATAAATTATTTTAATTTGTTGAGCTTTCTCTTCTCTCAAATGCTTTTATGTTTATGACCACAACTACCACCCTCCTATAACAGTATATTTGAAATTTTAAAAATCTACCAGAATCTGCTCAACTATCTAGTCTGTTCTTAATTGGCCCAAATCTACTATGTTCATCACATTTATGATGTGACACAAAGGCACATCGCAGAACATTTTACTCATTTGGTAGCAGATAGTATTATACCCTTGTATCTAAAGGTCTGTGTAGGTAAAACCAGGAACTACGGGTTGACATTTTTAAAGAAAGGCAAATTCATTTCATTCATTTAAACTTTTTAGGTATGTGAATGTTTCACAAAGAAGTCACAAGAGAAATACATTACCAAAAAGCCCCTCAGAAATATTAAACGCAATCCCCCCAATACCCATGCAATTATAACCAAGTCACAGTTAACCAATAACTCATTTCTCCTATTTCCATTTATCATGA
Organism: Echinops telfairi; assembly: GCF_000313985.2. NCBI lineage: Eukaryota > Metazoa > Chordata > Mammalia > Afrosoricida > Tenrecidae > Echinops > Echinops telfairi. Next base: position 8,516,508 of record NW_022111310.1, read on the forward strand.
GCTTAAAGATGGATGTGAAAATAAGTAACAGTTTCCCAAACAGGCTCTTCAAGAGAGACTCGGGGGCATGGCCAGTGAGAAAGAAATTGCCCACGTAGGGTTAATACTGGACAAATAGTGTCTACATGTAACAAAACAGTACTACGTGGTAAATTCGGCGTCAGGTCTTTGGCTGCACCAGTCTGCTTTTACAATCTGGACCACGAGTGTAGAGACTGCTGCCTTTTCTGCAACAGACCCCTTGGATTAAGGAAAAATGACACCATTAGACAACAGGTAAGTACTTTGATTATACTGAAGACTTGGGAGATATATTCTGACCAAATGCATCTTTATTTCCAGTTAGATAAACTCTAGATTTAAACATCTATCTCCTATGGATATTTCAAATCATTTTATATTTGGAACCATCCTTTTGCTAGCAATTTTTGGTTTTGCTTTTCCTACATTTTCCCACTACACCTAAAGATTATTCTTTGATTTTTAATTTTTATTTCCTATAGATTCCCTCTAGTATGAAAACACCATCCTTAAAATTCATGGATTATTTCAACTCAGCTCATAAAACTGTCACCCGTTAGCATGTTTTCAGATATTACCTCCAAATTGAAGTCGTCTTGGTCAGAGGGGTTTTTTGTTTTGTTTTTTCCCCTTGATCTTCTATGTTTGATCTCTTTCACTGTATTTTTCACTAGACTGATGGATTACCAACAGGAAATCATGATGTTACAGACGTATGGTCTAGGTAACACTGACAGAAAAACTATTTCAAAATTGTTTTAAAACTTTCTCTACATAATAGTCAAATATAATTTTCTAGGTAGCATGTTTTGTTCCTTCTATTTAAGAAATCAGAGGAGAATGAATATTAGACAGTTGAGTTTGAGAATATGACATTTCATTTGCTCTTCATCTGCCCCATTGTGAAAGCCTAAGAAATTCTCTAAAGAATCTTCTCCAGGCTCAGGGAGGCCATTTATATATTTCTTGCTCTCAGGGACCTCTGCAATTTTCTAAATCACAACTTTAAATTGCTCCAGGGAAAGATATGCGAAACTTTGGGAAACTTGAAAAGTAATGCCCTGAAGGCTTAATTATGTCAGATCCATTACTCTACTTCAAATAATCAATCAGGAGTCTTAGGTCTTGGAGTCTTTATCCCAACACTTTCTAATGAGTCTGTCCAGACCTCTGTTCATCCTACTACATCTTATGGATGATGTTGTATAAGAAATGCATTAAGATACATCAACTCTTACAAAGCTCTCAGCACTGTTGTTATAAGGATTTTACACACATTGATTATAATATATTTGTTAAATTAGTGTGTGAAAAGAATTCTATTGTATGAATAACCTAAAAATGACTGCAGAACCAGGTATGTGCCTGGAAAGGAGCTGTGATGGGGGGGGAGGTTCAGGCATCAGGCTGCTGGTCAACCCATCGGCCACTCTGGGAGGAAGATGAGGCGGCCTGCTCCAGGAGATTGACAGTCTCAGAAGCCCGATCTTCACTTACTGAGTTGGAACCAACCGTGGGTTTATATAAATGTGCGTGGCATTTTAAAATTCACAACAAATAGAGAAGTCTTGAAATTATAAAACAGAAATGTTGGAGTCAACAGTGCTCACAGAGATTGCTCATATACAACTCTGTGATATTAATAATGTTCAACCATGAGCATGATCAATTTTTAAAATCATTTTACTGGGGGCTCTTACAGCTCTTCTCATAATCCATCCATCAATCCATCCATCCATTGTGTCAACACATTTGTACATGTTTCCATCATCATTTTCAAAACATTTTCTACTTTAGCCCTTGGTATCAGCTCATTTCCCCCCTCCCCCATCCTCCCTCCTTCATGAATCTTTAATAATTTATCATTTTTGTTCATGTCTTACACCAACCACGGTCTCCTTTCACCCACTTTTCTGTTGTCCATTCTCCTGGAAGGGAGTTATATGTAGATCATTGTGATCGTTTCCCTCTTTCTCCCCCCAACTTCTCCTTACCCTCCTGGTATTGCTACTCTCATTATCAGTCCTGAGGGATTTATTTACGTGTCCTGGATTCCCTGTGTTTCCAGCTCTTATCTGTACCTGGGTACATGCTCTAGTCTAGCCAGATTTGTAAGGTAAAATTGGGGTCATATTAGTGGGGGGTGGAGGTGGGGAGGAAGCATTAAAGAACTTGAGGAAAATTATGTGTTTCATTGGTGCTATAATGCACCCTGACTGGCTCGTCTCTTCCTTATGACCTTTCTGTAAGGGGATGTTCAATTGTCTGTAGATGGACTTTGGGTCTCCACTCCGCCCTCCCCGTCATTCACATCGATATGATTTTTGTTCTAGGTCTTTGGCATACATTTCCTACAATAACTTTTTTTTTAATCTAGGAGATGTCAAATTACTCAGATTTCATCTTGAAATTCTACAGGAAAATGTTTAATTCCATTGTGCTCCATAATGTGGTACTCCTGAAGGAGAATTCCCCCAATCAAATATACCAGATATTCAAATTAAGTGTCACAAAATCTTATCTGGGTTACATAAGAATGATATATATTAAAAAAAAGAATGATATATATGGTATATGTATATATGTTTATAGGTACATATTAGGAAATAGATTAATAAATCCTTTCTTGTTTACCCTTTTCCTTTTTCAATTTGAAGTCAAATGAAATAAAAGAAAAGAAAATATGAAGAAATATTAAAACTATCATTATTCAAATATACCTTTAATTTTCAGCCTAAAGGGAATCATTACACATTGACTATTGAAATAATGTAACACCAGCTCTCCTCATGACTAAGAACAAAATGACCTGAGTCCTTTCTGAATACCTAACTTACCACGACCACTTGTTACCATCACCGATTCTACTGCTCCCTATGGCTGCCCTTCTTAGCACGGGTCCTGCATGCTGCGCTCTTTTCCTTCAACTGCTAACTCATAAGAACACAATTGCTGAAGCTAAGAACCAATCACCCGGGCAAAACCGACTTGACTAAAGGTTTAAAAGTAAACTAGATGTTCAACCTCATGGTTTCTGAAGGTCATTGATCACCCTTGATGACACAAAAATCCCTCACTAGACGTTTTCTCAGGTTCTAGTCTTCCACCATATGACTAAGATTTTTCTTTACCATCCCCCCTCCCCCCACATTCTTCTCCATCCCTTTAGGCTTGTGCATGTAGTGTGGCTTCAGCTATACAAAAGGGCTCAAAAGGTTTGTGGAAAATGAAATTAAATATGATGCAATATTTCCATGAACTTTTTGAAGGATCCTCTTAGGACATCCTGGGAAAGGCAAAGCTATAATGACAGCAGAAGTATGGGCAGTTTCCAGGGAGAAGGAGGAAGAGCAGCGGAAGTCTGGGAGACATTCTTTTTTTTTTTTTTTTTAACATTTTATTAGGGGCTCATACAACTGTTATCCCAATCCATACACACATCAATTGTGTAAAGCGCATTTGTACATCGTTTCTCAAAACATTTTCTCTCCATTTAAACCCCCGACATTAGGTCCTCATTTTTCCCCTCCCTCCCCGCTCCCCCCTCCCTCATGAGCCCTTGATAGTTTATAAATGGGTATTTTGTCATATCTTGCCCTGTCCGACGTCTCCCTTCACCCACTTTTCGGTTGTCTGTCCCCCAGGGAGGAGGTCACACACAGTTCCATGTAATCGGTTCCCTCTTTCCTACCCATTCTCCCTTTCCCCTCCCTGTTTTGCCACTCACACCACTGGTCCTATAGGGCTCATCCATCCTGGATTCCCTGTATTTTCCGTTCCTATCTGTACCAGTGTACCTCCTCTGGTCTAGCCAGTCTTGCAAGATCGAATTCGAGTCATGGTAGTGGGAGCGGGGAGGGAACCTTTAGGAACTAGAGGAAGGTTGTATTTCTCATCATTGTTACATCGCACCCTGACTGGCTCATCTCCTCCCCGAGACTGGGAGACATTCTACTGGTAGATCCAAGCCATTTGTCAAAACTCATCCAACCGTACAGCAGACAGAGTAAAGCTAATATAAAGTATGGACTTCAGTTAAGCATAATGCATCAATACCTGTTCCTTGGCTGTAACAAATGCACCATACAAACACAAGATTTTATAATAGGAGAAACCATGCCAGCAGGAGAAGTCTCTGTACTTCCTGCCCAATTTTTCTGTGCACCTAATTCTACTGTAAAATACAAAGATTATTTTTTAAATATAGAAGGTAGCATGAAGTGGTGAAAATGTATCTGATACACCAAATCCAATGGGAAATAATTTATTCGTCTGAAAATTTTAACCAAACAAATTAGGGGACTCCATCATAGGGAAATGAATATAAACCCAGGAAAAGTTCTAAGTATAAAGATATGGATGGAACATTCTGGATGTAGCTATTGCTTATATAAATAATTACTTAAGCACTGCAATAAAAATAAAAATAACATTATTCATGTAATTAATTACTTTTTTTAAGCATCAAAAGAGATGGGTGGCTTCCTGATGGAATGTTTGCAATTAAAGATTTTGTCAACAACTATCCCATGGCTGTCAAAACTGTTAAAATACTAAATGTGCTACCTTAGTCTCAGCAAATGGCATTGTTTTCCAGAAGTAATCCCCCAAATGGAATAATGTTTTAGACAAATTACAGAGAACAAATGGCATTCTACCAGATTTTTACCTTCACGGAACAAACCTTCATTCAACCAATATACTGACCCTCTTTGAAAGCCTCTAGTAGAGTGAGTTTTATTGGTGTTCACCAAAGAAGGCTGATACACTCCTATTTCATTGCCTTCTGGTTGATTCTGACACTTAGCAACCCTATAATACAGAGTAGATCTGCCCATAGGATCTCCATGTGGTAATACAGCCAACCACCTTCAATCCTGCACCAGCAGGTACCCTAGATAAACCTATAAAGGATCACCTTCCAATACTAAACAAATCCTAGAAGGAGTATATTTTCAACTAATTCATCCTTCCTGATTTCTTTGTAATTAGATGCAGCTATAAATATATGAGAGTCTCCCTCTCTGCCACTGATAGAAGAATTTGCAATTTCTATGCTGATAAATTGTCTGGCCATTGTAAAGTAGAGCTTCCATAGAAAGCTGGAAAGCCTTTGGCAAATAACCATCACAAGGTGAATTCTAAATCAAAGCCACAGTCACTGTTTGAAAATACTAAGGAATTACTCACCCATTGAATCAATACGTTTGTATTTCTAGGTATCTATTTTTACAGCTGTGGTAGAAAGCCCTAAGAATACAGAGCTATTTAAAAATGAAAAGATATTGTGCCATTCGTTTACTATAAACAGGGAAGTCCCCTGCTAATGTCTGTGTTTTAAATTTTTTTCAAATGAAAGTCATTTGCTCCTTGCTCTTTAGTACAGAATTCAGTCATGTGAACTAACTCAAAATTCCTTGAAGAGACAGATTGCCTTAACTGAAAATTCAACATATGAAAGAGGAATTAATTTCTTAAGAAAAAAAGCAAGTTCTTACATCAGGGCCCTGCTCAATATACACCCTCAGGAAGGAAACACAGAAGATATGGGTGCTATAGCAAAATGTGGCCAAGAATTTAAATGGTGCCTGGCTATCAGATAAAATAGCCTCTGGGGTCTTGAAGGCTTGTCTCCAAACAAGCAGCCCTCCAGGAGAGATGTCAACTAAGTCCACATGGAAGAAGCAAACCGTCATCAGTCACTGAAGCATTGCAAACCATATAATCTGAAGTTGAAGGAAGGATCAGTATCAGAGTCTAAATGGTGAGAATCCTGTGTGCAGAAGGCAAAGGAGGACAGTGGGAGCCCAAGATTCATTTGTGGAACCACGTAGGAAATAAGCCTCGAGAGAGGAGTTTAGAAGATCAAAGACATAAATCTGACCTGAACAGTTAAACCTTTGGCAGTAGACCCCTACTATGATGTGGGCTGGACCAGATCTGGTTTCCAAAATGTTCTATACTTTTGGCTTGCATTGTTTTCTTCAGCTTTTGTTTGTTCATATTACAGAGTTTCTAAGAGGTGTTATGTCAGTGGAGGTCACCCTCTGGAAGTTGTATTTATTATATGCTTTTTTGTTTTGGGGATAGGAAACCCAGAATTGGTGACTCTATAGGGACAGCAAGTAGAATAAGAGTTTGTGGGGGAGAGGGGGGTAGAGTGGCGGTGGTGAGGTAAAAGAGAGACGATGTCAAGGAGTCCTTGTAGAAAAAGAATGCTTGGGAACTGACTGTGGTAGCTATTGCGCAATTCTACTTGATGGGACTGAACTGTGAAATATACACCTTCAATCCTAAATAATAAAAAAAATAGAAAAAGCAAGTCTGTGTACAGCTTGGCAGCTTATATATCTATATTCTAGTGAACACAAAACTTTGTAATAAGCATACATCTCACCTTCATTTATCACCAGCAATTTAGAATCACGTTGTCTACTCTAAATGCTATCACCCTAGGCACAAGTGAAGTGTCAGTGGTATTCGCCAAGGTGTTAGAGAGACGCCATCCTTGCTCTTCCTAGGAGTTCTGGCGACGTGCATCTTTAGCCTCACCGGGAAACAGCTTAATGAATGACATCTCAAGTTCCCTCTAAGAGCTACGGAATCAGAATCTATATTTTCCCAGGATTCCAGGTGATGCAGATATGAATCTAAAGTTTGAGAAACAATTGGGCAGATCAGTGATTTGCTCCCTGTTATATATATGAATCACCTGGGGAGCATTATTTTTTAAAAGTTCCTTGATTCCCATTTCTTAGTCCATTTGTACAAGTTTGGGATGACAGTGAGATTAAGTAAAAGATAAATTTAAAAAGGAAACATTAGATTTAAATTGCTAGAATATGTGTAGTTGGAAAGGCACACAGTGAAACTCAACGACAGGAGACAGATTTATTGGAAGAAACCTGAAGGGGGCTCTGACTTGAATCACAAGAGCCATGCTGTACAGATTACCAGGGTTGTATAGTCAAGGAAGTACATTTGGGTGTGGGGGGCGTGTGTGATTTGGCTAACTCTGGAAATTAGGGTCATCTACCTGTGAGTGGGAGATTACTGAACAAGGTGTTTCTTCAGACACGTGTCTTTGTTGCCTGTGCAAGAAATCACTGAACACGATGTTTCTGGAAGCAGAAGTTTCCATGGGTCATTTTCCCATCAAAAATAAGCACTTGCCATCACAGTGACAAAATAATAATAATTTATAAATTATCAAGGGTTTATGAGGGAGGGGGGAGTGGGAAGGGAAGGGAAAAATGAGGAGCTGATACCAAGGGCTCAAGTAGAAAGCAAATGTTTCAAGAATGATGATGGAAACAAATGTACAAATGTGCTTGACACAATGAATGGATGTATGGATTGTAATAAGAGTTGTACAAGCCCCCAGTAAAATGATTTAAAAAAAATAAGAGCTCATCCACTCACTATAATTTTATATAAATTACACCTTTTTGAATTTCCTTTACTTCGAAGATGCATAGTCATAATAAAATACATAATGCTTGTGAACATATTTATAAATTATAAAACCCTAAACATGCTAAAGTTAATTCTATTGTTAATATTGTCCAGGGTTTTATAGTTAATAAATGACATGGCATAAAGTCAAAGAAATTTCTGTGACAAAGAATAAGCATCTTATCTCCATAATACTGATTTTCAAGGTGGGGTATGTAGATCAACTGCATCTGAAATAACAGATGTTTGTTTAAAATGCAAATTGTGTCCCTATCTTTGACCTTGTATATCACAAACTCAGGAAATGAAATACAAACAAAAAACTCACTACCATCAAGACAATTCTGCCTCCTAGTGACCCAGCCACCCTGTGGGCTTCTCAGATTATAAGTCTTTATTGCAGTAGAAAGCTTCATATCTTTCTCCCTGGTGGTTTCAAACTACTAACCTCATGGTATCACCCCAATGCATACAGCACTATGCCATCAGGGCTCCTGGAAATTGAAATACAGAAATCTGTATTTTAAACAAGCTAACAAAGTAGCTTAATTACTTAATAAGCTAGAGAAAGAATCCCATCAATTAATCTGGCTACAGTTTCCACTGCTCCAGATAATGCTTACCATTTATACTCGAGTATAAGCCAACCCGAATATCAGCAGAAGCACCTAATTTTATCAAAAAAAACTTAGGTGCTGAACATGTGCTGAAAAGTTCAGCTTATACATGAGTATCATGAGTATATATGGTATATAATGGTTGAAACTTCTATCAAAAATATCTGAGATTGGGTTCATTCTACCAAGGCTAATTACACAGGAGTGTATTTAGGAAATTTTTGGAATATCTCTAGAAACCCCTCAAAGGAAGAGCATGTTGATCATTCTAATCTTCTTGAACCTCACTTTCACAAGCCCATAATGAAGAAAGGAAGAACATTAAAACAAAGACAGGTAACGAGTCCCATTTGGACAGCTAGTTTCACATCTGGCTAATTTAACCCTTAATGGCCTACTAAAACGCCCTGGTGGGGTAGATGGTAACAAGGTCAGCAGTTTGAAAACATCAAACCATCTTTCTCTGTGAAAGACTGTCTGCTCCCATAAAGTTTCACAGCCTCAGTAAGCAAGAGGGGTAGTTCTACTCTGTTCTGCAGGGTCTCTGAGTCAGCATCAACGAAATGGGGGTGGATTTGGTTGTAGTTCGGCCCATTTAGTCTTTCCAATGCACCTAACTGAGATGGACTCTTTACTCTGACTTGGTGGGTTTCTTAATTCCTTGTTCATTTTAGGATATTTTCTTTCAAATATCAGAGCTTTTTGATTTTGGGGGTATGTCATTATAGTTGGTGGTTAGGTGCCTTCTGGCTGGTTTTGATTCTTGGTGATCCTGTGTACAATATAAAACAAACCCTTCCCTGCCCTTTTCCATCCTCAGAATTGCTGTGATATTGAAGCCTCTTTGTTGTAGCACTGTGCCACACGATTCATGTCGTGTCTTCTTTATTGCTGACCCTCTCCTTTGTCAAGCATGGTGTCCTTTCCAGCGATTGGCCCTCCTGATAATAAGTGCAAAGTAACTGAGATAGAGTCTCGCTCTTCTCCCGTCTAAGGAACACTTTGGCTGTACTTCTCCCAAAATGGTTTGTTCTTCGGCAGTCCAGAGTACTTTCAATAGGCTTCGCCAACACAGTCATTCCTTAGGTCTTCTTGATGTATTGCCCGTCTTTCACATGCATATGAGGCAAATGAAAACACCAGTGCTTGGACTGGACACACTGTAGTCCACAAAGTGGCATCTTTGTTCTACAAGATGTTAAAGAGGTTTGGAGCAGCAGATGTGCCGAGTGCAACACATTGTTTGAGTTCTTGACTGCTGCCTCCATGAACATTGTTGGTGAAACCAGGCAAAGTGAAATCCCTGCCAACTACAAACTTCTCCGTTTATCATGATGGTGTCTATTGGTTATGAGTAATTTGATTATCTGTACATTGCATTCTAATCCACAATGAAGGCTTCAGTCTTTGATTTTCATTAGCAAGTACTTCAAATTCACCTTGCCTTTAGCAAGACAATTGTGTCAACTGCACACATATCATGGGTTGTTATTAAGCCTTCCTCCAATCCTGGTGCCATGTTCTTCTTTATGTAGTGCAGATCTCAGATGATTTGCTCAGCATGCACATGAAGTAAGTGTGGTGAAATCATACAACCCTGAAACTCCACTTTCCTTATTTGAAATCCTGTAGTGCTTCCTGTGTTTAAACTATACCCATCATAACACTATGTGAGTTAATTTTTCCTATGACCCATGTTTCACCCATCTTCCCCACTCATTTTGTTCTTCCCTGTTTAAATTCCTTTACATCTTGATACCCGGCAGGTACACATCATAAGAACTTGCCATGATCACATCAGAACTCTCCAAACTTTCTGTGTAGCTTTTCTGAATTCCTAAAATGTCTGGAAAATAAAGTTTGGTTTTAAAACAGACATTTCTAATGACTCTATCTTCTGAGTCAATCTGTTCAAGCATATTTGTATACATTTTCTTTCCTCTTACATGGGAATCTGTCTACCAAAATCTGAAGATTCTGAGTTTGGGATTCAAAACAGGTACCTTGAACTTCCTTTCATATGCTTCTTCACCCTTTGAAGAGCTGTCTTCCCATCTTCCCAAGTTGCATATTGAGGATTCATAAGCTAGATTAACAGCATATAGCATAAAATTATACCAGACTGAAAAAAAGGCCTTTGCTAATTAATAAAAACTATTTTTATCTGTTCAAAGATGGTTCTGTGTCAGAGATTTTTCTTTTATCTTTTCTTTCCCTTTAAGTATACCCTGTATACCCCAGGATCAATCCAGAAAACCGTCACTGTCTACACCAGCAACTGACAACTCTCTGACACAAGAGCGTCAGATCCACAACACGAGGAAGCTTACGTGCTTTCCTGGGCTGTAAAACGACAAAAGATCTAAAAGAACTAGGCTCGTAGTCTTACAAATGAATAAATAACACCATACATATTTACTTATATCTACAATAATTCTAGAACATTATATAGAGGTGGAAGGACACTTTATTCTGCAATAACAAAATATTTCTTTGAGATGAATTTATAAATCACTGCAGATATTTATTCATGGTTTAAATGCATCCCTATACAGCCCTCTTATTAAATAAAGTACAGAAGCCTTGCTCTGATTTGTGTCATCTGGTCTATGTGCCTCACTGGCCCAAGATTCCTTTAACCCTATGCCTCTGGTGTGTTTTTCACATGAAATGTCTTTCTCCAACTTCTCTGCTTGGAAAAATACTACTTAAAGACATGTAAGCGCAAGTAAAATGTTTGTGAGCAACTAACGATACTGTTCATACTGTTCGGTGAGGTTTCTGTTTTACTTTTACAAGTTTTATCACAATGTGTCCATTTTTATTTGTTTACTTCATCTCTGCCATCAGATGGAACTATATGCAAAGGTAAGATGCATTTGTCTTTACTTTTCCATTGCTTATACCAAGGCATTAATCTTCCATAGCCCGGGGGTGTGAGTTTTAGCATGAAAAGTTATGGCCTGGGCACTGCTTATGAACGCTTCCATCCTTCTGAACAGTGCCAAAGGGCATATAAAATTATATTATATTTGGCAGCAGCATAAATTCACCTTTTCTGTTTAATAGCAACAATATATTTCAATTTTTCCAAGTAGAGTATGTGTGCCTATGACTTTATTGTCAGTTAATTTACCTTTGCATTCACATTCACATTACATGATAGATGCCTCTCTTCACTGGTATAACCAGTCTGCCCAATCTATCAATTGCCAGGAAATCAAGCAATTACATTGTCCTTCTTAAGACCTTATCATAAACTTAAAAAGTCTAGTAATTGGTATTGGGAAATACATAAATTAACAATTAAAATAATAATTTGATCATCTCCATTTAATATTTTGAAGTCTACAAACATGTACATATAACTTCCATTGGTGACCTCATATTGACAAGGTAAGCCATGCAAGTTGGATTTTAATAATAATGAAACTGAATTTCAAAGCATGAATGAACTCAGAGAATGTCCAAGGGAATCCAAATCCCTTGACATTGTTCTTTACATCGTCATTCACTAATGTATATTGAAGCCCTGGTGATTAAGCATTTGCTGATAACTGAAAAGGCTACTGTTCAAAGCCCTGTGTCAGCAATGACATGGCCACCTGCTGAGAAAATCCTACAAGACAGTCTGCCTTATTCTATCAGATCACTAAGTGATGGAAACAACTGGACAGCACACAACAACAATAGCAACAATATGTGTGTTAACACAAATGAACATATGTAGAGAAATATGAATACTTAACATTTGAGGGGCAATCAATATACTACAAGGATCACCACTGAAATAAAAAGTACATATGACACATACCAAATTTTTCTCTGTAGTTCAAACTCCAGGTGAAGTTTAAGCCAAAGAATAAATGACAGAGCCAGTCTGCCCAAGATGTAAAGAAAAAAGGAGGTTATATTCAAAAAACAAATGATTTCTTGAGCCAAATGAAGTATTTAAACAATACCACGCTTAAAAAAAACATAAAGCACAACAAATAGTTCATCATTAGAGCCATCTTTTCCTCAGCCCTAGGTACCAAAAAGATCTAACTCTTAACAAAGAAAGGCAAGGTGCAGAGTTGAATATATAACAAGGGACTTCCAAAAGTTCATGGAAAAGTTCCATTCTCTCTTCATCCCATTTTTCCATAAACTTTTTGAAGCCCCTCTCATATAGTCAGTATCCATATATTAGAGCTGATGCTGTCAAAAATGTAGATTTCCTAAACCTGAGTAATATTCTCATCTTTATTACTTTGATAGTTCCTTTCTGTTTTCTCCTTGAATTAGAATAAAGCTTGTATTCTCAAGGCCAGGAACATTATTTGAGAAACCCAGGTCTATTCAACAACCACTGAAGCAGAAACTGCAAAGGACTGGATAGGTCCTGAGCGCTTGGAGGTCTGCAGGAGGAAACCATGCTAAGCTCCAGGAGCAGACCACGGAGTGTGAAAGAGTCCTGGGACTCGGCTGGGACGAGGCTGGTCACTCTACTACTGCCAGGGATGATGATATCTGTCTGAAAAGCCAATCCACACACACCGGTTTCTTTCTTACAACACTTCAGTGGGTTGTATTGCACATACAGTGACTGGAATAGAAAAATAAATAACTGAATAAATGGAGAATTTCTACCTAAAATTGCCTAATGTGTGGAATTCTAACCCCAATATCAGCATAGTGTCAGAAAATTACACAGCCAAGATCTTCAGAAACAGCATAATTGTTTCGGTTCATTAACTGAAACAGTGGCTTTCCTCAACTACAGTGCTGCTCATCTACTGAAAATCAGAAAATACCCCAAAACAATAACAACCCTACTGTAGTGTTATTTCCAACTCATTCAGACACAACAAGACAGAGTTGCCCACAGGTGGTGACCAAGGCTGCCGATCTTTGTGGAAGCAGACTGAGCATCTTTCTCCAGCAGACCGGCTAGTGGGTTCAAACCACAGCCCAACTTAACCCACTGGGCCCCTGGGGCTCAAGACAGATCAAATGATCCCAGGAGTTGGGTTGCATTCAAAGAGCTGCATATTTGCTCAGACATCTCTGTAACAAATTGTGCACAACAATTTGTCCCCAAAAGGAAATCAGCCCTAAGAAAACATAAATATGTTGCTCCAAAACACAGAACAGGTCATTAATACCACATGAGCTCCTTCTCCTCTACATGATCAAAGCAGCCCCGTTCTGCTTTATTTAATGTTGTGTTCATTTCCATGAATCCTTCCAAATATTAATAAGCTACTTTCTACTTGATCTCCCTAAGGAGGCTGTGGAAATAATAAACGTATGTGCCTACAAAATAGAAGGTTAAGCTAGTCAAAATGGTATCCCTTTTTATATGAGATTCTAGAAATCTTCAATCTACAGTTACACTGAACTTCAATGCTCATGAGATGGTGGGTAGTTTGGCAGAGAATTTTTTGACCCTTGAATTTCTGTCCTACTTAATCCAGACATGAAGGGGAAAGGGAGGGCCTGCATTTTTCTCCCTCATTTAAATACCAGGAACAATTTTTTTTAATATAATCTCAGGCATCACCAACCTTTTTAGAAACTATAGATGAGAGCAAGTCCTGTATTCAGAGTAAATGAATTAAACCAAAAAATATACAACATTTATACTTGGCCAGAAGTACATTTCAGACATAGCATATTCCTCACGGCCGCCTTCACATCCTTGTTCCTTAAACTGTAAATGAGAGGGTTGAGCATGGGTGTTAACACTCCATAGAAAAGGGAGATTATTTTATCGGTGACTTGTTCTTTATCGGCACCGGAAGAGTCTTTAGCTTTGGGCTTTGCATACATGAACAGGATGGTCCCATAGAATATAACCACCACTGTCAGGTGGGCGGAGCAGGTGGAGAAGGCTTTGCGCCTGCCCTCGGCAGAAGGAATCCTTAGGATGGTGGCGAGAATGAAAACATAGGTGATAAAAATAAAGAGTACGGGGACCACGAGAAAAATCATATTTGCAACAATCATGCTAATAACATTTGTGGAGATGTCAGCACAGGCCAGTTTTAAGACAGCTAAGATTTCGCAAGTGAAATGATTGATGACGTTATCCCCGCAGAAGGGAAGCCGCATGGCAAGCGAGGTTTGCAGCAGAGAATTGACCCCCCCTGCGATCCATGACCCAGCAGCCATGGGTACGTATGACGTCTTGCTCATGATGATGGGATATCTCAAAGGGTTACAGATGGCCACGTAGCGATCGAACGCCATCATGCTCAGAAGAACACACTCGGTGGCTCCCATGGCAAAGGAGAGAAACATTTGCACGCCACACCCAGAGAAGGAAATGGTTTTCTTTGAAGTAACGAAGCTGCTGAGGAATAGTGGAATCGAAGAACTGGTGTAGCATATGTCCAAGAATGATAGGTTACTGAGGAAAAAGTACATGGGGGTGTGCAGGCGGGCGTCAAAGACACTTACCATGATAATGACTCCATTTCCCAGCAGGATCACGAGGTACATGCATAAGACCAGCACAAAGTAAATGGCTTCCAGCTCGGGGTAACCAGAAAGCCCCAGCAGAACAAATTCTGTCACCGAAGATTGGTTGGTCTTTCCCATGGTGTTATTTTCTTTCACAGCAATGATTCCCTCGAGAGTGGACTCTGGGTACAGGTGTCACAGCAGCATCTGGACATGTTTGCCTCCTCACGTAGCTGCCTGTCCGGGTTCGGTGGACCTATATGCACAAATGGCATAAGCATAGTGAGGAGCGCTCAGCAAATACCACTTAGTCTTTCATCCCTTCGCAAGGAGAATTGGGTTCTGAAAAAACAATTTTTGAAAAAAACACATGCAACTGGGTTCACATAACGCATCACATTTGAAATTATTTTGACAGAAATGTTGCTATAATACTTTGACCCATGCAGAAAAATTCTAAAATGTATAAAAGTACTATGGGTTAACAGAGACTTAACCACTTTAACCTTCATGTATATATGCAACCTATTTTTCCCCTCCAAAGCAAAAATACCATCCTTAACATAACAAAAAAAAATGATCTTCAGTTAGTAAAACAAAGTGGGGTTATTTTGATTTAGACTATTTCAGCAAAACATTGAAACCATGTGCATTAGGAAAGAGGATTTTTAGTTATTTCTATTATGGCAAAAATACTTTATGTCTATGTATATATGGATATATATATATGTATATATATATATTTGTAATATCCAAAGAATATTTACTATAGGAAGGAGAAAATAGAGAAGAATGATTCTTTTTAATAAAAATTGGTAATTGTCTCTAGGTAAGTCTGTTGTCCCCTCTGATATAGTTAATGAATGGCAAGCTGACTTAAAAAAAACTCCAATGCACAAGTTTCAATCTAGAGTCCAGCAATAAATAAATAACATGAGAAATCTCAAAAATAGAAGATTCACTCTTTTATCTGCAGTAATAAGAAAGCAGATGCTGTCTTCTCCCTACCCAGATGTCTAATTCTTCTGCTCTAAAAGCCACTAAAAGTTCATACTTTACATACATATTCAGAAATATCATGATTAAGGGTCAGAATTCACTCAAAAAAAACACAATACTATTAGCAATTGGCAAATAATTGGCTATAATTATTTGAATCCCCATTACAATGGAATATAAAATGTCTAAATATTAAAATGCTGCGAAAACAAGAAGTCCTACTTTGAGATTGGTTACCTCATCAATTCCAATTAATGATTTCAACAAAATAACCAAAAAAAGGCCTATACACTTCTCAGTTTTCATTAATATCAAGTAGCTGTCACTGCTTGTATAAAAACCAATTCTACAGTGTAAAATAGAAATAACTTCCAGTACAGCTGACAGGTGAGGTTCTTTCCACTCTTTTCACTAATAAATGATCATTTAAGGGACTAGCAAATAGCGCACCAAAACAATTTAAAGTTTTTGCTGCTTCGAGGATGTTTCTAATCCCAGAAGCAATTTAAAGTTCATGAAGTGGATTGGATAGCATTTTGAAACTTTCTAGTACTTTCGGATGAACTCCCTCAGAAGCAATTAAAACAAAGTTGCTAATACCATTTAAATGAAGTATAATTCACACAAAACAATAATAATTCTTCTTACCTCACACCCTCTGAGATGCGCAAAGGCCTGGAGTTAGGAAACCAAATGGTAAAAAAACATTTTGACATTTGTCAAGCTGAAAGAACTGGGGAAACTATTCAAACCTTGAGCTGAACTACTGAAGGACTGTACGCACAAAATATCGAAAGGCACCAAAGCATCAACAGAAGATAGAAGGAATATACAGTCACTATAACAAAAACAATTGGCTGACATTCAATCATTTCAGAAGGTAGAATGTGACCAAGAACCAAAGGTATTGAAGAAAGCAATAGAAGTTACACAGAAGGCATGGGGGGAAAAATAGGCATCAGAAATTAATGGAAGAACAAATTGAGATGTTTCAACAAATGGGAGCAATACTATACTGTAAGTGCTGGCTCTATGCCAAGACACATTGCTCTCTAGCCAACACATGAGAAGAGATACATTTATGCACTTATTCCAAAGAAATGTGTAAATTATTGAACAATATCATACAGAAGTAAAAATTTGTTAAACACCATTCAGAAAATAGCTGAGACAATGCAGCAACAGGGGACTGCCAGAAATGTAATACAACTTCAGAAAAGGATGAGGTTGTCATTGCTGATATCAAATGGATCCTGGCTGAAAGCAGAGAATACCAGAAAGATGCTTATTTATGTTTTGTTGACTATGACTATGCAAAGCCATTCGACTATGATCATAACAAACTATGGTTAACATTGCAAAGGGTACGAATTCTAGAATACATTTATGTGCTCATGCAGTCCCTGCGCATAGACCACAGACAGTCGTCTGGACACACAAAAGGGGACAGTGTGGTTTAAAATCAGGAAAGGTGTGCTCCAGGGTGCTATCCTTACACCAATTTTTATGCTGAGCCAATAATCCAAGACCACATGAATAACAAAGTACCAGGATTGGAGGAAAACTCATTAACAACCATGATATGCAAATGACTCAACCTTGCTTGCTGAAAGTGAAGAGGGAAAGATGTGAAGTGTTTACTGACGAAGGTCAAAGACTGTAGCCTTCAATGTGCATTACACTCCAACATTTAGTAAGTAAACATATTCACAGCTAGGCCAATAAACAACAACATGAAAGTGGAGAAAATATTGACTTGTCAAGAATTCATTTTACTTGGATGCACAGTTAATGCCCAGGTAAGCAACTATCAAAGACCAACATGCATTGACAAACTGCTGTAAAGGAACTCTTGAAAGTGGCAAAAAGCAGATGTTTCTTGGAAGACTAACGTTCACCTGCACTAAAGGGTGATACTTTCAATTGCTTCATATCATATGCATGTTGAAAGTTGGACAATAAATAAGGAAGAATGAAAATGAATTGATCCCTTTGAATTATTGTGTTATCAAAGAAGATTAATAGTACCATGAACTACTAAGAAAATGATCAAAACTTTGTTAGATGGTATGAAATAGTGTTCTAGCAAAGAGTAATTGAAATCATCATGTGAGGTGTTAAGAGAAGGTAACAAAAATTGATACCAGTTCTCTCTCTTATTAGTGTATAACTGATTTACTTAGTGTAGTTAGTTTAACGCATACCATGTTTTCCATTACTGTAGACAGTCTCACTTACACTATATTTTCCCTGACTCCCAATGCAGGCTGTTTGTTGGAAATTTTGGTAACTTTCTGCACTGCTCAGAGGAAAACAAGTGATGCCTTCTGGAAGATCCTCCAGACAACTATGAGAATCATTCCAAAAACCCAATTCCTTATATCTGGTTAGTCACCAGAGAATCCCGAAATTGTCCTAAGGCTTAAGGCTCTTTGTTAACGGTCAGCAGTGGCATCATGTGATCATCCTGATATGTGAGTTAGTGTAAAACATCAAGAAAGTCATGTGAGTCTCCGCAGGTATGGCTTCAAATATAAAAATGTATAAACTCTGCAGAGCATAAGGGGGATTCCATTAAGGGAACCTGCCTTGTTTCCAGACTCCCAGCTAGTCACCTTCTCAGACACTTCTCTTTTGCTCTCTAACTTGGAGCTAGTGAATTGTGTTCTGCTGCTCCAAGGATGAAATTCTTATTAGGGGTAAGAAGTAGACAACATTTTTAAAAAGCAACTGAACAAGAGGTCTAAATGTAATGTTAATGCAATGAAAGAAAACTAGAAAGGTGAGTTATGCCATGAAAGATGGTATTACTTATTTTGGCAATCAAATTTGAAAAGCAATTCTCAGAGCTGTTAATTTAATGTAAATTCATATTCAGTATATAATGCTAATGTTGACCACATTTTCTCATTAATGAATGTTCAATGGACATAATGACTAAATAAATTAGATATGTAAATACTTTACATGCTGTTACAACTTAAAAGAACATAGACTCCCTGTGAGTAATATTAATAAGCGAGTTCTGCAAAACAAAAAAATGCTAAATAAGGTAAAATAATTGGAAAAATATAATGAAAGATGCAAGAGAGGTACAAAATTTCATGGAAATTTCTATTATATTTTAGTTACATTTTCCATGAACTTTCGAACTCCCTGGTACACAATAGAAAACAAAACATATAAAGCAAAACCTACTTAAATAAGTCTCTGTGGTTAGTCTCTATTCAGCTGCAGAAATACAGTCTCCCAGTAATACAATTCTCTTAGTCTCAGTAGGGTGCTTTAAAAAAAATAGCCAATCACAGGGATATATATAAACCGTAGATATATGAATGGGTTTTGAGGTCACACTTAATCAGCCCTAATCTAAGAACAATTATTTCTTATGAAATGGCCCTACTCAATACGTTCCTTCATGAAGTGATCACTGAAGATATGGGTACTATAGCAAAGTGCGGTGAAAAAAATTAGATGGTTCCTGGCTATTAGAAAGAAAGAATAATATCTTGTATCTTCAATATTTGTGTTAAACAGCCATCTAAGTGAGGTATCAGCTAAGTCCATGTAGAAGAAGCACACCAGCTTGTATGATCCAAGGATTGTAAATAATAAAATCCAAGACCAGACAAGAGAATAGTATTAGAGCTTAAATTCTGAGAACCACGTTTTTTTGTTTTTTCTTTTTTTAAATCATTTTATTGGGGGCTCATACAGCTCTTATCACAATCCACATATACATTCATTGTGTCAAGCACATTTGTACATTTGTTGCCATCATCATTCTCAAAACATTTTCTTTTGACTTGAGCCCTTGGTATCAGCTCCTCATTTTCCCCACTCCCTCCTCCACCTCATGAAACCTTGATAATTTATAAATTATTGTTTTTCCATGTTTTACACTGTCCAATATCTCCCTTCACCCACTTTTCTGTTGTCTGTCACCCAGGGAGGCGGTTATATATAGATCATTGTGATCGGTTCCCCCTTCCTCCCCCACCTTTCCCTTCCCTTCCTGGTATCACTACTCTCATTATTGGTCCTGAGGGGTTTATCTGTCCTGGATTCCCTGTGTTTCCAGCTCTTATCAGTAGCAGTGTACATCCTCTGGTAGAGCCATGTTTGTAAGGTAGAATTGGAATCATGGTAGTGGGGGGGGAGGAAACATTAAAGAACAACAGAAAAGTTGTATGTTTCATCAGTACTATACTGCACCCTGACTAGCTCATCTCCTCCCTGTGGCCCTTCTGTAAGGGGATGTCCCATTGCCTACAGATGGGCTTTGGGTCTCCTCCACACTCCCCCTCATTCATAATGATATGATTTTTTGTTCTTTGATGTTTGATACCTGATCCTATCGACACCTCATGACCATACATGTGGGCTTTGTTGCTTCTGAGCTAGATGGCTGCTTGTTTATCTTCAAGCCTTTAACACCCCAGGCACTATATCTTTTGATAACCAGATGCCATCAGCTTTCTTCACCACATTTGCTTATGCACCCACTTTGTCTTCAGTGATCATGTCCAGAAGGTAAGCACCATGGAATGCCAGGTTAATAGAACAAAGTGTTCTTGCAGTGAGGGAGTACTTGAGTAGAGGCCCAATGTCTATCTGCTACCTTAATACTAAACCTATAAATATATGCACATAGATCTATTTCCCCATCATCAGATATAAATATATTTACATTGTACATGCCTGTATTTAGGCCTCTGTAAATGCCCTTTGCCTCCTAGTTCTTTCCTCTATTTCCTTTTACTTTCCTCTTGTCCTCCTACATGTTCAGCCTTCGTTTGGGTTTCAGTAATTCCTCTTGGTTACATTGCCCTTGATCAAGCCCTACCAGGCCTCCTACACCCTCCTCACCATCGATTTTGGATCACTTGTTGTTCCCTTGTCCTTGGGTTTGTTAACACCCACTTCCATTCCCCTGCCTCCCCCACTCCCATGTCCCCGGAACCGGCAGGTCCTGTTGTTTTCTCCTCCAGATTTTTTATCCTGCCTATCTTATCTAGATAGACCTGCAGAGATAATAATATGCACACAAAAACAAGACATAGCAAAACAAAGCAACAAAAGGAAACAACAAGCCAATGACCCAAAAAAAGAGAAAAGCCTGTAAATAGTTCAAGGTCTGTTTGTTGACCTTTCCGAGTGTTTTCAGTTGAGTCTGATGGGGTGTCACGCCCTGGCCCCAAGGTCAAATTTTGGTGTCCCCTGGGGCCTTTGTTGTTCTGTTTTCCCTGCTGTTCTGTTGCATACCCTTAGTGTTTTGCCTTAGTGTGGTGGGGTCAGATTGGGCACATTTCCTGCACTGTGTCTCCAGTGCTGTCCCCCATAAGGCTATGGGTGAGCAAGGGATATTGTGTCTCCTAGTGGGGCTGGCCCTATGGTCCTATCTATGCTTTGGCTGTTCTGAGGGGGAATGTCGTCCTCAGGGCTTGGTGGGCCAGGATGTGCTCCACTCTCTCTTCCTCTCCCTTCATTTGCTCCTGCGTGCTCTGATCAGACATGTCTCTCTCCCTGAGCTATAGCTTCAATAGTGCCCTGTCTGATGACCAAGTTTGCAGAAGATGATGAATGACCGTGAAAGCCCCAAATCCCAACATGGGATTCCAGAGAACCCCCTCTGACTATTGACTGAGGATATGAATAGCCTTGCTATCAGATACTATGCATTAAAAAGTGGATTAATGCAGATGTCATTAGGTTAAAATTTAACACTTTATCATTTGGGCTCCTTTTTGACCCATTTTAAATTTGTTCTAGCTTTTACTGTTTTCTGCTTTCTTTTGAATTGACATTTTCTGTGTTTTTTTTGTTGTTGTTATTGCTATTGTTGGGAGGGGTAGTAGGGTATGTTTTTTGTTATGTGAAAGTGAAGATAGGTAAATCTATGGAGACAAATGACTGGATTAGTAGTTTCTTAGGGTAGGGAAGGTTGTGTGGCAATGGGGAGTTAATAATGAATACAAGAGTTAAGAAAATGTCCTAAAATTGATTGTAGTGATTATTGTACAGCTGTTTTAGTGTGTATGAACCATTAAATTGTATGATATGTGAATTATATGTAAATAAAACTATTACTTTTTTAAGGTTCAATCAAAACAGTAGCTGCCTAAGCAATCCGTTGGGTCAATTAAATTCAAAGTGAAGAGGTCAGCTCATAAGGTTATGCAGACTGCTTTTGGTACGCCAAAGGGGGTAATCTTGAGAGATTTTTGTCAAGGATACAGAAAGATCATGGAGGCTTATTATGAAGTTTTAAGAAAATGGAAAATTGCATCGGTGAGAAAATAGCCAGGAAATTTGTGCTGACATAAATTTTTCCCATCACAGTGCGCCTGCTCATTCTTTGAAGATAGCAAGGACCATCCTAAGGGAACTTTATTGGGAAGGCTTCTATTCCATAACATTATTTATTCCACTCTAATTTATTCACAGTTTAAATAAGAAGTAGAAATATTTGTTACTTAATAATAAGCTGATAAAATTTTGTCTTGCCCACTGGAAGTTAGATATTTAGATGTGTTATGACTGTTTCGGCCACTCTTTTCCTGGTCATTGACTAAAGCAAAGAGGATTTTCTTGGTTGTGTGTGTATGTGTGTGTGTGTGTGTGTGTGTCCATTGTGTGTGTTTCCAAGTTGGTGCCTTCCCTGGAGCTCCATCAGGGACATATGGGAGGGTACAGGGAAACATAACAACTCAGAGCCACGTCGTTCCTTGGCTTCCAGGATCTCCTACTGACCTCCCACCTTGCTCCTCCTCTCAGAGTCTTCTGATGCTGTAGAATATATATACAGGGAGAACTGTGAACGTTTGGACCTGATGAAACTACCTGTTTTTTGGAATCTCAGAAGTTTTCTGTTTTTGACATGGTTCAGTCACCACCTTTCTATAATTCTCTATGTGACAGAAAATAGTTCTTTTCCTTCTGTGACAGGTTTTGATTCTGGCTTTTACAGAATTTCCTGTGAATAATGTTTGTAGTTTTAGGTATATTTAGCAGAAGATTAAGGGTAAGTGTTTACTCCATCTAGTCTAGAACCAGACATTCTTATTATCTTATTTTTTTAAAGTGGATCCATTATTATACCCTCCCAAGAAAAAACTTCTAGGTTTCATAAAAATGTATTTAAATATTTAAATGAAGAAACTAATTCAATTTTATACAGTCTATTAACAAAAGAGAAAAATATAGAAAATTCAATTTTATGAGGCTTTGTACTAAACTTAGTACTAAAATCTAATATGAGTATGTTTAATTTTTTTTTAAATAACAATGTGTTGGTCTTGTGAACATAATTGGGAAACATTCTGGAAATATCAGAATGCTGAATGATGCATCATTTGAAGAATAGATTGCAATAAGTGAAATTAATCCTAGAAATGTTTGGGGGGTGATTATTCAAAATCAAACAATGGCATTAAAATACTGTCATTTTCAAAAGAAATAATATATGGCAATATTTATAAGTGCAGAAAATTATTGGAAATGTATTGATTCTTTTTACCTTTTCCAGAGGGAATAAGTTTCATGTCTCTTCATCTTCTATTTTATGTAGTTAGCTTCTTAAAATTGACATCTTTCATGTCAATTACATAAAATTACTTTTTATGAGTCTTCTATTCTATTCATGTAATGACCACCACATGATTGCATGCAAACAAGGTATAGAGGACCCTACTCATAGATTTGTCAGTGTTACCATTCCACTGAATAAATAAGAGATGCGTCGCAGAAGCAGGTAGAGAATCCCACTACCATGCAGAAAACAGAGTCACCTGTATGAATGTGTAACAGGGCACCAGAGGTCACAGGATAGAGACCATGAGACTGAGCAGCAAGATTCCTAGCTACACCTGACCAAATAAAGTTGAGTTCCTTCTGGCAGGATGCCTCCCAGAGGAGGATGTCCTCTGAGCATTTGCCGGTGCTCCAAGAGCTTTGTACCACTTGGCAGGGCAGTGCAGAGTCCAAGGGGCACCTGGCTGCGAGGTCAAAGACCAGAGAGATGTGTGACTAAGAAGACACACTATGGGCAAACTGTTAATGTCCTAATATTGTTGATGTTGTTGTTAGGCGCCATCAAGTAACTGCCGACTCATGGCCACTCCACATCAGAACAAAACAGTCTGGCCTGAGCCATCCACAAACAATTGTTTTTATGCTGGAGGCCAATGCAGTCACAGATCATCGTGAATATTGAATGGGAGTTCTGTGCGGCTATTGAAAGGGTTTTATTGATCCAAGCAGAAAGTATAGGGCCATGGGAGGGAAAGAGGATGGAGGACGGAGGCACATTTGACTACTGTCTCACAGGTATCAACCTTGGGCAGATGTGGAACTGGGTTCTCCTCCCTTCTGTAGCCAAAGGAGGCGAGATGTGGCTTCCAAGCCAGTTCTCAGCCTGCGATTTTGATAGTTGAAGATTTCATGAAAGGCCTTCTCCATAGTTCGATACCAAAATATAAAGAAAACTGAAGAAATTGAACAAATATTTATCATGTCATTAAAGTATCCTTGTCTTTTACTCTTGTAAATTTATTTGTACCATCTCTTTGCTTCATAATTATTCTATTACAAATAAGCCAAACTCCCCCTGTTGAAGTGTGTTTTTGTCTTGCAAAGGTATTTCCAAATCTGGGAATGCTGAAAGATTACAGCTGAATTGAAATCCTAAGAAGCAGAGTTGGTATAGTATGGTCAGGAGCCAGAAGTTGGCAGAGGGTGCGTGAAGCTAGGAGAGGCCGTTGGTAACCACTAGCAAGAGTGCCTGGGGTTTTCCCCTGAGGCTGAGCATCTGCAGCTTTGGTTCTCTGCTCCACCTCACTAGGGGAAAAATAGGTATAGATCACATTCATTTTCCATCCGCTAAAAGGATGTTTTGAGAAGTTCTAATTATGGAAACAGGTATTTACTAAAGAGAATGTCTAATTTCCTTCCTACCATTTACAGTTAAAAGACATGGTCATCACTCTCAAAAATTAAGGTAAGTAGAAAACCATTATTTCCATTTTTTTCTATTTTCCATTGACAAACATTGATATCAGTTGATTGCCTGATAATATAAGATGGAAAAGTTCACAGTATACAGCTAGTTTTAAAAGTGGGTTAAAAAATCAGAGATGGAGTATGCTCACAGGTTTTTAGTAAATGTGGGATATGAATATTAACATATTGAAATATTAGTAGTTACTATGTCTTTATACTATATTGTTACTAAGATTATTAATTCAGTCTCTATGAATAGTTAATTGAAATTATTAATGACTTTAACTTCTTTTGGACTTTTCCAAATTTTCTGACTTGAGAATATATCATTAATTTAATTGGAAAGTTTTTTTATTTATAAAAAGTCATTACTTTAAGCATAATTAAGTTTTTCAGACATTATCTACAAACCACACAAAATTATTACCTTCTGCACAGTTTAAGAATATTACTCTAAATCACTTCTGGGATTACAGAGTCCCTATGGAGAGAACAGAGTAGAATTTAAATGGGGTATCAGAGCTAAAAGCAAGTTCTCTAACAATGTTTAGAGTACTCGTTGGTGGGAGATTAATGTGCTATCGCTACAAATACAAGACGGGTCATTCTTATAAGCTGGACAACTTTACCACTGGTTTACTTACCTTGACTCTACCCATAGAAAGCTACTGTAGTATAGCTACAGTTCAAAAGACGAGAGGTAAGCTCGATGAAGTGAAACCATAGTGCATTAGCATGTGGACACACAGAAGCTGGAAAATGAAATGGTGTATATGTACTATAATTGTATATAGTACATACAAATATGTACTATATCTGTATGTAAACTGACATCCTGTTTTAATAAACAAATCCTACCAAAACGCTACTTATCATTTGTGGAGGAGCTGAAAATCCTACATTGAAACTTGAATATTATTATTAATAAAACTATAGGCCTTATTCAAATGTCACCAATCTTTCACTAATGTCTTCTGTTCCAGGACCTATTCCGGTTCTCACTTGCATGTAATGATATTTCTCTTTAGGCTCTCCCTATTTTTAACAGCTTCTTAGATTTTTTTTTACTTTGAAAGCTACCAAATAAAACAATGAGAACAGAAATATGGATTAGAAGAACTACTAAATAAAGAAAATATATTTAATATCTATGAGCATTTTAAATCATGCATTTCTCCTTGCCACAGAAATGGAGAGAGAAGATGTGAAACTGGAGATGAAGATTAAATTAATATGTAATATGTGTTGTCCACTCATTCTGCCAAGAACTACTACACGTTATGCCAATCTTCATAACAATGATATGAAATACTTATTACTATGCTAATGTCAGATCAGAGAAGTTAAGTATCTTGCCACAGTGTCAAGAGGAAACTCTTGATTCCAAGTCATCTGTTCTTTCCATTTAGACAGTACTTTTCCATAAATAAACCTGAACAGTAGTAAAGACAGAGGTAAAAGGTGTTAGGTATAATGATGTTATATAGCACAGCCTTAGAGACAGAGCATGCAGGCTGGGTCTAGGTTATTCATCCCAGCACTGAGTCTATTGCTGAGATAGAAGTTCTCATGATATAAGCTTTCACTGTCCTCCCAGGAATGAAAAATTCACTTGATTTCCTCAAAGAAAAGATCATGAGAAAATTCAAGATAATCCTCAAGACCAGGTAGGAAAAAGAAAAGAGACTTTGGCTCTTTGCCTTCACTCACCCAGAATTATTCATTAGTAATTCCTTCTGGGGCACATAAGAGCTCATTTATTCCGGCAAGAACTGCGGGTCTCTTGAAGAGATGTCTCATGATGTGAAGAATGAATTTTATCATGAAAACTAGGGAAAACTTGGTGATTCTGGAATTAAAGTGTGGTTCCCAGTGGTGACAAATTTATCCCAAGGAAATCTTTGAGGATGGCTGTGGATAATCTGATTTGAGGATCTCATTAGGTGCAGTGTGGAATGTTGGCTGACTTTATCAGCTTAGAAGCAAACCACTGCTTTCTTCTGCTGGCCAATGCAGTAGGAGATGGGTATGTGAATGCACATGATTCAGAATTTTCAGAAGATTCTTTCCTTCCAAAGGGAATCCCCAGTGGTGAAGATCAAACTAAGGACAAGGTCTTTCGGTGTATGGATAACACTCATGGAGCCAGGAAATTGAAACTTGACCACTTTTTGAGCAGAAAGAAAGAAGTTATAACTGAAGATTCTACAATTTCTCCAAAGTCCTTCCCATGCACCAAGTATCTTCCTATCTGTATGATGTTGCTGGTATGTTTAATGCATCCCATCTGTGCTGCTGCTCTTGACCAAGTGATAATGTGTTTTAGAAATATTCCTCTGTCAAGAACTCTGGATGTGTTAATGTGTTGTACAAGGAAGATATAGTTGTAAGATCACCTTGATTGAAACCAGAATATTAAATGGCATAGTCTATATTACATATATTAAGAGAAATCCCCACTCCAATTTTCTGTCCACTGGATGTCTTTTCTATTCTTTTTATTTTAGCAACAGCTGGAGTCACCAGCACCTGGACAATTGTGCTTCTTTGGCGATCTCCAAATAATTAAAAAGAAGACAATGATACAATCTTGGCACCAAAGTAGTTTCCTACTAAGAAAAATAATACTTTTGCCTCTTATTTTTAATACCAGGAAATATGTGCATTGAAAAATTAGAGAAAAAGGAAAAATACTAAGAAAATGTAAAAGACTCTAAAATGTATCTTTCAAAGAAAAAACATAGTTAATACTTTGATGTGGTTGTGTCCAGGTATGTGGATATAGTATTATAATCATTCATATTGCCATTAAACTTACATTTCTCATACAAGATGAGCATTTCCCCCTGTATCCTAACTTCAAAAATCAAACCTTTAATTAGTATAACAAATGAAAATACACTTTTTCACATGTTATAACACTCTCCTCCACTAGGACCAGTGGTGTAGTGGGGCATGAGTTGGGCCGAGAACCACAAGATCTGTGGTTCAAATCCATGAGCCATTCCGAGGAACAAAGATGAGGCTTTCTCCTTCCATAAAGATTTCTAATCTTGATACCCACCGGGGCAGGTCTACCCTGTCCTAAAGGGTCACTATGCACTGGAATCCACTCAATGGCAGTGAGTTTCGTTGGTTTTGATTGTTTTGTTGTTGTTATTTTGAGAGAAGGGGAAAAACTATGACAACTATCCCAGGATATAAGAGCTAAGTTTAGTGCTCCCCTGAAAGACTTGGGGAAGGGGGGCAGGAGGGGGCCTCCTTCTCTTCTATTTCTTCACCTCATTCTCCTGCTAATTTAGAAGAACTGTGGCCAAACAAATCAAAACTGCCTCAAGTCACGCCTTTGAGGAAACAAGCCCCTTTGTCAAGGCACCAGAGCTAGGTGAGGAAGTGCGCGAATAAGGGAATCGAGTCTAAATGACTAAAATCGTCTCTTTTTCATCTTTCCTAAACCACTGTTTAGGTGATGACTCACTAAGAAGATTAAAATGGCGAAACCAAGAGAACTGCTCTATGTGTTCAAGCAAGGAATAAACCCTTCTACTCTCCAAAAACACAGGAGCGGATCAAGCATTTGATTGGAGATTGATGAGAGGCCAAGGGAGGCATTTTCTCCTTCTGCAGTCACAGGCCAGCAGCTAAAAGTCTTTCATCTTGGTTGGGCATCATAACAGACAAATGTGAAACAATTGAAGGAGCACAGCTAGATGTGGCTGGAATTTTTAAAACAGAGAGATCGGGGTCTGCATTGGAAAAGGTAAGTACGGCAGCAAGGTTCATTTAATCAGACCTGAGACATTTGTAGAGGCAACGAGTAAGGTCTGTGAAAGGAAGTCTAGAGGGTTTAACCAGAAGCCAGACTAAAATCAAACTTGTTGCTGTTGTATCGATGCCAACTCATAGCGACCTTACAGGGCAGAGTTGAACTGACCGTAAGATTCCCAAGGCTGTACATCTACACAGACACAAACTGCCACATCTTTCTCCTGCAGCACAGCCAGTAGGTTGAAAACATCAGTCTTGTGATCGGCAGCCAAGCACTTAACCACTGCACTGCCAGGGGTCCTCTTCTGCAGCCAGACTTCCAGGCTATCTTGAGTCCTACTGTATGGCTTTGGACAAGATATTTCAATTTCCCTTTGTCTGTTTGTTCTACCTTAAAATAAGGATGGTAATAGTACTTATCTCATTGGGATCCAGTAAAAATCAAATGAGTTCTTGAAACAGTGTCTGACACAGTAAAGATTAGCTCTGACTAGCCCAGCCACATTAATAGTTACTGGCATCCATGGAAAATTTTGTGCAAACCACATTCATGAGCATATTTTATATGCTCCTCAGAATATCTGTTGCCATAAAATAAAAATCATATGAAACAGCTTGAAATACTACTGTGCTTAAGTTGCATCCTCAGTAAAATTAGCATAATATCCCCGGTTCTCAGTACAGTTCTAACAAATATGATTCTCTGAACATCAAACAAAATAATGAAAATTAACTAGTCTTTAACATCTACATAATTCACATTTCTCTTAATCGTGTCCTTATCTGAACTCTGCAGGTGGCTTGGTCATATGGCGATGGGAAACCTTTCGGTTGTGACGGAATTCTTTCTGGTGGGGCTTTCCCAGTACCCAGAGCTCCAGCTTTCTCTGTTCATGGTCTGCCTCATCATGTACCTGATAATCCTCCTTGGAAACAGTCTCCTCATTCTCATCAGTCTCCTGGATTCCCGGCTGCACACTCCCATGTACTTCTTCCTTGGGAACCTCTCCTTTCTGGACATCTGTTACACATCTTCTTTCATTCCTCCAATGCTTATCATATTTGGGTCGGAGAGAAAATCCATCTCCTTTGTTGGGTGTGCTCTTCAGATGGTTGTCTCCCTTGCCTTGGGATGCACCGAGTGTCTTCTCCTAGCTGTGATGGCCTATGACAGGTACATGGCCATCTGCAACCCACTGAGGTACTCCATCATCATGAATAGGATGCTCTGTGTGCAAATGGCCGCATTGTCCTGGATTATAGGCAGTCTGACCTCCTTAGTACAAACTATGCTGACAATGCTATTACCTTTCTGCGGGAATAATGTCATTGACCACCTTACTTGTGAGTTACTGGCTCTTCTTAAACTCGTCTGCTCTGATATCTCTATCAATGTGCTTATCATGACAGTGGCAAGTGTTGTTGTTTTAGTGATTCCTCTACTGCTAATTTTCATCTCCTATGTTTTCATTCTGTCTACTATATTAAGACTTAATTCCACTGAGGGGAAAAAGAAAGCCTTTTCTACCTGTTCAGCTCACATAGCTGTGGTCGTCTTGTTCTATGGTTCAGCCCTATTTATGTACATGAAACCCAAATCAAAGGACACAAAGACGTCTGATGAGATCATTGGGATGTCTTATGGAGTGGTGACTCCAATGTTGAACCCCATCATCTACAGTCTAAGGAATAAAGAGGTAAAAGAAGCGGTGAAGAAAGTCCTGAGCAGACACCTACACTCATGGAAAATATAAAAGCCATTAAAGGATGCAATAATTTTTGTTGGAGGAAACAGGTGTCTGTGGTAGTCACAGAAAAAGTAGAACTCAGTATTGTGAGAGCTTTGCAGCGGCAAAAGTAAAAGTGAGACTGTCTTTGTTTATGCCAGGCAATGCCCATGTAAATTTTAAAAAGAATATCCATTCATCATACTTTATAGTTGCATGTATATCATCCTCTGGGTCCCTTATAGGCCAGGATGGAAGCTCATTGTGGCAAGAGAATTCTCTCTCTCTCTCTCTCTCTCTCTCCTTCTATTTTCTTTCTTTGCTCTTCCATTCCTTCATTACATTTCCCCCAATATTTTAAAGCATAGCCTATTGCTTTAGTCTGTATAAACAGGTCCTCATCTGATAAAATAGCACATTTTCCTTTTAAAGTCGTCACCTATCTTTGTCTCTGTGTTGGACTTTAGAGAAACAAATCCACAGAAACTCGTGTATGAGAGAGTTTTATATAAAGGGTAAGTGCACATCAAGAAGACATCCCAACCCAGTGCTGTCCAAGCCCACAAGTCCAACATTAACCCATATGTCTGACACCAATCCACAAAGTCCTCCTCCATCTCATAAAACACACGCAGTGGTGCTGACTGGAGGAGGAAAGCCGAATCAGTGAATGTGTAAGCATCTCAGTGCTGGCAGGGGTCTCCACACGGCTGCTCCAGCACCCAGGGCTGCATCAGGGTAAGTCCATGTGGCTTCTCCTCAGGGATGTCTTGCAGGAAGTGAGCCTTACCAGCTGAAGTTGGGAACTGGCTAAGGCAGCTGCACCCTGGTCCAACCATCAAAAAGCAAGAGTCCCGAGAACTAAAAAGGCGAGGCCCACTGAGCCATTTATCTCTCCGCCCTTCAATTAACCCCACATGTGTTTACCAGCCAGGTTGGCACAATAAACTCACTATCTGAGACTCTCAAGTCCATATATTGCTAAGTGATCTTGACTGCAGTATCTAGATCAAATGGTGAGCACAGAACACCGACTGGGCCAGTGGAAAGGAGGTGAGGGAGAAGCGGGGGATATCCTCCAAGCCACTTCGTTCTCAGTGCAGCATCTGACCTAAAACATGATGATTTCTCCGATTAAATTTCAGGTCTATTGCCAGGGTTTCAGAGGAGTCACTTTATCTTCCAGGGTTTCTAAAGCAGTACAATGTGAGCCAGGAGCTTTTATTTGGTCATATGTGTCGATATGTGGAAAGAGCCAAACTAAGAATCAAATCACCACAGAGGAAATTAGAGCTAAAAGAAGGAAAGGAGTGTGCCTGATGAGGTTAGTTTAACTTCTCAGTCAAGTTGGGTCTAGAGACAAACGCATGTTTGACTTGTCAGCTAGGGTAGCCAATAAATTACCTTTTTAAAAAAGAGTTTGGCGTGATTACCGTAACTTGTAACCATATAAACTTGACTACCTCATTCCCTTGCCTTACCCCATATCCTCTCTCCTCTTTGATCCTGCCTTTATCTTTTCCTCTGCATGTCCCTTTTCTCATTTTTATGCCTGTATGTCTCTCTTCCTTCACCTATCATTTTAAATTGTTTCTTTTTTTTGCTCTCACTTTCTTGTTCTTTCTTTGTTTCAAATGACACTCGAGATTTTAAAATAAATATCTATACGTGATCCCAAATCCAACATTTAGAAGTCATCTCTTTCTATAGTAGCTAATGTACAATAATCTGACTCCACTCTGCTTGCCTGCTTTCAGCTCAGTTCAGGAAAGTAGTGCTGGAGCCGTTTTACATTTTCCAAATTGTTAGTTCTTTTATTCCCCAGATTGTTATACAGAGCTTCTCAGTCATTTCTTTCTGATCATATTATAATTCTCTTTCATTGGTATTTAATCTATATACAGTCTACTTGTTCCCCCAGCAAAGAGTGTATACAGGTCCCCTGAAAAGTACAAAATATTTGTTTAATAGGCTTTATTTGGGTTTAGAATGAGATAAAAGTGACTTGGTAAAGAAAAAGCTTCAATAGTCAATAATTTCTATTTTCTACTCAATAAGCCTCTTCATACTTCTCTGGCATGTGACTAGCCACTGTGTTGCAAGATCGATGTGTTGCCTTCTCACAAGAGCTGGGTTGCCACAATTAAAATCTATATGTCAAAGCAATCCTGATTATGGCCCTCTCAAATAAAAGGGGTGTGTGCGGGGTGGGGGGGATGTTAGAGAGCAAAGGTACTCTTAAATTAATGGCAGTATGGTAGTTGCATAATCTGGTTTCAACTTGCGAGGGGGGTAGTATTACTGACAATGAGCCTGATGCTGTCAGAAAACTAATCCCATACTTCATATCAATTGAATAGTTTAGATAAGGATTAAGACAAACTAAATAAGGATTGAACTTGACTGTCTTAAGAACTGAGTTTAGGATCTGACTGTACTAGGTTTATACTGTTTTCTCTTGACTATTGTTATTGATATAATGATTGATGGAAATGAGTATTTGGAAGTATGAAAATAGAGTTTGTAAGCCTTGCCTTCAGTCATTAAAATTTGAATCTTTAAATGCATTGAAGACATGCCTGCAAAGAAGGCTCAGAAAAGATAAGCCCCACCCAGTGTCTTGATGGCTCAGGACGTTCGAAGGTGAAAAGACTTGCCTAGGAGGCTGTTAGACAGGTTGGGGGGGGGGGAAGGAACTCTTTGGATTTTTGAGTTTTGAAATAGTGGATTTTGTCTAGAAAAAAATGTGGAACCATGAAGAAAACTCCTCTCTAGGACTGAATGTTAAAGGGAGCTGGCGGGCTGAAATGCTTGCTAAGTGACCACCTGGATCCACTTGTTGAGTGGAAGTGGGAGAAAAGCAGCAATAGAGAGTCTGGTCTGGTCACTGACATCCATGGACCAGGCTTACAGGAACTAGAGGAGAAGACGAGAGTGGGCTGACTGGTCTGAAGTTCATGACCTACAAGGAGCTAGGGTTGTTGAGAATTTGTGACAGTGCTCATGGTCTAAAGGCAAGGCAACCACTGGGCACCCTGGTGAGGCTAAGTGAGGCAGCCCACACTGAGTTGACTAGAATCCAACTAAATGAAGAGAAGATATTTGAGCCTGTGAACTGGTGCATATTGCTGCAGACTTTACGGATGGTCTGTCCAGATTTGACTTTGCTTATGGATGCAGACTTCACAAGTTTCCAACAGGAATGAAGATTCTTCACATGAAGGAACATGATTGTCTCCTCAGAGCACTGGGTTGACGTAAGGGGGCAATATAGAAATTGGATTCCCAAGATGTGGGGATAAAGGCATGACATGGCTGGCTTACAAACTTTCATAGGTGGGGGAATATATTCATAGGATTATGGGATTATGGTTTAGGTGTTCACGTAAGCATAGACTATTGTGGTATTTTTCACTTACAGATTATGTTTAAATGAAGCTTTGGCACTTATTGAATTGTAGGTTTTTTTGTTTTACCCTTTAGGTACATATATAATTGTAATATTGTTTGGAAATTATATATGGCTAAAGAGTTGTGTAAAAGTGTCAAGTTGACAAGGAGTCGTCTGTGGTAGTTACATAATCTGGTGTCAATTTGTGAAGATGGGGAGTCTAGCCTGTCGATCAGGTCATAGCCAATGAGGCCTCTATGTGGGCATGGCCTTCTCCTGAGGATTCTTGGAACTCAATATGCCTCCCTGAAGGGAGGAGACCCTCTCTCTCTGCTTTGTCTCCCTGTGAGATATTCCTGTTGACAAGCCGCATGGAGCTGTGCTGATGGCAGTCAGAGCCTTGGAGCTGGAGGAGCCATGTGGAGATTCACGCCAGTGCTAAAATGCTCCCACCGCCTCTGGATCCACAAGATATTCCACCCACTGACCTGTGAACTTTCATTCAACATCATTGCATGTGTTATGTGAATCTGAAGAGGAATTTACAGACTGGTATCGGACATATAGGCTAATATCAGACTTATGGACTTGATCTGGACTGGGCTGGGATGTTTTCTTAATGTACAATTGCTCTTTGACATAAATTTCTCTCACACACATAGGAGTGTTCATTAATTTGTTTCTCTAGTCAACCCGGCCTAACACAGTCCGCATCAACTTTTACTTTAGTAGAAAAACTCAGGCCATTCAAACAACTGCAGGCCTATTTGTCCTTATGTCATGTCAATGATTTGAAGATATTTGCATCCAGTATAAAAGCACCTTTTCACACATGTCTGTGTTATTCATTTTAGGAACAACAACTATAGAAAAATACCTTACATCATGTTTGCCTTGGCAATAAAATGATTTAGTACTGAAAGAAAAATTCTCTTTAGACAAATCTTTACAATCTGCTATTAATGAAAGCATGTGGTTTCCTCATTGTCTCCCCAAATAAGGATTTCAGTCCCCTCTACTGGACACCAATGTTAGATACCATGCATCGCATGCCAGGAAAAAGAAATTTTATAAGTTCTAACATAAAATAATGTGCAAAGTACAGCTGTATCATCACAACCAAATCTCACAGATTTAAAAGGATCCATGTGTCTTGACAGAAGGATGTGTCACAGGGAGTGAGTGTGTCCCGCCTCAAGTGAGGTATTTATCTTCTTAGGCCTCCAAATGAGGTCATCAAGCTGCGACCTGATTGGCAGGCTAAACTCCACCACTTCACTCTTAAGTCTCAAATTGACAACAGATTATGTAACTACCACACATGTGATATTTCTTAACATTTTTTGTTTACGCCTCCATCACTTGGTAACTTTTTACTAGCATTCCTCTTGTATCTTCCAGAGATGTTCTCCCTGAATCCCATGCCTGAATTAGGCAACGCTGTTACGCGTTCACACAATATTCTGTCCTCACTCCTGTGACTTAAGTTTTAACCTGACAATAGATAGGTCAATAAAGTGAACAATAATACTAGAGAAGTACTCATTCCTTGATATAATCAACCATTTTAAATCAAAAGCGCATCATCTGCCCAAGGAAAAAGTTCAAAAGGCAGGAAGAGGAGTAATAGAAATGAGAAATACAAGGAAGAAGTGAGATGACTAACTTTGTATTGTAGGAATTTCAGTAAGTTGCATAAACTAAAGGTCGCTGTGAGTAATAATATTATTATTACTTTGGGTTTGGGGTGTACCCTGATAAAGTTGATTTCTGTGTAATTCATGTTTAACAGAGAAATACAAGAATCAAAAGAACTTTTAACATCAGCCACATAACTTTTGTAAAATGATTCAAGTCGTCTAAATATTTGTATTATAGCCACACTTAAAAGAGTGCTTTTTTCTTTTAAAAATTTTAATAGTTTTATTGACATATAATTCACATGCCATACAATTTATGCTAAAAAGAATTGTGGAAACATCACCAGAATCAATTTTGGAACATTTTGTTCATTCTTGTACATTGTAGCATTTTTGTAACATTGTTCAGCTAGTATTTATTACTAGCCCATTTCCCATAAATTAATGAGCTCCTTGCCATAACCCCAAGAAACTATTAATCCAGTTACTGACTTTATAGGTTTACCTATCCTGGATTTCATATAAAGAAAAACATATAAAACCAGCAACACTAACAACATAAGAAAACCTCAATTCAAAAGAAAGCAGAAAGTAATAAAATTAGAACAAATTTTAAGTGAGCCAAAAGGAAGAATAAATGATAAGGTGTTAAATTTTAACCTAACTCACTGCCACTGAGTCACTTCGGACTCTCGCAGCCCTAACTACAGCTGCATGGAGACACTTTCCAATGCACTCTGCTGGCAAGGCTGTTTTCATCCCTGGTCAATGGTCAGAGAGGCTCTCTGGAGCCTGAGTCCATGTGAGGAGCCTGCAAATGGGTTTTGGGCTTTTATTGTCTTCCATAGCCTTCTGAAAACCAGGTGCTCAAAACTGAAACTCTTGGATTTTATTATTTACAATCCTGAATTACACATGATGATGTGGTCCCTCCATGTGGACTTAGCTGATACCTATTTCAGATGACTGTAAGGACAAGTCTTTAAACTTCAGCTGCCATTCTTTCCTCTAGGTGGACACCATCTGATTTCTTCACCACACTTGGTATCGCCACCAGATCATCAGTTATCGCTTAATGAAGGTTAATTTAAGCAGGGCCACATTGTATGAACTAGCTGTTCTTACATTATGGCTTATGATTAAGTGGGGGGAAAAGGACTGCTTTACTCTTCTCTGCTGGCATTATTAGTTGATAGGCATCACCATGGCCATGCTTACTCAGTGTGATGCTACGTACAACAGAACAAAAAACTGGCACAATTCTGTGTCATGATCACATTTGCTATTATGTTATTAATGTCAGTGTGGATTTGTGTCAATTCATCTCATTGAGGGTATTCATCTTTTTCTCAGAATCTTTAATTTAACAAATATGGTGTCCTTCTCCAAGATTGGTTCCCCCTAGAAACATGTACAAAGGGCACAAGACAAGTCTCACTACTCTCCCTTCTAAGAAGCATTCTTCCTGTACTTCTTCCAAGAGAGATTGGTTCATTCTCTGGCAATCTATGGTATTTTCAAGATTCTTACACAACATCATAATTTGAAGGCATCAATTCTACTTTAGTGTTCCTTATTCACTGTCCAGCTTTTGAAACCATATGTGGCAATTCAAAATACTATGGGTTGAGCCAAGCATACGTTACTCTTCAAAGTGACATATTTGTTTTTTAACCCTTTTACAGCAGATTCGTCCAATGCAACCAATTGTTTGGTTTGTTTTTTTTTATTGCTGCTGTCATGAGTGCTTGTGGTGGATCCAAGTAAAATAGATTGAAATCTTTGACAATTTCAAGATTTTTCTCTATTATGAACTTCCTTAATGATCTAGTCGTGAAGATTTTTGTTTGATTTATATTAAGCTGAAATTTATACGAAAAGTTACAGTCTTTGATGCTCATTAGTAAGTGGTTCCATTCCCTTCCCTTCTAGAAAGCACGGTGTGTCATCTGCATATCACAGGTTATTAATGAGTCTCCCTCCAGTCCTGGTAGTGCAATGTCTTTCATAGACCAGTTCTCTAAATTAAATACTCAAGATATAAATAAATAAGCAGGGTGCAAGAATTCCTTGTGCAAACAGAACTTGGGGATACAGCATGGTTTAAAATCAGGAACCATTCAGGCTTGTACCCTATCATCATACTTATTCAATCTCTATGCTGAGCAAATCATCAAAAAAACTTGAGTTATATAATCTGTGATATGCAGATGATACAACTTTGCTTGCTGGAGGAGGTCTTGATGCTTTTGCGGATGAAGATCAAGAAGTGAGCCTTCAGTGTGGACTACAATGCAATGTAAAGAAAACCAGAGTCCTCACAACCAGAGCAATAGACAACATGATGATAAATGTAGAAAAGACTGCAGTCATCAAGGATTTTATTGTGGTTGGATCAACAATCAATACTCTTGGAAGCAGCACTAAAGCGTTCAAAGGACCCATTGCTTTGGGTAAATCTTCTGCAAAAATCTCTTTAGTGTTGAAAACAAAGATGTTGCTTTCAGGACTATGGAGCATCTGCCCCAAGCCATGGTGTTTGCAACCACCTCAAATGCTTGTGAAAGTTGGATATTTAATAAGGAAGACCAAAGAAAATTGATTGATTTGATCTGATTGGACTGGCATTCCCTTAACTGATATTGCAGTGCTATTATTTATCTGGTTTTATCCTTACTACTCCTCTGAGCATCATAGCCATGACTGTTATAGGCAATAGGTCAGATGGTATATATCTCATCAATTTCAGCATACATGAAATTGAGCTCACAATTTAACAGTTTAAAAAGAAAAAAATCTATGCAACAATTATTCTCATATGGGTATATTCAACACCGCTCTTCCTGACAAACCAGATTCGTATATCTAATTGCTTCCTTGATATTTCTACTTGTGTGCTTACTAAAGACATCAAATATATAACATGCTAAAGACATTTATTGATTTCTCCAAACCACTTCAATCTCATCTTCTCTATCTCGAGAAATGCACCATCATCCATACAAATCCAATATACCAAAAATGTCTGTCAATTTTACATTCAAATTTTACTCTGAATATTACCAACCTATGCCATGAAGTTTGGATGTATTGAATTATCATGTTGGCAAATAATACTGAAAGTACCATGTACTGCCAAGAGAATCAACAAATCTGTCTCAGAAGAAGTATAGTCAGAATGCTCCTTAGAGGCAAGGGCAGTGAGATTTCATCTCACATATTTCAACATGCTTTCAGGAGAGACCAGTCCCTGGAGAAGGACATCATTATTGGTAGAGGGCAGTGAAACAGAGGAAGACCTTCGGTAAGATGGGGTGACACACAGCCTGCATCAACAGGCTAAAACTTGAGGATAATTCTGAGGATGGCACAGGACCAAGCAGTGTTGCTGTTATTGTTTTCAAAATTATCTTCTGACTTCATTTGGTTGTGCTACAATACATTATCTACATGTATTGTAGATACATGTACAACAACATTATTCTTCAATGTCAATGATATATTGACTACTAAGAGCCCTCTAAATATTTTCTATCATATTTATAATGCTTCAAAATTCCTTACCATACTCTGTAAGACCTTAAATAATCTGATTGCAGTCTACTGCAAGAGAATGATCTTGATTAAAATCCACACTGAACATTAGTTATCCATTTCACACTAGCATACCACTTCCTGTTTTACATCAACTGGCATACCTTATGATAGAGCTAATCCAGGTGCACAACTACCTGCTAATATTAGAACCAAGAAACATAATACACAATATTCACAAAATGAGACATGAATATCATTTGCCCATACTTGTCAAGTTAATGAATTTCCCCAGGGAATATAAAGTGTTACATCTTGAAAAGAATTCTTGTCTTCTTAGTGCAAATATTTCTGGGGGAGATATTATAAAGTTTAAATTCTATATAGAAAGGAGTTAAACATCTCATAATTACAAAAGTTAATCCACACAAACATATAATTGGGCTCAAGATATTCAGATGTTGAAATAGCCATAGAACTAGATAATTTGGTATCTTGCAAAGACATTAAAATAAAAATAGATAACAAGGTCAATGAAGAAAAGGCTATGCTACATTTCCTTCTTTATACGAAACAAGGCATAAATCCAGGTACAAGAACAAAAATATTTTTAAATGATTTCAAAAGAATTTGGAGGGGTAAATTGAGATTAGGAGTAAGTCTGTGGCATAAGAGCTATGACAATGAGTGGAAGGAGGATAAATGACCTCTGTAAACAAAACCCCACTGCCACAGAGTTGATTTAGACCCTATGTACCCAACCGCTTCCAAGACTGCAAATCTTTACAGAACCACACAGCTTCATCTTTCTCTCAGGAAGCAGGTAGGGCATTTGAACCCCTGAGCTTGTCATTGGCAGCCCAATACATACCACACACCACTACCAGGCCTCCTAAGATTTCCACACTATCTCCAAATTCTTTCAACTAGATTTCTTATACTAATGAAATATAATTCCCCAGAAAATATACTTCCTCCTTACTAACTCTTTAGAAAAATTTGCATTCTATAAATTTTAAGAGCTAAGGAAAATAGGATGGGGCCATGGTGGTATAGTGGTTTTACATTGGGCTGTGATCCACTGAGTCAGCAGCAACTCTCCCTGAGAAAGACTGGGCTTTCTACTTTAATAAACAGTTACAGTCTTGGGAACCCACAGAGGAGCACTGTGATTCAGCCTTGACACAATGACAGTGAGTTTGAGAAGGAAAAGAAGAGAGTTGGTAAGATCCTGATTCAAGAAATAAGTGACTTTTGTGCAAATAAGGTCTCCCACTCACTTGATCTCCAGAGACTGTTGAAAGGAAATTTTCTTTCAGTCTCACCGGCAATTCCGTCTTTTTAAATTGTTGGACTTTTCTATGAGTTACAGTTTAGAAGATTCAAATATCTAAATTTATAAAATAAGGAAAATGACAGAGGAGATTTTTTCCACATTACTCCCAAATTATTCTTTACTCATGCAGTATCCATAGACTTCCCTAATATATTTTTCTAGTATTAATTTATAGAAATATAGGGCATAACGCTTGAAGGAATGACACAAGATAAATTCCTCTGGAGATGAGACTAGCAAATGATTAAAAAATAGTGTCATAAATTTCCTTAAACTTGCTTTACAAAAAAAGTTTTCCAAGTTACAAAGGAAAACTTTTTAATAGGCTGTTTACAACTCCAACAAGAGGGTGATGAAAAATAAATTTTAATGGTCCCTTTGAAATTTAGTTTACTAAACCATTCAGCTGTTATTCCTGAGGGATGGCAAGAAAGGGAGACAGTATTAAGGGAAAGCATCAGAAGGCTTGCCAGGTTCAAGCTTGAGTAATGAGGAGAAAGTTAAGAACCAACTTCTTTCTTTCACATGTTGTTTCCTACCAAATTCTTTCATGTGTTTATAGCTATAGCCCGAGGGGAGAATTGATTCCCCCAGGGAGTGTCTCATTGTGTAAACCTTAGTAAGAGGAGTTTGCATCTCCCTACAGTGTGATGCAATTTCACATGTCAGTACCCATCTGCCCAGGAAGAAGTTTTAGAAAGTACAATTCTACGCGCACATGCTAATTGCCTCTCAATCTTGTAACACCACTGATTTTAAAACAACCAAGTTACATGTTCTCTCATGCTTTCTAAGGTCTGTTTTGATTGAGAACTTTAATGAGAATGAAGGAATTCAGATTCACCTCAAAGAAACTAAATGACAGCCTGGAGGAAAGAGGGAATTGTTTCTTTTTCTATGTTCTATATCAAACAGATGTGGGAGAAGGAACAATGATTAAATAGTGAGATAATATATATGAGATAATTCAAACTTCTAGTATTTGCACAGCTATGTATATTCAGTAAGCTACAAGAATGTGTTAATATACTTTAAAAATTTAATAATTATTTTTAATTCATTAAGATTTTGGATAATATGATGAAAACTATTGATATTATCAAGAAAATAATGTTTACTATACTTTTATACTTCACATCCAAAGTATTTAATTTCAAAGGATTTCAAAAGCTAGAGTTAATCGATGACTCAGTATTAGGTGGGGGTGGGGGTGAAATGACTACTTAGAAGACAAACAACACAGATCATACAGCTCATTATTCAGAATGAATTGTTATATTTATGATAAATAAGTATTAATATTTAAAAGATCTGTGTACTGAATGAGATTAAAATGTAGGGCTATAAAATGAAAAGGAGAGTAGAGAAAGAAGACAAATGACAAAATAATTGTATGATTGTAAGATTGTCAGGAAGTTTTGTTGCTCTGTAGTCTCAAACATCGGGTATGGTGGCGAATTTGGAAAACTTGAATAGCCACCTATGTTAAGTATAAAAGTGACTGAATATAAATTCCAAGCATGGTTGGGTGAGAACATAGTCTGTGCAGAATTATGCTACCTTTTCCAATGCATGTGGGTGGAGCCCTGGTCATACAGTGTCTAAGTACGCCATTGCTAACTGAAAGGGGAGGCCTGAAATCTGCCAGCCATCCTGCAGGAGAAAGATGTAGCAATCTGCTTCCTAAAGGACTGACTGTCTAGGAAACATGATAGGGCAGTTCTGAATTTTCTTGGAGTTTTCCATTGCATTATATAGATCATAGTGATGAACAGTAAACTAAGATTGCTTCCTGCTTTTATTTCTGTGAATACAACACAATTGCGAGTTTATGACTTAGCAGAAACACTTTTTAAATTTGAATAAATATTGAATAGGTAGGCACTCATTTTTGTAATAAAGCAAAATATGTTGATAAAGCTAGGACTGGTAAAAAGGATAGTTTCTGTTTAAAGAGCATTTAGTACCGTCTTAAAAGATAAAACAGTTTCGTTTTAATTTTTTTATATGAATACTTTTTAAACTATTTTGACAGTAGTTCTTCAAGTTCATGAAGCAATTATTTGACATGTGATCAATGAAATAGAATTCAAGTAATGAAAATAGTGTCTTCACATTGTTGAATAAAGTAATAAGCTAGCTAAATGAATCTTTCAAGACTCAAAGCAAAATGAAGACCTTTTCAGACAAGGACCACGAGTCACAGAACCGCAGGGAATGAACTATTAAACAGCTAATGCAGGAAAAAGAAATTCAAACTGGAGGGAAGGGATCAAATGGACAGGAAGAAATGAACGTAATACTTAACAAAGAATAAATTAATGCAGGAATAAGTCTAGAAAAGTATTTGCCCATATGAAAAAAATAAGCAACAAATTTGGAAAATGTTTCATGGGTAGGAATAAAATTCTAGAACCAATAAGAAGGTGATGAGTGGTAATCAGAGGCAACTGGTCTGGGATCCTTGTACTGTTCAGGAATTCTAGTTAGATCTACCCTTTGTTAAGTAGAGGATTTTAAAAATAAACGTTAAACAAAAAGAACAGAAATAACATTTCAAACTTTCAAACTAGACAAGGAAACCAAAAAAAGAAGGAAAACTTAATTGATTTACTGTGCAAGGTAAGTTGAACAAAACAAAAAGAAAGCAAAAAAATGTAGTAGACCCAAAACATCAAATAAAAGAAATGTATTCAAACGTATTAGTAGGTGTAATTGGGTTAAACATGCCAGTTAGAAAAGAAAGAAGAAGCCCTGGGCTTTATTCCATGCAGCTCTATCCTACTCACAAGAAAAGCCATCCGGCTGATTCCAACTCATAGCAATGCTGTAGCACAGACTAGAGCTTCCCCTTTGGGGTATCAAACTGTAAATATTTAAGAAAACAGAAACCAACATGTTTCTACCTCAGAGTATCTGTTACTTTCAATCTACTGGCCTCACAGTTAGTAGTTCAATGTGGAACTCACTGACACTGCCAGAAAGTCACGCCAGATTCAGACGAGGACATGGAAAGAGGGTGTCATTGCTGCTCTTAGATAAGAGCAGGCGATATCATCAGTGTGTTTGTCTGTGTTATGTTTGCTAGGCAACATCATTGAACTGTATGCAGCATAACACATTATGGATAATATTATTAAAGAATGCGAGTAATGGTACTTTTAATCGTGCTCAAGCAGAGTCTGTGCATAGATCAAGAGTCAGCCATTTGTACAAAACAAAGTAATACTAAGTGGGTTAAAATCAAGAGAGGTATGCATCAGGGTTACTTCCTTTTACTATATTTATTCAATCTTTGTACTTAGCACAAAAAATATGGAAAAGCTAGGCTCTGTAATGAACAAGGTGGCCTTAGGACAGAAGGAAGACACATTAACAACCTGTGCTATGCAGACGACACAACTTTGCTTGCTGAAAGCGGGTGGACTTGAAGCGCTTGATAACGAAGATCAAAAAGGAGCAGAGCAAAGACGAACATCAAAGAAGGGTCTTTGTTTTTATCTCAAAATTAAAAGCCAAAAATTCTCACAGATGGACCGGTAAACAATATCACGATAAAATATCAAAGTGGGAGGTGCCAAGGATTTCATTTTACTCGGATCCACAATAAATAGAAGAATCGATGTAGAAGAATTGATGCATTTGAATTGTGGTGCTGGAGAAGAATATTGACAATACCATGGATGGCTAAACTGACAAATCACTCTGTATGGAAGGAGTAAGGTCAGATTGTTCTTTAGAGACGAGGATGGCGAGACTTCATCTTACATACTTTGGACATGTTGTCAGGAGAGACCAGTCCCTGGA
This sequence comes from Echinops telfairi, assembly GCF_000313985.2. Classification (NCBI taxonomy): domain Eukaryota; kingdom Metazoa; phylum Chordata; class Mammalia; order Afrosoricida; family Tenrecidae; genus Echinops; species Echinops telfairi. Next base: position 8,560,250 of record NW_022111310.1, read on the forward strand.
GAAGGGCAGCATGTTATGGGTATTGGAGGGGGCGGTGGAAAAGAGGAAGGCCCTCAACAAGATGGATTGAGGCAGTGGCTGCAACAATGGGCTCTGGCACAGGAGCAACTGTGAGGATAGCGCAGGACGATGCAGTATTCTGTTCTTTGTGCATAGGGTCACCGTGGATCAGAGCTGACTCTATGACCCCGAACAATGACAACAATAAACAGTCATGAAACAGCAGTCAAGAAATAAAATGCTTGCATTGCGCTGGGCAGATATACTGCAAAAGCCCTCTTGAATGTATTGAAGAGCGAGGCTGTCAGGTGAGGACAGAAATGCACCTGGACCCAAGCCGTGGTATTTTCAATGACTTCACATGCACTCAAAAGTCAGAGAATGGATAAAGTAGGCCAAAGAATAACGGATGCATTTGAACCACAGAGTTGGCAAAGAATATTGACTATACCATGGACTACCACATAAACAAATAAAAGCTGAACAGCCGGAAAGCGCTTTAGAAAGCAGAATCGTAAAACTGTATCCCATGCATTTCAGACTTGCGATCAGGAGGGGGTGGTTGCTCCCGGAGAAGGACAAGGTGCTTGGTGATAAAAGGAAGATGCGCACGTTGTAATAACGAGCTCAAACATGGCAACATTGTGAGGGCGCTGCAGGCCCGGGCTGAGCGCGTCTCTCTGGTACACGTAGGGTTGTTGCTCTTGAGTCAGAAACAGCTCAATCGCACCTTATGACGACTCTAGTGTTCGTTTCATAAAACAGGGTTTCTCAAGCCAATACTTTGGGGCGAGCATAAAGTATAACAAAAGTTCCACTAGGCAAACAGAAGAAAGGAAAATTTACAAGTCATTCTCTTCCACAAACATAGATATAAAAATCCTGAATAAAATGCAGCAAATATAATTCAACAATGCATAAATATTATTAATGCATAAAAAAATAAAAGTAAGATTTATCCCAAGGATATAAGGAAGTTTTAACATTCGAAAACATGTTAAGGTAAAACTAAGAAATATCCAAGAAGGGAAAATGCCCACTTTACTGAATGTAGAAATAGGGAATTTGACAAGGCTCAACATACATTCATATATTTTTTTAAATTGTAGCAAACTAGTAGAGAAAGGAACTTTTGCTACCTGATAAAGGGTACTTATTTAATGTTCAAAACAAGATTTTTTTTAAAGCCTATTTTGGCCCGTTCTATAAACAATAGATGAGGAACCCTGGTGGCATCGGGTTTATGTGTCAGACTGTTAACCTCAAGTTCAGCAGTTGGAAACTACCAGCCGTTCCGTGGGAGAAAAATGAGGCTTTCTACTATCATAAGGGGTACAGCCCGTGAAACCCATGGGGGAAGTCCTACACTGCCCTCCCTCTAGGGCCACTATGAGTCCCAATTGCCTCAGTCTTAGTGAGTGAATTAACATTGGAATAGAGTTCAATATTTAATAGAACAATGAATAAGTTATATAAAGATTAGAAAGAAAGGAAGAAAATTCAGCATTACCCTCAGGCAATACAGTTGTCTACAGAGAAAATGAAGGGTTCAACAAAATTCTGAATTAAATATAAATAACATTCCTTTTATCAATCACAACTGGCTAAAAAGTGTATTCTAAAAAGTACCCAATACACTAAAGCAACATAAATGTCAAGTGTTTCTGAATAAATCTAAGAAAAAGAGCACAAATACTTTATAATAAAAATTCTAGATTTTTTCTCTAGATAAAAAAATTAATTAAAAACTAGAATTTTTATTATAGAACAGAAAGAACCTGTTAGGAAATTCAAGAATAAATGTACAAATTAAACCTAATGCTCTCTCTAAATTAAATATGATTCCTATTTTTAATATCTAACAAAATTCCACATTTAGAAATTTTCTCATTGGTTCTAAAATTTCTACAGAAGAGTAAAAGATTAAAACAGTCAAGAAAATATTATAGACCAATAATAAGATCATAATCACTGTACTGGATATAAAAACTGCTTATAAAATTATAGACCTTTATATCATGTGGTATGGATAAAGGAAAATCAACAGAAGCAATCCAGGTGTTTATTCGAATTTGATGGCTGATATTATTAGGAATTATAAATCAATATAAAACAAATAGAATATTTGATCAATTGATTATTGATGATCCACACTGAAGAAAGAATAAAATTAAATTTCTACATCATAGAAATGTGCCCAAGATAATTTTGAGATAGATTAAATGGCTTAGTATAATTCTTTTAAACTCATAAAATGTTTATAGGAAAATATGAAGAAAAAAAAGGTATGACATGTGGGTAATGAAAAGTATTTGCTAATCAAACCAAGGAGAGAGACAGAATAGAATGATAAGACTTTAAAATGATAAATTCTATGTGACAGTTACTTTTAAGAAGAACTAAATGTCAAACACAGATGGGAGAATTTATCTATAGTAAGGAGGAGCCTTGACAACCTCAATCTGTTCTCCATTTATCATGATGTTACTATTGGTTCCCTTGTGAGGATTTTGGTTTTCTTTACATTGAATCATAATGCATAATGGAGGCTGCAATCTTGGTCTTCCTTATGCTTGGATCCGCAATCAAGGTTCCAGGAAAGAGTAGTCGGGAGATCAAAGGACGGCATTGCATTAGGTAAATCTGCTGAAAAAGACTGCTTTGAAGTGCTGAAAAGCAAGGATGTTACTTTGAGAACTAAAGTATACCTAACCTAAGCCAGGGTACTTTCAAACATCTCATATATACGTGAAAATCGGACACTGAATAAGGAAGAATGAAGAAAAATTTATGCATTTTAACTATGGTATTGGTGAAGAATATTAAAAGTATCACAGACTGTCAGTAACAACAACCACAAATGCTTGGAAGAAGTACAGCCAGAATACTAGAGGCGGCGATAATGAGACTTTTTCTCAATTACTTTGGACATGATGTCAGGAGAGACTACCCCGGGAGAAGGACATCACACTTGATAAAGTGGAAGGGCATCAAAGAAGAGGAAGGCTTTCAACAAGCTAGATTGACACAGTAGCTGCAGCTCTGGGCTCAAACATGAAACCAATGGTGAGGATGGCGCAGGACCAGACTCTTTTGTTCTGCTGTCGGTAGGGTGGCTGTGAGTCAGAAACAATTTGACAGCACCTAATGACAAAAACCGCAAGGTCTACAGTTCAAAGCCACCCCTGCTCAGCGGAAGAAAAAGACAAGGCTCTCCACTGCTATTAAGAGTTATACTCGATCCTTCTTCAGTTCTCCCTTATTCCTAAATTTCAATTATAAAAGATGATAGATTCATAGAGAAAAGATAAAACGTTGAGAGACTATTTTTCATATTAAGACTGGATAAAATCATCAAACCTTAACATTACAACACTGTATATATGGGCAAGAATGGAGAGAACCAATAAAAATAATAATTCACTGCTAATGGAAGTAGAAGTGAATATTTTGAAGACCAAATAAGCAAGATAGGATAAAAGAGGCCTTACAATTCCACTTATAGTTATGTGTTTAAAGCAATATTTTCAAAGTTATTCATGGAAGCAGTATCACACTTTTTTAACCTGGAAATGAATTGCAAGGAGTAAATTAGTTCTCATTGAGACATGCCGTGGGCTCAGCAGTTCAAATGACTGATCTAACCAACTACTTTGTGACCTATGGTAAAACATTTAACCTCTTAAACTACATTGTTTATTTAAATCTGCAAAATGGCAATAGTAACTTCACAGTGTCAAGTGAAACAAAATCAAAGAGAATGAAGAAATTGCTGGGCTATGTCACCATCTAGTGGCCTCAGAATATAATTTTTAAATTATTTCTTTAATGTTTGCAAACCTTACAAACCAAGCCCACATCATCCATTGAGTCAATTCCAACTCATAGCAATCCTATAGGACAGACTAGAACTGCCCCTCTGTGTTAGGAGTCCATGAATATTCATGAGAGCAGAAAGCCTTATCTTTCGCCTGCAAAACTGCTAGTAAATTTAACTGCCCAGCACGTAACCTACTAGTGCACCCAAACACCAAAGTCACTGCCAGCAAGTCAATTCTGACCCTTATTGTTTGCAAAGCCTTCTTCAAAGTACATACAGAAGACAGGAAATGTACCAACAATTTACAAACAGGAAGATTTTGTGTGCAGTTAATACTATGCCGCACACACACATACACACACACACACACACACACACACACACACACACACACACCCTGTGGTCTGCCATAATTGACTCCACCTTTTCTGCTCCCATCTGTAGGTTTGCATAAATTTACCCTCTGACTAAGACGGACTGGAGAAAAGTCCTTGACATTTACTTCCAAATGTCAATTAAATCACAATAGGTGCAAACTACCTATCTGCCAGTGATGATGGAGATGGCTCAGGACTGGGCCCTGCTCCGTTCTTTTGTGGTCATCATGAGATAGGGGCAACTTAATAGCACCACTACCACCACCAATTTCCTATAACCACTACCCGCTTGTCAGTTTTCTGTTCTTAGGTGTTTTGCATGTTGCTTCGATGCTGGAAGTTGTATCACTAGTATGACAAAGACCAGGAGGGTCATCCAAGGCAGACAGGTTTCAGCAGACCTTCCACAAAACATCGAGGAAGAAAGCCCTGGGCATCTACTTCTGAAATTAGCACAATGAAAACATGATAAATAACAATAGAATAGTATTGGCTATTGTACTGGAAGGTGAAGCCCTAGTTTAGAAGGCACTCAAAATACAAAGTGGCCACCACAAGTGACTCCAACATTGCAGTGATCAGAAGATGCCACTGGATTGGACAGCATCTCCTGTGTTCTACACGTGGCCGCCATGAGTTGAAGCCAGCTCAATGGCAGTTAACAACAATTGTCTTGTGATAAAGCCAAGTAAAAATACCTTCAGGAAGACTGATTCCTATGTCCACCTCAAATAATTTCTACCATCTTTCAAGTGTTATCACTTATGACACGAGGCTGAAAGAATGCTGACAAACCCAAATTGGCAATATTATAAAAAGTGGGCAGTCTTAAGTATTGATTGGGAAGAACATGGTGACAAACAAAAACCCCTCACATACTTCTATTAAGGGTACAAATCTGGAAAATTAGTAAAGACAAATATGAGTATGTCCCAAAACCAAACCAAAAAAGAAATAAAGAAACTATTGCAATAAACAAAAAATATACATTACCAAAAGAAAAAAATGACTATGCATATAGTTTAAGAGTGAGCAATTCTACTGTGAGGAATATTCTCTAGAAAAGTGGGTCTTTTAAAATATATTTACTCATTTACAATATAAACATTTAATTCTATCAGCATTAATCTAAAGACACTTTCACTACATTGAACAAATTTCGATATATTTTTTTCTTTCGTGAAGTTAAAATATGTTAAAATCTTCCATTATGTTTTAACTTTTGATTGTGATTTGAGTGAAAGTTTAAAGAATAAACTGATTTTACATCAAACAGGTCACACACATTTTGTTTAGTGGCCTGGATTGCAGCCCTCATGATATAACAGCCTTCTCCCCACTTCCACCCATTTCCATTCACCCTTTTTCCTGTCCCTTACTGCCTTCTGAGCCCTGTTCCTAGGTCAATGCTGCCCTTTTGGTGGATTGTGTTAAGGCGTGTGTCCATTCGTTGGTTGAATTCTGTTATTATTCATCCTTAGGACCAGTTGTTTGGCTAAAAGTGAGCCAGCCATGGGAGTGAGTTCAGTTCTAAGCTTGACTAGATGATTCATGATGACTAAGAGTTGTCATCCTAGGACTCCACCAGGCTCTAGTTGACCAATAATTCTGTGTTTTATGTTGTTGTTCTTGTTCTATATTTTCCTCCCAGTCTATCCAGTACCTCCTAGTGTGATCTCAGCAGTGGGAGCAGGACACTGTAATTCTGATCTCAAGGCTGTGGAGGGTGAGGGTCACATGATCCATTAGCATACTCATTGATGGTGTGATTAGTATTATTGTATGATTGGGTATGCCATAGTATTGACCTCTGTTGTTTTTAACCTTTTTATTTCTCCCAATATCTCTTTGCCTTAATCATTTTTTTTCAGTTTTAGCACATTTCCTTTATTTTTGTACTCATCGCTTTTAGCTATCCCTCCCCATGTCCCCTGTTACTGTTTCTTTTTTTTTTTTAATCAATTGATTGGGGCTCATAAAATTCATCACAATACGTAGATCAATTGTGTAAAGCACATCTATACATTTGTTGCCCTCATCATTCCCAAAATTCGCTTGCCTCTTGGGTTCCCGGAATCAGCTGCCTTAATCATTTTGTGTTGACTTCTTAACTATGTGTTGCTTTTTCCTTTGGCCACAATAATCCATGTGGACCTTCTTTTTAATGATCTACCTTAGTTTCCCTTCCTAGGTATAAAGATTTCAACAAGCATCCTTTGAATAATAGTTGATTTTTCTAAAAAGCACATTATATTCTTAGTGTTCACCTGTCTTGCTTACTGAAACAGAGCCACGGAGGTGAGTTCCGGGTCAGAGGGTGATTGCTGGCCATCGTCTGGAGCATACCACCAGTTTCTATCGAACCTGTTAGCCTGATATTTTTAATAAGTTTGAGTTTTCTCCTACATTTTTCTCCCACTCTATCCAGGACCTTCTTATGTGGTTCTTTTGAGAGTCCATCAGGGTAGCCTGGCACCATCTAGATCTTCTGGTCTCGGGGTCAGGAAGGCTGAGATTATTCACATGACCCACTGGTTCATTAGCTGATGGCTTCCATTCCATTTTTATTTTATTTTCTCCGAAATAGGTGCACCTTAGATGGTCACTCACAATCATTTAAGACTCTAATTGCTACACAACAAAGTTGGAGACAAAGCACTTTGTAGATGACATTATGCCATTCGAGCTTTGTGCCTCCTGAGACTAGTCCTGAGCTCAGAAGCCCAGTGATCAATTCCCTTAAGATGCTTGGTATGGCTAAGAAACATTTCATAACTTGCCCCCTGTGTGTTCTACTATATTCATGGATAAATTTACCGCATAGGTAAATATATGTAGAAATAATTTCTGTCTAATCTGTATATTTCTTCCCATACCTGTTCATATTGCACATCTATCTATACTTCTATTAATAGATTATTATTGCAAAATTGTGTGTATGAAAGTATTTACCTCTATTTCTTTTCATTTTTATACTCTTCCCAGTGTCTTTCTTTGCTTTCATCATCTTTTGCTTATCTCACTTTTTTTATTATTGCCTGCTCCTCACCCAACTTAATATATGTCTACAGAGCAGCGATACCAGGAGGGTAGGGAGGAAGTGAAGGGGAGGAGGGGAGGAAGGGGGAATCTATCTCAATGATCTATGCATAACCCCCACACCCCATCCCCACGGGGATGGACAACAGAAATGTGGGTGAATAGAGACTGTGGTCAGTGTATGATATGAAAACAATAATAAATTATAATATATCAAGAGGTCATGAGGGTGGGAGGAGGGAAGGGAGGGAAAAAAGAGGAGCTGATACCAAAGGTTCAAATAGAAAGTAAATGTTTGGGAAATGATGATGGCAACATATGCACAAATATGCTTGATACAATGGATGTATGGAATGTTGTAAGAGCCCCCAATAAAATGATTTTTTTAAAGGAAGATATTTTTATGGTCCAGACCAGGACCACTCACAATTTACTCAGCTAAACAAAACCAACTCAGTTCCAGCACGTGGATTCCCAGTCATGGCAGCTCCACGCATTGCACAGGATAGCTGCTGTTAATGCTGGGATGAGAGGAAACCTCCTTGTTTTGATTTGCACCTATCGGATGGCTATTGGTTGCAAACTTTTCCTCATGTGTTTGTTGGCCACCTGAATGTCTCCTTTTGGTGATGTGTCTGTTCGTATCCTTTGCCCAGTTTTAAATTAGGTTGTTTGTCCTTTTGGTTATTGAAGTGTTGACATTTCCTATGAATTGTCGATGGCTCTCTTGCCCAAGATTCCATTGCCAACTTTTTCCACTATGTGAACTCTCGTTTTGTTCTCTGTGGAACATTTTGATAAGAAAAATGTGTGATTTAGGGGGATTCTAGGTTATCTAGTTTGTCTTCTTGCTGTTTGTGCTTTTAATTATGTTGGATAATGCATTTATCACACATAAATAAAAATTAAGTTTCTCTCCTTTTTTTTCACTGGTAGTCTATATAGTTTTAAGTTTTACAGTAAGGTCTTAGCTCTATCTTGAGTTCATTTTTTATTATGGATATGGGTCCTGCTTCATTTTTTTCTGCAAATAGACACCCAATTTTGCCAGCACCTCTCCGTAATTCACTATGGTTTCTCAGTTCTGTTCCCTTGGTCTATTTGTCTGCTGTTGTCCAGTACCTAGCTGTTTTGACAACTTGGGTCCTGGGTTTTAAAATCAGGAAACATAAAGTCCATGTTATTCTTCCTCTTAGTACTGCTTTGCTTATCTGAGGCTTCTTTCCTTTCTATATAAAGTTAATGATTAGTTTTCCCACTTTTTAAAAAGAATGATGATGAAATATGGATCAAGAATACATTATATCTCTAGGTCACTTTGCACAGTATTAACATTTGTATGTCAAATCTTACCATCTATGAATATAGTATATTCTTCCATTTATTTAAGTCTCTTTTGTTTCTTATAATAGCATTTTATCAGTTTCTTTGTTTAGGTCTTTCTTATCTATGGATAGAACTATTCCTAAGTATTTCAACTTTGGGATGAGTGACTGCTGTAATGTGGTATTGGTTCAGTATTTCCTTAGCACAGTACCCTTTGCTATTGTAAAAGAATCTGACTGGGCTTTTCGGAGGGTTTTTTTTTTATGCTATTCTCTGCAAATTTGTTGAATCTTTCAAACAGAACCAGTAATTTTCTTTCTGAGTCTTTGGGATTTTCAATGAATAAGCTTATATCAATTGTAAATACATATATTCTATGCTAATAGGTGTGCCTTTTATTTCTCTTTTTAAAATTATTGTTCTGGCTAGGACTTTCAATATAGTATTGAATAACAGGAGTGGTAAAGACTATCCTTGCTGGGTTCTCATTAAAAGTGGGAAGGCTTTCAGTCTCTACATTAAAAGTAGAGTTGGTCGTTGATTTTGTACATATTCTTTTAATTATGTTGCAGAATTTCCCTTCTAGTTCACTTTTATTGATCGTTTTCATAAGAAATAGATTAGGGATTTTGTCCAATACTTTTCTGTACAAATTAATATGCTCTTGTGATTCTTTTTTTTTTTTGGTGGATCATGTTGTTTTATTAATATTGAGGCATCATTGCTGAGTTAGTTAAAGTTTATTGTGCCAACCTGGCCAATAAACACATGTGGGGTTAATTGAAGGGCGGAGAGATAAATGGCTTGGTGAGCCTCGCCTTTCTAGTTCTTGGGTCTCTTGCTCTCTCATGGTCCGACCAGGGTGCAGCTGCCTTAGACAGTTCCCTGCTTCAGCTGGCAAGGCTCATTCCTGCAAGACATCCCCGAGGAGAAGATGCATGGACCTACCCTGATGCAGCCCTGGGTGCTGGAGGAGCCATGTGAAGACCCCTGCCAGCACTGAGATGATTACACGTTCACTGATTAGGCTTTCCTCCTGCAGTTTGCGTCAGAGTGTGTGTTTTGTGAGATGAAGGAGGATTTTGTGGATTGGTGTCGGACATATGGGTTAACGTTGGATTTATGAGCTTGGGCAGCACTGTGTTGGGATGTTTTCTTGATGCGCACTTAACCTTTATATAAAACTCTCTCTTTTACATGAGTTTCTGTGGGGTTGTTTCTCTAAAGTACCCAGACTAACACA
>NW_022111310.1:8570154-8593147 GCF_000313985.2 Echinops telfairi
TGGGATGTTTTCTTGATGTGCACTTAACCTTTATATAAAACTCTCTATTATACATGAGTTTCTGTGGATTTGTTTCTTTAATGTACCCAGACTATTACAATAGAAATTTCTTCTTTTGTGATAGGTCTGTTCAAATATCTACTTCAGCCTGTGTTAGTTTTAGTAGGTAGTGTGTTGTTAGAACTTAGGCCATTTTTGTCATGGTTTTCAGATGTGTTGTAGTACAGCTCTTCATAGTATTACGTTATCATCCTTTTCATTGTAATTGGTGACATTGCTCATTGCATTTCTTACTCATACAACTTGCATTTTCTTTTCCTTTGTTAGATTTGCCAGTGGCTTGTCAAATAGACTTTCAAAGAACCAAAGTCTAGTCTGGAGATTCCTTCTATTCTGGAGATTCTTTTCTTTTTTGTTTCACTTATTCCTGCTTTCATCTTTATTTCTTTGCTTCTGGGGACTCTGTGTTTTCGTTTTTGCTTCTCTTTTTCTAATTGTTGGAAATGTTTCATTAAAAGTGTTGCCTGTGGTTTTCTTCTGTTTTTATGTGTTTATTGCTAGAAATTTTACCTCTGGGTACTGGTTTTACCGTGTCCCAAATGCTTTGCATGTTATGCTTTCATTTTGTTGATTAAAAGAATTTTTATTACATATTTCAAATTTTTTCTCCCACCCATTCGTTTTTAAAAAGGAAACCATTCGATATGAATACATTTTTTTTCTTTGATCTTCAAATTGTTGATTTCTGATTTTATAGCACTTGATCTAAGAATATGTTTTGTATTATTTTAATGTTTTGAACTGTATTGAGGTTTACTCTGTGTTCTAATATATGGTTTATTCTGAAGAATGTTCCATGTGCACTGCAAAATAATTCATATTGGATGTAGTATTTTGTTTCTAACTATATGGTCACGCTGGTTGGTTTTGTTTTGTTATTTCATATCTTTATTGATTTTCCTTATAGTTGTTCTGTCTTCCATTAAATGTATCCTTCATTAAAGTTTCCAACTACTGTTTTAAGAAGCTCTGGTAGTGTTCTGGGCAAGTCATTGGGCTGCTAACCGCAAGTTTGAACTTTGAAACCCACTTGCCACTCATCAAAATAAAGATGAGGCTGTTTATTTCCATAAAGATGTACATTCTCAGAAACCCTGTGTAGGGTTACTGTGAATTGGCATTGATTCAATGGTAATGTGTGAGACTATTATTGCTCCACCATTCATCTGACAATGTGTCATACTGCAGTGACCTGCATGTTGCTGTAATTCTGACAAGGATGACACTGGTATTCCAAACACTAGCATAGTCACCTAGGGTAGACGGGATTCAGTAGATACAGACTAGGAAGGAGGACCTGGCAATCCACTTCTGATAAGTCGGTCATTGAAAACCATATGAATAGCAGAAGACCACTGTCTGGTATAGGTCTAGAAGATGAGCCCCCATAGGTTGAAAGGCATCAAAAATACAAGTTAGGTAGAGATACTTCCCCAATCTAGAGTAACACTTAACAACACAAATGGATCTCTATTTGCTGATGCAGCAGCACTCATGATGAAAATAAATAGCTGTAAACATCCATTAATAATAAGAATTTGCAATATAAAAATTATTCATCTAAGACTGTTGGAAGTCCTCAAAAATGAAATGAAATGCATGAAGATTGATATCCCAGCTGAAATGGGTTGGTATTGAACATCTTAAGTCAGACAATCATATGATTACCAAGAATGATAACTTGAAGAGGAATGGGGTCATACTCACTGTTTAAAAGAATTCCATCAGTGATAGGAAAATACCAATATACCTACAGGGGGAAAAAATAGTATGACTACTGTTCAAATTTTTGTACTAGCTACAACTGCCCAATTTGAGGAAACTGAAGATTTTTACAACCATATGCAGGCAGAAATTAATCAAACATACAGTCAAGATGCATCATCAATTACTGATGATTGAAATGCAAAAGTTGGAAATAAACAAGAAGGATCAATGTGTTAGTCTGGGTACTTTAGAGAAACAAATCCACAGAAATTCATGTGTAAGAGAGAGTTTTATATAAAGGGTAAATGCACATCAAGAAAATATCCCAGCCCAGTGCTGCCCAAGCCCACAAGTCCAACATCAATCCATTAACCCCTATGTCCAACACCAATCCACAAAGTCCTTCTCCATCTCACAAAACAGACACAATGAAGCCGCCTGCAGGAGGAAAGCCGAGTCAGTGATTGTGTAAGCATCTCAGCGCTGGCAGGGGTCTCCATGTGGCTGCTCCAGCACCCAGGGCTACATCGGGGTAGGTCTATGTGGCTTCTCCTCAGGGATGTCTTGCAGGAAGTGAGCCTTGCCAGCTGAAGCAGGGAACTGGCTAAGGCAGCTGCACCCTGGTCCGACCATCAGAAAGCAAGAGACCCTAGAACTAGAAAGGCGAGGCTCACCAAGCCTTTTATCCCTCCGCCCTTCAATTAATCCCATATGTGTTTATCGGCCAGGTTGGTATAATAAACTAACTCAATCAGCAATTGGAAAATACAGCCATGACAATAGAAACAACATTGGTAATCACATGATAAAATTTCATACCTTTCTTCATCACATAAATAGTGACTTTACCCATGGAGAGATGGAATACACCACAATGCAATATATATATATATATGAATTTTTTCCTCAAAGCTATGTATTGTTTTTTTAACAAAACAACCTTATCACCTTCAAAGTACTCTCCATTTCACATAACACATTTGACAAATCTCCAATTCCATTATTGGAAACACTGTTCAAACTCATCTGTTTGGATGGCTGACAGCACCTCCCTCAATTTTTTCTTCATCTCCTCTAACTTGTCAAATTGCTCCTTTCATGTCCCTCTTCATTCACAGAAACAAAAAGAAGTTTCAAGGTACGAGGTCAGGTGAGTTAGGTGTGTGAGACAAGGGGGACATGCTGTTTTTTGCCCCAAACTGGTGCACTGAGATGGCTGCATGAGTAGGTACATTGCTGTGGTGGCAAAACTAGCCCCCCATCTGCCACAAATCAGGCCTTTTGTCATACACCATCATGCGATTATTTCAGAGCCTCTAAATAGAAAGACTGATTAACTGTCTGACCTGTTGGAATGAACGAACTCCAAATGCACTATCCCCCTCACATAAAGAAACAACAAATGAGCATCTTCTTGGTCTTTGATTTCACTTGAGGAGCCTTTTTTGGGGTGAGGCAATGATAGCATCTTCCACTGGCTTGATTGATGTTGGCTGTTGGGTTGTAAGAATAGCATCATGTCTCGTCACCAGTATTGACCTTGGGGAAAAAATAGTCTGGGTTGCTTTGCAGCTGTTCTTTCTAAGCACAGCATGTTTCCACTGGATGTTCTTTTTCCTGGGCAGTCAGAACCCAAGGCACATATTGCACAGCATCCCTTCTTATTCTCAAATCTTCCATTAAAATTCACTAAACAGAGCTCCAAGACAGTCCAGATAATGCCCCCATCTCTTCAATAGCCCGTTCTTGCTCTTCAAGTACAAGTGCATGAATTTTGTCGACATTTTCGTCCATTCAGGAAGTTAATGTACATCCACAGGAGGTTTGTCATCAATCAACATTTCACCTTTTTTAAAACAAGAAAAATACTCATACACTTGAGTTTTTCCCGTAGCGCTGTCCTTATAAACTGTGTTCAACATCACAACAGTTTCTGTGACATTTTTCCTAAGCAGGAAACAAAATTTCATACTCATACACTGTTCTCTTAAATTGGCCAACACAAAAAACAAAGTTCAAGTGAAAATACTTTTACAAAAAAATTCACGATGACCAGAGAGAACTTTCCAGGTGACACCCCTGGGTGCACTAACTCAGAGAGAGTTGCTCGATGCTTGCCTAGTAGGAAAACTGTGTACTATGAAAGCTCTGCCCAGAGGAGCTTTTTCTGGTTTTTTTTTTGGGGGGGAGGATGGGGGAGTACCCCCTCATATATATACAGGCGCCAATAACATCACAAACCATCAATGAATCAATCAGTCATGACAAGTTCAAGTTGAAGTGGAAAAAATTTAAAACAAGTACACGATGGCCAACATGCAACTTTGAGTATATTCCACCTGAATTTAAAAACCATTTGAAAACTGGATTTGACACACAGAACACTAATGACCGAAAACCAGGGAAGTTATGAAATGATATGAAGGATATCAAATTTAAACAAACCAAAAAGGCATTTTATAAAAAATAAAAATAAAGACAACCATATGAATTTATGAAGAGACTCTGAAACTTGCTCTAAAACACAAAGATATTAAAATGAAAGAAATAAAATTATTAAAAAACTGAACAGAAGATTTCAAAGGGCAGTTCTAGAAGATAAAGCAAAGAATATGAATGAAATGTGCAAGTTATAAAATCAAAAGTGAAGAAGATACTAAACAATAAATCAAGAAATGAAGGTGCTTTCAAATGGGCATGTGTAGTATATGCATACAAATATATCAAATATTAATGTATCTCTATATCTCTTCAGTTGGGTTATTTTATTTCTCAAAATTTCTATGATATTTATATAATCAGGGGAAAACAATTAAAAAATGAAAGAAAAAATACTGTTTTATAAATAAGATTAGGTCTTTGAAACTTAACTACTAAAGTTTCCAAATATTTTGGCTTTCTGCATTACTTAGAGATTCAACTTTAAATCACATCTGGGATTACATAATCTCTCAGAAGAGAAAACAAGAAAAAAGAGAGATTTAAATTGGCTACCGGTGCCACCGCAGGTCCTCTGGAAATTTTTAGGACCCAGAGGTCAGAGTATATTTATTTGGCAAATTGATTTACTACTGATGTAAATTTAAGGTACGAATTTCTATTGGGGATAAAAACTTTATTTGAGTCTGTCTCACTCACCACTACTAGTAGTTTTCTAGGATTATGGGATGCTGACTGTGGGTTCTAAAGCATGGCAGTCTAAGGAAAGAAAACGAAGAATTCAAATGATTGAGGCAAATCAGCTAAACCACATCAGTATATGGACCCACATAGTTATGGAAATACTGATGAAAAGAATGAAGCCTGTCTTCTTTGTTTTGAAAACTGTGTCTCACTATGTCCTGTTATCTATTGTAAGTAGAGGATTTCAAGATACCCTACTGCTAACTGAATAGTAACAAAGGGTGAAATTGGGAAGAAGAGTTTTCTGAAGATAAAGAGTAGAGAGGAACTAGGAGTTTTGAGTAATTTATTTTATTTTAAAAGTTATGAATAAAACAATGAAAAACTCATAAACGATTGCATGAATTAAATACCCTGGATATACCATTTAATAGAAATTATTCTTCCTATCATTAGAAATAAGAGAATGCCAGCCTAGGGGCGTATGTTTTATATAAGGCATATCACACTCAGCTAAATTAAAAGTCTTCCTTTAGGTTTATACAACATAGAGGCAACACTACATTCTCTGACTCTAAATAAAGATATAGTAAGATATAATATCTCCAATAAGATATAGATAGTACTTCTCATAGCTGTAACAGCAGTCAAAGGGAACAAAGGGGTGAGAGAATTGAGGCACAGTAGGCTTCCAGAGAGACACACAGGCTACTGCATTGTAGAGATAGTGCATAGAGAAGACGACTGGGCAAATCAATCCTAGCAGTAAGCCAGCTGTGGAGACGTAAGTTCTCTACCACAAAGAATTGTTCTTGGTTTCCATGCAGAAAGATGGGTGACAAAATACAGCATAACTCTCAAAACCATATAAGAAAAGATCAAGAAGACTTGGTCTATGCATTACATGACACCCACCCCCACCTCCACCCCCAAGTGGATGAACAACAGATATTTGGATGAAGGGAGAAAGCAGTCAGTGTAAGCAATGAAAATAATAATTTATCAAGGGGTTGCGAGGGTGGGAGAGTGGAGGACAGAGGGGGAAAAAGAGGAGCTGACACCAAGGGCTCAAATAGTAAATGTTTAGAAAATAATGATGGCAACATATGTACAATATGCTTGACACAAGTGATGTATGGCTGGTTATAAGAGTTGTAAAAGCCCGCAATAAAGTGATCTTAAAAAAAAGGACTTTGTCTACCTCGAGCTCTATTGCTCATTTTCAGCTCTTTTAGGTCTGATGGTGGAGTGGGTAACAAGGAATAACAATGAGGTTTCTGCTGCCATAAAGACTTAGTTTTGGAAACCC
Source organism: Echinops telfairi (assembly GCF_000313985.2). Taxonomy (NCBI): domain Eukaryota; kingdom Metazoa; phylum Chordata; class Mammalia; order Afrosoricida; family Tenrecidae; genus Echinops; species Echinops telfairi. The sequence goes on from NW_022111310.1 coordinate 8,576,354, forward strand.
CCAGGGTCGGTCTCCTCTGCCTATAGGTTTGCTATGAGTCAAGATTGGCTCAATGGCAGTGATGGGACTCAAAAGGGCTCATTTATTTGGGCAAGAACAAGGGATGGATCTCCCTTACAGGATGATTGATGCTGTGAAGAATAACGTTATCTATAAACATTAGGGGGAACTAACCACGGCAGGAAATACGACGCAATGATTACATTTGGTCAAATTTTTTCTGAGTTATTTGGGGCATATATCCCTTGGGTTAAAATCAGTGAATCTGGTTGAGGATGTGTGATTTACAAATTACTACTTTCTTATTAGTAAATATAGGGGGAAAAGGAAGGAATATTTCATAAAATATTGTCCTCAGGCAGAATTTGTTTTCCGTCTATAGGTAATGCCCAAAGATGAGCATGAAGCTAAGGAATGACACTGTGGAGAGAAACTGACCAGAATTAGAGAGCCAGGACACTGGAATTTGACCTCTTGGACAGAAATAAAGGCACAGATACAACAAAATCACTATTTCCCCACCCTCCTCCTCACCATAAGGTATTCCCATTCTCTTTGGTGGTTTTTTCTATATGATATACTTGGATGTTTATATTGTGTCCTATTTATACTGTCAATCTTGACCACATTCTAAAGAGTGAACTCTAAAGTTGATGTGCAAGAATTAAGATCATGTGGGTGTGTTTACTCAAATTAGATATATTTGTGAGGTTGTTTGTAGTCAGACCATTAAATGGCACTAAATTAACAACAGCAACAACAACAACAACCAAAACAAAATCTTCATTGGTGTCGAGCTAATTCAAACTCATAGAGACCCTATTTGACAGTTGGAGATAAGTCTATTTTAGTTTAAGGTCATTTTATATGTTACTTATTAATATATAATTTATGTGCTATTTATTGGTATAGGTTATTTTAAACATATTTATAAAATCTATACTATTAATATACTATACTAAAATATATACTAAACTATGTAAAATCTATATATACTAACTATATATAATGTATCTTGAGTGGTAGGATGAGGACTCCTCAAATATGCGATATATATATATATATGTACATATTACGTATTGATAACTAACACAGAGCCATCAAGTCGATGCCAGCTCACAACGATCCTATAGAAGAGGGTAGAAAGCACCTGTGAGTCCCCAAGACTGTGACTCTTGACGGGAGGAGAAAGCCCGTCTGTCTCCTACAGAGCGGCTGATGGTTTCCAACTGCTCACCTTGCGCATCACAGCCTGAAGGGTGACCCCTAACACCACCAAGTCTCCTTCTTTACTGATAGATCTATGTCAACAATTCATATACTAAAATGATATTACCTGAAACTATGCATATCATAGTTAGTGGTAGACAAATACTCAAGAATTTCAAGTGATTTAAGAAGTACACATTACATGATGAAAGGCAGTTCGACACTACCTATACTTGGGAAAGGAGCATCCTGGGCATTGGAAATGTTTACACATGATGGAACGAAGGGGCCTCAGATCCTGAAAGCACCCGGGAACATTCTTACATGACATTCCACACTCAAATGGTTTTTGAAAGAGGACCAGATAGAAGGCATCAATGGGGGAGGGCTGTTCACTTCCCATCCATAGTGAGCTCAGTCTTTTAGCCCTTCTTTTTTTCTTCTGAGATAATTACATAAGCCTTAAAGTGACACATGATTAAATGCATGTATACATAAATATCTATTTAATAGTATTTTATTATGTATAAAACAACAAATATATACCATATATATGTCATGTTGAAACCACCTACTATGTGAGATATCAAACAGGTTTTTATTTTGTTATCATGACAGAGATAATTAGTTATATAGCTAAATAATTATAGCTTTTACTCATTTTATTATAAGCTAGCTAAGACTTAAAAAACGTGAACAATTTACCAAAGACATACCCAAGTTAAATAATATGTTGTTAGGTATATAAATATTTTTGGTATTTTGTTTTATTGTGAATTTGGGTGGGGATTTGCATTTAAAGTCTATAATTTTTTAACAGAATTAGCTTCATTAGAAAGCACCTTTAATTGCAACATATTCATTAATAAAAGCATCCTTACATATACCCTTTTGAAAGTAGTTTTCTTTAACTTCTATTTGACACTTCCCAGAAGAATTCTCAGGGCATTAGTAGATTTGTCTCTACTACCATGTGATTCTAGTAGTATGGAATCTCTCTGTGGCATGCATTCACCATGAGTAAATTAGTATAAAACCTCTGCTTTCCCAGATTCTCAGGATTGTCCTAAGAATCAAAGAAAATCTTGAAAGTGAACATTCCTGTGAATCTTCACAGTAAATGCAAATTTCCCTTGGTCATGTCCCCATCTAAACTCTGCAGGTGACATGGACACATGGAGGTGGGCAATTACTCTGCTGTGACTGAATTCCTTTTGGTGGGACTTTCCCAATACCCAAAACTAAGGCTTTCTCTGAGCCTGCTCTGCCTCATCATGTACCTGATAATTCTCTTGGGAAACAGCTTGCTCATTGTCATCATCATCCTGGACTCCCGACTCCACACCCCTATGTACTTTTTCCTTGGGAACCTCTCATTCTTGGACATCTGTTACACAACATCGTGGATCCCTTTGATGCTTGTCATGTTTCTGTCTGAGAGAAAAACCATCTCTTTCATTGGCTGTGCCCTGGAGATGGTTATCTCACTTTCTTTGGGCTCCACAGAATGTGTCCTTGCTATGATGGCCTATGACAGGTACATGGCCATCTGCAACCCACTGAGATACCCCATCATCATGAACCGGATACTCTGTGGGCACATGGCCGCCTGGTCCTGGATCATAGGCACTTTAATTGCCTTAGTGCAAACAACCATGACGATGGTGTTGCCTTTCTGTGGGAATGTCATTGACCATCTCACCTGTGAGGTCCTGGCTCTCCTTAAACTTGTCTGCTCAGATATCACCATCAATGTGCTCATCATGACACTGGCAAGTGTTGTTTTATTGATGCTTCCTCTGCTGTTAATTTTTATCTCTTATGTTTTTATTCTCTCCTCCATACTGAGAATTAATTCAGCTGAGGGCAGAAAGAAGGCCTTTTCTACCTGTTCGGCTCACCTGACTGTGGTCATCTTATTCTATGGTTCAGCCCTTTTTATGTACATGAAGCCCAAGTCAAAAGACACAAAGACCTCTGATGAGATCATTGTGTTGTCTTATGGAGTGGTGTCCCCAATGTTAAACCCCATCATCTACAGCCTGAGGAATAAGGAGGTAAAAGAGGCTGTGAAGAAAGTCCTAAGCACCCATCTACATCTATGGAAAACATAAGAAGCCTTGAGATCTGTGCTATTCTCACTGAGGGACAAAATGAGTTCTTTTGCATTCATAAAAGAAGTCATGGAACCAAGTGTCAAGGGAGATTGTGTGCGTCTAAAGCCAAAAATGAGCTTCCATTCAGTTCAACGAAGAATATCCTCATATCATTCTGAACAATTCATTTTCTCCACTTCCTCCACTTTTACTTTGAGGAAAAATAATAATTATCAGGATATGTTATCTGAGTGGTTTTGTAGCTCACTATAAATATGGAAAATAATGCACTGATCTACAAAATAATCTCCAGCCTTTAGGAGCACTCTTTCCCTTTAATCACTAAATTATAAACTGCTGCTCTGCATGATTTCAAACACCCCAGTCATTGCTACAATTATTTCCGAGGAACATTTACCTGATTCTATTTTTTGTTCTCCTTTTTGCCCCAGAATGATGTTGGATTTTTCATGACTACACTCTGTGCTCCATCTCAGATTATTATTATTTTGAATCACTGAGTTTTGCTTATTTGTATAATGTTTACCCTGTTATTTCTAATATACATTGTCTTTTTGTAGAATATGGGTATGAAGCTGATTTACACATTAATACACACAACCAGTTAAAATAGCACTCCCCTAAAATTTATCAGATATCAGTTGTTTCCTACCCTGGGCACCAGAACTATGACTGCAGTAGTTTAAAAGGATTTACCTAATCGAGTTATTCATAGAAATAATCTGTGGACTATATAGAGTTGAATATTGATAAATATGGAAATTTATAAATTTACAAAATAATGATGCATATGTTTATCTTTAGCCCTAATTCGTAGAGTAATAAGCATTTCAAATTCCACATACACAGAACAGAACTCTTGTGGCCCTATCACCAAACTACTTATCCTAAAGTCTTCTCTATCTCAGGAAGTGGCAACATCATACACTCACATCCTACCCACAAGCAAATAATGTCAACCCTATCTTTATATTTCATGGGAATCTGACCGCTTCAATTGCTACTATCGTAGTTCAAACCATTATCTTCTTTACACCATTATAAGGATTTTCTAATTAATCATCCCTGCTCCCACTTTTTTTCTTACAGTCCATTGCCTACACAGTCATCAGAATATTGTTTTAACATATAAATCACATAATACCATACTTGTTCTTAAAGTGTTCTAAAAACATTTTTTTCCAAATGCTTTCCATCATACTTCAATAGTACTTGACTTCCAAGCTGGTCATAAAAGTGATACAGCTTCTATCTGCAGATCTTCTTTCTCCTCCTCCTCATCATCATCTTAGTAACCATGCCGTCACACTGTGGTGATGGCATATAGAGATGTTGCAGTCATTTCCCTAATTAAGGTTGCAGACCTCACAGCGTTCCACCAGCAGACATGACTCAGCTCTAGATGAATCCAATGTCCAAACGTCACGCTCCACTGGCTGGGATCGAGTAGAGAGGAGACAATCTGTCCCTACCAAGCCCAACCGAAATTTCAAGGTGAGTAGAAAATAAAATTTTTAAGTGACTATTTTTGGAGATGCATTTTTGCACAGAAATGTATAGCCACACAATTTCACAGAAAAATAACCAAACCCAGAGTTTCCACAATGTATTATTGGTGATATTCAAAATCATTAGATAACACAAAATCATTAGACCTACTCAGCCAAAAAGGTAATCAAGGAAGATTGATCCTGAAATAAGTAAGATGATAGCAGACAAGAATTTTCAAGTTGCTTTTATAGCTATACTAATAAATTGTCTAAAAAATACTCATTATAAATAAATAAATAAATAAATAAGGATTCTCAGCAATGATGAACTGATGAAGAAAAACAGTCTCAAATTGGAAAATACTATTGTTCCAGTTCCTGAGGGGCTTAACAGTACTCTTCAAGTAGCATAAGAAAGAATCAGAGAAACTAAGGATCAACTGAAATTATTGAACTTAATGAAATGAACATTCTGAAAGGATGATTACCTCTGAGGGGTGGGAGGTAGGAGGAGAGGGGGGACTGGGTAGAGGATCACGGGAGGGTTTGACATCACCTGGACTGTTAAAGATAAAGTCGATGAGACAAAATGTAAATTGCATCTAACTGACAATAAAACGTGTTTAAAAAGAATTTATAATCTGTTTACTGTCAGGATGTTGAGTAATAGAATTGCCTATATAACAACTCCTTCTCCCTTCTTTTCTGATAAGTACACCTGCATTTTATAGTTAACTGTCATTCAGTAGCACGATCTGGAGTTTCAGGACCAGAGAGAGCTTTCTTTTTTTTTCAGACTAATATAGTAATCTCACTTCACTTTGCCACTGGTGATATAGAACTAGGGAGACAACCCAGTTCTGTAAAATGAAAATGAAGCTAAAACACGGCTTCTGAGAAATACCTTACCCTTAAAGAGGAAAATAAACATAGACATCATGTTTCTGCATCTTGAAAACGGAATGTTCAGGTGAATTGAGTATGATACCTAGAGTTCCCAACATTAACAACAACTACAAAGAAGATGGAAAGGAAGTCACCAAAAACAAACAAACAAGCAAAGCCATGCATACTTGATCATTTTATGAGCCTTGAGATATCCTTTGGTTTTCTGTTATGGAATATAATAAATACTTTACCGTATAAACACTTTGAAGTTATGACTGTCTTAAAATTTGCATCATAAGAAACCCAGACTGCTACCAAAGCCCATCACATTGGTCTCCTTCTTACCAGAAAGTCCCCTGATTCTCACAAGCAGATAAGACAAGAGTTTCTTCCATCGAACCACAGGAAAGATACCCTGTTTTCTCTTGCGTAGTCCTAATGAGCTGTCTCATAGCACAATTATCCACTTGTATTCTTGAAAGTATCTAAATTATGAGGAGTTCTTTATATCCCAATAGCTATTTTATTCTGATAGTATACGTTTCCTTTGGTTTATATCTATATTCTCTACTAAAATGTACACTCCCAAAGGGCAAGGATTCCCCATTTTTTATCTTCGTGTATCTGAATAACACTGAGTGAACTTCTATGGGATAAAAATATAGTAAAGGGCTTGGCACAGAGTTATTATTAAGATACTAAGAGGATGTAAATGATTAAAGAATTCTATATGGCATATCATTAAAGTCAATTGATTGCCCTCTTTGCAAATTGTATGTCCTTTTGTTCACAGTTTAATTACTACAGATAAGCTAGCCTTGTTGGTTATGCAGTGGACTTGAAGGCTCAAGGTCAGCAAATCCATCATTCCTCCAGAGAAAGATGAGACTTTCTACCCCTGTACATGCTTGTAGGCTCTTAGAGAACAGTATGCTTAGCAAACTTAGTCAATCTTACAACGATAAATATTTTTAATAACATCATCATTATAAAGAAAAAGAAATGTGATTTGTACACCAAAAGACAAGACTAATGACTAGGAGGAGGCCAGAAATGGTAAAGCGGGAGGGTTAGAAACAGGAAGTGGTGAAGAATAGGATATTGAGGAGGGAGGGGAGAAAAAGGGAGTGAGGGGAGAAAGTAATTCATATATATGGAAGGTTTAACAATATATTGTTGCTGATTTCGTTTCTTGATATGGGCTATATACATATATACAGTGTGTTTCTTTAAAAATAAAAAGTTCTGTCCGGATTCCTCACCCCTCAAATCTAAACATTGGTCCGAGTGGCTTAAAAAAGAAGGAAAAGTAAAACTGGAATGTACTTGGAATCTTCAGTGCCAAGCAAGTTCATTAAAAGAAGAAGAAAAAAATAGATTTACAGCCTCAGAAACTCTAGGGAGCAATTCCATGCTGCCCTGTGTAAGATTACTCTGACCCAGAATGGATGGGTAAAGTCTGCATAGTCCCAACGGTCGTGGAATAATATAAATGTAGACAGAGTTTAAATATTACGACAAGGATCTACATATAACCTCCTCTCTGGCGGATGGGCAACAGAAGGGTGGGTGAAGGGAGACGCCGGGCAGTGTAAGATAAGATATAATAATAATTTATAAATTATTAAGGGTTCATGAGGGAGGGGAGAGCAGGGAGGGAGAGGGAGGGGGAAAAGGAAAATGAGGAGCTAATTCCAGGAACCCAAGTGGAAAACGAATTTTGAGAATGATGAGGGCAACAAATGTATAAGTGTACTTTACACAATTGATGTATGTATGGATTGTGATGAATTGTATGAGCCCCAATAAAATGATCTTAAAAAAATGAATGAAGGGGTGGAGTCTAGCCTGTCAATTAGGTAGTAGCTTGATGACCTCATTTGGAGGTGCTAAGGAGATAGATAGTTTGCTGGAGGCAGGACACATGCCCACTCCCTGTGAGACATCCATGTGAAGAAGACACATGGAAAGAGGCTGATGGAGCCAGATCTCTGGAGCCGGAGAAGCCATATGGAGACCCCTACCAGAGCTGAGATGCTTACAACGCCAGTGGATCCATAAGACTTCCCATCCACTGGCCTATGATCTTCCTGCATTCAGCATCATTGCATGTGTTCCGTGAGTCTGAAGTGGACTTTATAGATTGGTATCGGACATATGGGCTAATATCGGACTTATGGACTTGATCTGGACTGGGCTGTGTTGTTTTCTCAATATTCAGCTGCTCTTGAATATAAAGTTATTTCTTATACAAAAAAAATATTAAGACACAGAACAATAGAATTAGGAAGAAAGAAATTTGACCGAGGATAAGTGGAGTTAGGGGAGGAAGTTGGGGAGTTAGCAATCCCCTGAGGTTGACATCTAACACCTGGTTATTGCTCCGTTATGTCGCTTTCAGTCCACCAAGAAAAAACAGACCTCACACTTAGTTACCCTTGTATTAAAAAGAGCATTCTGAAAACTCTGACGACGGAAATTGGCTTTGATTTTTGAGGACATAGACAACAAGAAGAGTCTTTGATCCTTGTCCTCCAATATTGTCATTTTTCTCAAAAAAAGAAAGAAGAAAATTGGAAAGATGTCAAAAACCCAGGAGGAAACTATTTCATGTCCACTAGATGCATTACTTTTCCAGTTTGTTTGTTTTTTCTCTTTTCCCATTAAAAAAATAATAATGGTATTATTAAAGTGTCTAACAAATAATATGAAAAAATACACATGCTAGATTGTTCATTTTAAATAGGCTAAACCACTGTATGAAATGGTATGGCACTTTGTTTTTCTATACTCTTTATTGTGAATTTGGCAGGGGTTTACCTATCAGATCGTCAGCTTTGCATTCAAAAATGTTAGCAATTTATCAATCTTCCTAGTGGCTTGACCTGTCTCCCCCACCTGCTCCACCCTTTACCCTCCCATCTCCCCAGAGTAGACTATCTTCACTGTCAGGTATGCTAACATCACTTTACCCTTTCGCCTACTGCTTCCTCTTTCATTCCTTCCCCTGACATCCCCATTATTCACCAAAATCAGTTTCTTTTGTTATGAAAACTTTTCTTGATTTTTCTTCTTTTTTTCATAACAATGGTCTCATACAATATTTGTCCTTTTGTGTTTGACTAACATCACTCAGCCTAATGTCTATAAGGTCTAAATCCATCCACATCATGAGCTGTTTCATGGTTTTATCATTATTCTTTAATGATGTGTAGTATTCCATTGTGTGATGTACAGCAGATGAATCTGAAAGAGATCACAATAGAGGGTCCTGTGCAGAGTGGGAGAAAAATGTGAAACAAAACTCAAAATCACAATAAAAAATGGGTCTACTTCCTGGGGTGAGGTCCGGATACTATGGCAGGGGCCAGACCCAATCCAGGGACACATATGGCAGCTAACTCAAAAGGAGGGGAAGATTTAAAAAAAAACAGACATGGGTGGCAGGGAAAGAGGGCACTAACCCACCCAAGGAGAGGGTATTGTTTCTATCTCCACAGGAGAGGAAGAGAGGGATCAGACTTCAACCCAGTGTGCCAAGACATGAATGCAACATACCGGCAAGAAGCAGGGAATCAATAAGAGGTCTGTGGGGCTGGCCCCCAATCCCAACTATGTGGACACCCTCCCTTCCCTCCCGGAAGAATGCACTACAGAAGTCAGCCCTGAAGCTACACCTCAGGGAGCTGGGTGCACAGAGATCAGAACACACAGAATCAAACAGAGAGGGAAGGAGAGAGAGTGGAACACATCCTGTCCCACCAAGCCCCCAAGGACGATATTCCTTCTCCGAGCAGCCAATGTACAGAGAGAACCATAGGGCTGGCCCCACCACGAGAATGACGTCCCTCACTGACCCATAGAGGGACAACACTGGAGGCACAGTTCAGGAATTGTGTCCAATCTGACCCCACCAGACTGGGGCAAAATGCAAAGGGAGTGCAACAGAGCAGCAAGGGGAGCAAAGCAAAGCAATTAAGTCCCTGGAGAATACCAAAAATAGATTATGGGGCCAGGGTGTGGCACCCCATTAGACTCAACTGGAAAACACGCCTAAAGATCAACAAACAGACTTGGAACTATTTAAAGGCTTTTCTTTTTTTGTCTTGATTTTTTTTTTAATCTGCTGTTGTTTGGATTTTTGGTTTTCTTTTGTTGTTTTGTTCTGCCTTGTTTTTGTGCTTATTATTGTCTCTGCATGTCTATCTAGACTGATAGGTGGGATAAACAATCCAGAGGAGAAAACAATGGGACCAATGGTTCCAGGGGAACAGGGAAACAGGAGGCAGGGGAAAGGAAGTGGGGGGTAACAAACCTAGGGACAAGGGAACAACAACTGATCTAAAATCAATGGCAAGGAGGGTGTAGGATGCCTGGTAGGGCATGATCAAGGGCAATGAGAGGAGTTACTGAAACCTGAATGAAGACTGAACATGATAGTGGGACAAGAGGAAAGTAAAATGAAATAAAGGAAAGAACTAGGAGGCAAAGGGCATTTATAGAGGTCTAAATACAGCCATGTACATATGTAAATATATTTATATATAACAATAAGGAAATAGATCTATGTACATATATTTAGATGTTAAGTATCAAGGTAGCAGATAAACATTGGGCCTCTACTCAAGTACTCCCTCAACACAAGAACACTTTGTTCTAATAACCTGGCACTCCATGATGCTTATTACCTTCCCAACTTTATCTCTGAAGACAAAATGGGTGCATAGCAAATGTAGTGAAGAAAGCTGATGGTGTCCGGCTATCAAAAGATATAATGTCTGGGGTCTTAAAGGCTTGAAGACAAATAAGTGGCCATCTAGCTGAGAAACAAAAAAGTCCACATGGAAGCCTGTGTGATCAGGAGGTGTCAATGGGATCAGGTATCAGGCAGAAAAGACCCAGAAAAAAATATCATGTCAATGTGAATGAGGGGGAGTGCTGAGTGGAGACCGAAAGCTCATCTGTCGACAATTGGACACCCCCTTACAGAAGGGTCACAAGGAAGGAATGAGCCAGTCAGGGTGCAGTATAGCACTGATGAACATACTATTTTCCTCTAGTTCTTTAATGCTTCTCCCCCGCCATCCCACTATCATGACTCCAATTCTACCTTACAAATCCAGCTAGACCAGAGCATACACACAGGTACAGATAAGAGCTGGAAACACAGGTAATTCAGGACAGATAAATCCCTCAGGGCCAATAATGAGAGTAGCAATACCAGGAAGGTAAGGGAAGGTGCGGGGAGGAAGAGGGAACTAATCACAAAGATCTACATATAATCCCTTCCGTGGGGCATGGACAAAAGAAAATTGGGTGAGGGTAAACATTGGTCAGTGTAAGATATGAAAAAAATAATAATTTATAAATTATCAAGGGTTCATGAGGGAGGGGTGTTGGGGGGAGGGGGAGGAGCTGATACAAAGGGCTCAAGTAGAAAGAAAATGTTTTGAAAATAATGATGGCAACAAATGTAAAAATGTGCTTGACACCAAGGATGGATGTTTGGATTGCATAAAAAGCTGTGTGAGCTCCCAATTAAAAGATTTTTTAAAAAATAAATAAATAAAAAGAAAACGGTACATGCTTGATACTATGATCCACTGTCATCCTTCAGTTCAGAAAACAAACAACCCCATGACTCAATTATCAGCCCAAAACAGAGAGGTCTATATGCTGAGAATAACCCTATGGAAGTAAATGAGAATCAATGATTTGAGATTAAAAGGGCAGCATTTGCCACAGGAGAAACCTCATAAGGCAGGAAATGTTAGAAAAGGAGAATGAATGGAATGGAGTAACACAGGGAAGAAATGGAACAAGTGATATTACCTGTAGGGATTGTAATCAATAACTTGAAATAAAATATGTACAGGTTGTTGTGCAGAAAATGGATTTTGGGTAAATCTCTTAATTCATAATTTAAAGTTGAAAAAAGAATAAAAAAGGAAAAGCATTGTGTATCAAATATTCATTAGATGTAGTTTGTGCACAGATATATATCAAAATATAAACTGAATATCTGAAATTATGAATGCCTCATGTTCTCTGGATTTTTATGAATTTCTTATGCTTTCTACAATAAATATCTATTAGAGAAAAATTTAGTTCAAGCTAAACTTACTATTATACATTATACATACTTACGTCTTTGAGATGTCAGCCCAAATGTAATTAAAAGTCATGACCATGAGCAAAATTTAAATTTTCAACTTTAAATCACTTCTGGGATTAGAAAGTCTCTTAGAAGAAAACACACGAGGATGTAAATTGGCTCCACAGCCACAGTGGGTTCTCTGGCAGTGCTTAGAGCTCAAAGGTTGCAGAGAATTTACGTGGAAGACTGTTCACAGGTGATACAAGTTTATGACATGAAATTGGGGTGAAACCTGTATTGTTGGTCTGTCTCCATCACCACAGTCATCTGGAATTGAGGGATGTGGACTACAGGTTCTAGAGCACACTAATAAGTCGAACACAGGAAAGCTAAGAAGTCAGCAAATTTGAAGGAAACAGCCACTGAAACCCCAAATTGAACACAAGAAGTTAGTGAAGCACTGGGACTTCTGAAGAGAGATGTCCATACTCATGGACAACAGGCTTCCTTACTTGAAAGCTCAAGTCCAATCAAAGGAAAAAGTTACAGATCTTGCCTTGGTGCTTAAATGAGGTTGACTACAGCACAGGTGAGAAGAATTATTGTCAGAAAAGACAGCAGATATGGAAACAAGGGATTCTGAATATCTGATTTCATCAGAAATGTTTAGAATTAAACAATAGGAAAAAATTATGGGATGAATGATTGAAGTAAATGTCTTGGGTACTTAGAAACATCATCTTAAGTTAGTTCCTTCTCCTTACCATAGAAAACGAAACACTGTAATCCTATGAATTGAGATTACACTAAACTATATTGGTTTAGCTCAGTCCATCTGAGCCAAGAATGTTCAGATGTGTGAGGTTAATTCTCACAGTAACCTATTAAGAAGGTACTGTTACCTCATTTTACTGGACACATTATGCTCAGACATTTGACGTGTTCCATCCAGGTGACTTGCTCATCTAATAGTGCACAGAATGACTAATTAATGCTTGCCATCTGACTCCAGGACAACTACTCTTTCTGTTAAGTAATTCTGCATAAAGATTCCTTGCTAAAAATCAGAAGAAAATGATAATAGGCATACCTAAATGATTATAACATTCAAGGTAATAAACACAATTAACCAATACTAACAGTAAACCTATTGTTCATATAGAAATTACTTCAAGTTAAAATTTCAAAATTTCTGCTGTGTTTTCGCAAACAAGAGAATATAAAACAAAAACTAAGAACGTTCTCCTGACTGGAGCAAAAAGAGACAGGAAGTTCGTGCCTGTAGGCTCAGGATTGCTCACTGTCTGCTCCTTTTAGGGGTCATCAATACTATTCTGTTTCAATGAGAACTGGAGAGCCCCTGCAAGAGACGGCTCTAAGATGAACAACAAAGGTGTTTCATCATCAGTAGGCTAGAAGACACAGATTCAGTGCTGAAACCTCCCTCATGAGGAGCCCTTCCATAGTAAGTGGACACGGCTTGTTTCAAGAGGTTGCTGGGAATAAACCATGAGACTGGGTGAGTGCATTTTCTTTGCAATGACAAATTCCTCCCTCTTATTGGTAACATGAGATTTGGAGTGGTGATTGCTTCATGACCCATAATTCTCAAGCACAGTTTGCTCTCCTTCTGTAGGTCATGTAATGCTGAGGACCAGTCTAAGGACAGAGCCTCAGATGACAGACAGACAAAACTTGGAAAACCAAGAAAGTGAAATTTCATATATTGCATAAGGTCAAAGCAGAGGTAACAGAACGTGCGACCATCTGCTCATGGTCTCTCTCATATACCAGGTGTCTTCTCTTTCTTTCTTTTGAGTGTGTGGTGCGAGATGCCTTATTGTTGTGACATCAGAAGACTAGATGACATTAAGTTTGTCTATGTAATATGAAACTGGAGAATTCTCTCCACCTTCACGTCCATTGACTGCCTTGCTGCCTACCTGAAATTAAGAGAAAACCTGAGTCGAACTTCTGAAAGTCCTTGCCACCACTCCCTTCTAACAAACATTAGAAAATACTTGATGTTGATAGGCATAAGACATAGGCTACTTAAAAAAACAATATGGAAAACATGGTGCTGGAGGAGATCAAGAAAATCATCAAAGCCCCACAGACTTACAGCCCATAGAAATTCATAGCAAGCATTTCCAAATAGCTCCTTCCACTCATACACATACAATATTGTAATCACTCATGGGGTTATGAAACTTCCTTCTTTGTTTAACATGTTATCATGAGCTCTGTCTCTTGCCCTTACCTCTTCTTCATTTGTACTGGTGACAAAATATTCTCTCATATCCCATATCACCATATCCCATGCCAGCATGCCAGAGGAAAAAATATAGAAACCATTAAAGTAATGTCTAGAAATTGAAACATATACAAAATGTAATTTATTTTTCATATTATATCCAACAAATAGTTCTTTTGTAGGAAAAGCTAAATAATAATAATAATGCTAGCTTTGAATTTTGGGAGAGACTTCTATCGTCTAATCATATGAAATTATGAAACTACATCATTAGTTTGATACAGTCATTATCATCTTATTGATGTATCCCATCTTATGTCAAGAGTTACTATGATTTGCAACAGCACCAACAACAACCAAAAAAAGTGAGAGGTTATACAAATATATATATATTTGCATTTATGTGTGTGAATATGTGAGCACTTATGTGCATACAGATCAATGCATGTATGTGTGTACATTCATGTATATTCTTATATATTATAAACTACATATGTATAAAAAAAGAGTTACTATGACTTTTATGTAGAAAGGGTGCTGTACTTCATCAAATGCTTTTTGGCATTTAGTTAGATCATAGTGTAGTTCTTTTTGCTACCAATATGTTCTGTATATTGTATGAATGGATTTCTAAATATAAATCCATAATTTCATGTATGCATGAATACGTTACATTTAATAAAAAGTTCAGCTACATTTTGTAATCTTTGCATATATCTTCATAATTAGGATGGATATCCATAGTGTTATTCTATCTTTGGCAACTTTCAGGAAGAGTTCCTGTTCCTTTGACTCTGCATGTACATCCCATTTCATATTATCAATTGCTAAACATCACCTACTGGTAAAGTTAGCCCTACATCACTAAAAGTGCAATTCCACCCCAATTGTTTCATAATTATTCTCCTTATATGCCCAAACATAATTACACACTCATCATAAAAAGAATTGTGTCATATTTGGCTATACTGTCACTGTAGTTGCCAATATTCACTGGATTACAGAATCATCCACTGCATTACAGAATCAGAATGTTTCTCATTAATCTGATCTTCACTCCAGCTTCACACATTTTCTTTGGACTTTTTTTATGAATGGGATTAGTAGAAACAACAAAGGGTTTACATATTGGGTGGTCCCAGATGTCAGCCTTTGCAGCTTCATGTGAGATGGAGGAAGACAGAAGGGTAGAAATCTGTGAGAGGTAGAATGATGTGTGGGTAAGAGGGCTGAATTAAGATTTGGGAATCTGAATCTGGAACCAGACAGCAGGATAGTGAATTCTCACTTTAGCAAATCTGTCTGAAGTCGGGGTTTTTTTCTTTGAGTCAGTTAAGTAAGCATAAAAATGGTATATTTAATAGGATTATGTTATTAAAATGTGTACTGAACATTATATTATGCATTTTGTTGTATTACATTACATGGCATATAATAAAGTCTTTGATGCCATATTGAAACAACATTGTATGCCAGGCACCTCATAGATTTCATCTAGTTAAATTATCACAACACACTGTCAATGAGTTATTGTTCTCTTCCCATTTTACAATGACCTAGCTGTCACTAAGGAAAAGGATGTAATCTTATTAAATCAAAGACAGGTTATTGGCCTGGTATTGAATCTACATGAGAGTACAAATTAAAGACAATTTTATTACAATGTGGTTTTATTTTCAAAATACTTATTAGTAACACTGTATTTACATAAAATTCTTGACAGTAGTTTGGCCCTCAGTCATATTTTGTGGCAATAATGTTCCCAAGCTAAGTCAAAATTTCTCCTATAATATAGACCTAGGTAGTAGGCATGCCTTGTTGCTTCCAATTCATTGTAATATATTAACAATAATATGATAGTTTTCCCTTCCTGCTTCTAAGACTGTTCAAAAAAGAACACAAAATAATACAATAAAAAGTAGATTTTTAATCTACAATAAAATTTGAAAATGTCCTGAATCATGTCTTTATCTCAACTCTGCAGGTAACTTGGTCACATGGCGATGGGGAATCATTCTGCTGTGACTGAATTCTTTCTGGTGGGGCTTTCACAATACCCTGAGCTCCAGCTTTCTCTGTTCATACTCTGCCTCATCATGTACCTGATAATCCTTCTGGGAAACAGCTTCCTCATTATCATCAGCATCTTAGATTCCAGACTCCACACCCCTATGTACTTTTTCCTTGGGAACCTCTCATTCTTGGACATCTGTTATACATCATCATTCATTCCTTCAATGCTCATCACATTTAGATCTGAGAGAAAATCCATCTCTTTCATTGGCTGTGCACTACAAATGGTTATCTCACTTTCTCTAGGCTGCACAGAATGTGTCCTTCTTGCTATGATGGCCTATGACAGGTACGTGGCCATCTGCAACCCACTGAGATATGCCATCATCATGAACAGGATTCTCTGTGGGCACATGGCCACCTGGTCCTGGATCATAGGCTCTCTAATTGCCCTAGTGCAAACAACCATGACAATGGTGTTGCCTTTCTGTGGAAATAATGTCATTGACCATCTCACCTGTGAGATCCTGGCTCTCCTTAAACTTGTCTGCTCAGATATCACCATCAATGTGCTCATTATGACAGTGGGAGGTATTGTTGTATTGGTGCTTCCCCTGCTGTTAATTTTCATCTCTTATGTTTTTATTCTCTCCTCCATACTGAGAATTAATTCAGCTGAGGGCAGAAAGAAGGCCTTTTCTACCTGTTCGGCTCACCTGACTGTGG
>NW_022111310.1:8593948-8595595 GCF_000313985.2 Echinops telfairi
CAGCCAAGCCAGACCATCTGGACGCCTGTTGGAAACCCCAGCTTTGTGATCCTGTGACAGCCCAACTCCTCGCCCTTCTCTCAAGCTTCCCACCAAGTGTCCCAGTGGCATCCCGAGGTGTCAACAGGCAGTGGTTTTGTTTGCAAAATAAACATCAGTGACCTCTAAAATAAATAAATAAATAAATAAATAATACATCTTTTTTTTTGAAAGAACGAAGTCTCCCAGTCTCAGTCCATGCTGCGTTTATTAAGTCTGATAAAATCCTCTGAAAACAGAGGTAAATATGGAAAAGCCGTTGGCAATGAGAATAGGATACGCATCATGGAGTGCAGAGACTAGTATAGCACAGCAAGTGTTCTCAGCGTGGCGAATCAGAGTGCTACCTTAGTGTCAAAAAACAAAGAGGCACCCTTTCTGTAAATGTCCTTAAAGTAGTGAGCATCAAGCTGTAGTTTCTGGTGACCAGTTTACCAAGATGTTTGGAGGGCTTCAGTGAGCAGGAGGCACTGTTGAGGGACACGGTCTATCTGACTATGTCATTTTCACTCCTTAAAGGACCTATGGCTAACGTCAAAGTCAACATCTTGTTTGTATGACTCAACTTAGCTCTTAGTTTTAAAAAACTATTTGAATTATAGTTTATGACTTACAATCATATACATGCTAATTAATATATCCCCTTTTCTGACATTCACTGACATTTTGAACAAAATAAAAAACTATTAGACAATGTTATTGGATTGGTACTAAGCTACCTAAACTTGAGGATATCTTTTTCCCTTCTTAAGTTACTAACTTCTGCTCTCTATGACTGCAGGCATTCCAGCCTGTTTGCTAAGAACCATTTATATATTTCTATATTGTGTCTTCCTTACTTGCTTCAGAATAATAGCCAGGGATTTCCAACCATGCTTTCCTGTGTTCCAAACCAGTCCATGTTTTGGATTCTTGAATTTTGCTTTTTTTTTTGTATAGTGTGTACTAGTTTTTAATAGAGATTGCCCTATCATATAACATAGCCAGTATAACTTTTTCACATTAATACACACAAACAGTTAAAATTGGATACGTCTGAAATTTCTTGCACGTCAACTTTTTTTCCTACTCTGTGCACCAAAACTGAGTGCCATAGGTCATGAGGGGTTTACACAATCCAGTTATTTGTAGATATGATACCCAACTATCACGAGCTCAGTGCTTGATAAATACAAATAATAATGTGTCAGTCTATTAACCGACAAAATAATGAGTCATGTATGTTTCTCTTCAGCCCTGATATACAGTTTCATAGGCATATCATTTATAGCATGGACAGTACAAAACTCTTGACTGGCGTCTCCCCAAACTACTTCTCCTAAAGTCTCATACACTCACATCTAACCCACAAGCAAATTCTGTCAACTCTATCTTCACATTCCATCTGAATTTCACTGCTTTCATTGCTATTATCATAGTTGAAGCTGCTGGCATTTTATCTAGACAAATGTAATGTTTATCTAAATCATCATTCCTGTGTTTACACTTTTACTTTCCTGCAATCCATTGTCTACACAGCAGCCAGAATATTGTTTTATACATGACTTATACCATAGAGTACCTTTTCCTAAAGCCTTCAAAATGTTACCGATCCTCCTTGAATACAAT
>NW_022111310.1:8595695-8599336 GCF_000313985.2 Echinops telfairi
CTCTCCTCCATACTGAGAATTAATTCAGCTGAGGGCAGAAAGAAGGCCTTTTCTACCTGTTCGGCTCACCTGACTGTGGTCATCTTATTCTATGGGTCAGCCCTTTTTATGTACATGAAACCCAAGTCAAAAGAAACAAAGACCTCTGATGAGATCATTGTGTTGTCTTATGGAGTGGTGACCCCAATGTTGAACCCCATCATCTACAGCCTGAGGAATAAGGAGGTAAAAGAGGCTGTGAAGAAAGTCCTGAGCAAGCACCTATATCTCTGGAAAAGCTGAGAAGCCTTGAGACCTGTGTCATCTTCACTGAAGGACAATGTCAAGTCCTCCATGTTCAAGGTCATAGTCATGGTACCCAGTGTCAAGGGAATAAGTGATTCTAAAATCAAATATGGGATCCAATTCCCTTCGATATAGAACCCCCACATAACGCTTGCTAAAAAATGCCTTTTGTACTTAGTGTCCAGTTGTAATCAGTCCAGTATCTAGTTCCATAACATTCGTGATGCTATTCATCAAAATCCATCCATATCATTCTATCTGTCTGTCTGTCTGTCTCTGTGTGTTCTAGCTCTCCCTTCTCTCCTTGTTTTTTCTCTCCTCTTTCTCCTCCCTTTTCTTTGCATGTCCTTTCTCTCTTCCCTGCCCTTTTCCTCAATATCTTTGATGTGGATAGTTATTGTTTTTGCTGCACAATATCCTTCCTTGAAACATAATACATCTTTTCCTTTGAAAGAGCAAAGTCTCCCATTCTCAGTCCATGCTGCGTTTATTAAGTCTGATAAAATCCTCTGAAAACAGAGGTAAATATGGAAAAAGCCATTGGCAATGAGAATAAGATACCCATCATGGAGTGCAGAGACTAGTATAGCACAGCAAGTGTTCTCAGCGTGGCTAATCAGAGTGCTACCTTAGTGTCAAAAAACAAAGAGGCACCCTGTCTGCAAATGTCCCTAAAGTGGTGAGCATCAAGCTGTAGTTTCTGGTGACCAGTTTACCAAGATGTTTGGAGGGCTTCAGTGAGCAGGAGGCACTGATGAGGGACACAGTCTATCTGACTATGTCATTTTCACTTCTTAAAGGACCTATGGCTAACGTCAAAGTCAACATCTTGTTTGTATGACTCAACTTAGCTCTTAGTTTTAAAAAACTACTTTCAATTATAGTTTATGACTTACAAGCCTATACATGCTAATTAATATATCTCCTTGTCTGACATCCACTAACATTTTTGAGCAAAATAAAAAACTATTAGACAATGTTATTGGATTGGTACTAAGCTATCTAAACTTTAGAATATCTCTTTCGCTTCTTAAGTTAATAACTTTTGCTCTCTGTGACAGCAAGCATTCTAGGCATCTGCACATCTACTGAGAAGCATTTATATGTTTATATTTTGTGTCTTCCTTATTTGCTTCATAATAATATCCTGGGATTTCCCACCATGCTTTCCTGTGCTCCAATTCAGTCCATGTTTTGGATTCTTGAATTTTGCTTTTTTGGGACACTGTGTATTAGTTTTTAATAGAGATTGCCCATTCATATAATATAGCCAGTAGAACTTTTACACATTAATAGCTAAAATTAGTTAAAATTGGATACCTTTAAAATTTTTTGCATGTAAACTTTTTTCCTACTCTGCGAACCAAAACTATGAGTGCCATAGGTCTTGAGAGGTTTACACAATCCAGTTATTTGTAGATATGAGACCCGGACTATCATGAGCCCAGTGCTTGATAAATACAAATAACAATGTGTTAGTCTATTAACTGACAAAATAATGAGTCATGTATGTTTCCCTCCAGCCCTGATTTACAGGGTCATAAGCATATCATTTATAGCATGGACAGTGCAAAACTCTTGACTGCTGTCTCCCCAAACTACTTCTCTTAAGGTCTCATACACTCGTATCCAACCCACAAGCAAATTCTGTCAACTCTATCTTCACTTTCATCTGAATTTGACTGCTTTCATTACTATTATCATAGTTCAAGCCACTGGCATTTTATCTAGACAACTGTAACGTTTGTCTAAATCATCATTCCTGTGTTTCCATTTTTACTTTCCTGCAATCCATTGTCTGCACAGCAGCCAGAATATTGTTTTATACATGACTTATACCATAGAGTACCTTTTCCTAAAGCCTTCAAAATGTTACCGATCCTCCTTGAATACAATCTAAACTCCATCCTGTGTTCTATATTGATGCCAGTCAATGTAATCTGTGGCACACTTACTTCTATCATCTATCTCATACCTCCTTCTGGTGCTCACTTGGTTCTAGTTCCAATGTCTTCATACTCTTTCTCAAAAATGGGAAGACCTTAGGTCTATGTAGATAAGTTAGGCTGGATAAACAATATGGAGGAGAAAACACAGGGAATCCAGGACAGACAAACCACTAAGGACCAATAATAAGAGTAGAGATACCAGGAGGGTAAGGGAAGGGGTAGGAGGGGAGCAAAGGGGGAATGATCACAAGGATCTACATATAACCCCCCTCACTGGGGGACGGACAACAGACAATTGGATGAAGGGAGACCTTGTTCAGTGTAAGACATGGAAAAGAAATAATAAATTATAAATTATCAAGGGTTCATGATGGAGAGATGGTGGGGTAGGAAGTGAAAAATGAGGAACTGATACCATGGGCTCAAGTAGAAAGAAAATGTTTTGAACATAATGATGGCAACAAATGCAAAAATATACTTGACACCATGGATGGATGTTTGAATTGTGATAAAAATTGTATGAGCCCAATAAAAGGATGTTTTTTTAAAAATAAATAAAAAGAAAATGTTACACATTTGATACTATGATCCACTGTCATCCTTCAGTTCAGAAAACAAATAACCCCGTGACTCAAATATCAGCCCCAAACAGAGAGGTCTATATGCTGAGAAAACACTATAGAAGTTAATAGGAATCAACGATTTGAGATTTCAAAGGCAGCACTTGCCACAAGACAAAGCTCAGAAGGCAGGAAATGTTAAAAAAAAGAGAGTGAATAGAAAGGAGTAACACAGGGAAGAAATGGAACAAGTGATATTACCTTGTAGGAATTGTAATCAATAACTTGAAATAAAATGTGTACAGGTTGTGCAGAAAATGGATTTTCTGTGTAAATCTCTTGATTCACAATTGAAAGTTTAAAAAAAGAGATGACCATCAACAAAAAAGTCATGACCATCAACAAAATTTAAATGTTCAACTTTAAATCACTTCTGGGATTAGAGAGTCTCTTAGAAGAAAACAAATGAGGATGTAAATTGGCTAGCCGAGCCACTGTGGGTTCTCTGGCAGTGCTTGGAACTCACAGGTTAGAGAGTATTTATTTGGAAGACTGCTTACAGGTGATACAAGTTTATGACATGAAATTGGGGTGAAAGCTGTATTTTTGGTCTGTCTCCATCACCACAGTCATCTGGAATTGAGGGATGTGGACATAGGTTCTAGAGCACACTGATAACTCGAACACAGGAAAGTTTAAGAAGTCAGCTAATTTGAAGGAAGCATCCACTGAAACCTCAAATTGAACACAAGAAGTTAGTGAAGCACTGGGACTTCTGAAGAGAGATGTCCATACTCATGGACAACAGGCTTCCTTACTTGAAAGCTCAAGTCCAATCAAAGGAAAA
>NW_022111310.1:8599436-8605570 GCF_000313985.2 Echinops telfairi
CACAGCAGCCAGAATATTGTTTTATACATGACTTATACCATAGAGTACCTTTTCCTAAAGCCTTCAAAATGTTACCGATCCTCCTTGAATACAATCTAAACTCCATCCTGTGTTCTATATTGATGTCAGTCAATGTAATCTGTGGCACACTTACTTCTACATCTTATCTCATACCTCCTTCTGGTGCTCACTTGGGTCTAGTTCCAATTTCTTTATACTCTTTCTCAAAAATGGGAAGGCCTTAGGTCTATGTAGATAAGATAGGCTGGATAAACAATCTGGAGGAGAAAACAACGGGACAGATGGTTCTGGTGGGACATGGGAGAGGGGGAGGTGGGGTAAAGGAAGTGGTGGTGATAACAAACCCAGGGGGAAGGGAACAACAAGTGATCCAAAGTCAGTGGCGAGGAGGGTGTAAAAGACCTGGTAGGGCTTGATCAAGGGCGATGTACTCAAGAGGAATTACTGAAACTCAAATGAAGGCTGAGCATGATAGAAGGACAATACGAAAGTAAAAGAAAATAGAGGAAAGAACTAGGAGGCAAAGGGCATTTATAGAGGTCTAAATATAGCCATGTACATATGTAAATATATTTATATCTGATGATGGGGAAATAGGTCTATGTGCATATATTCATAGGTTTGGTATTAATGTAGCAGATTGTCATTGGGCCTCTATTCAAGGACTCCCTCAATGCAAGAACACTTTATTCTAATAACCTGGGATTCCATGATGCACACCTTCCCAACAAGGTCACTGAAGACAAAATGGGTTCATAAGCAAATGTCATGAAGAAAGCTGATGGTGCCTGGCTATCAAAAGATATAACATCTGGGGTCTTAAAGGCTTGAAGATAAAAAAGTGGCCATCTAGCTGAGAAGCAGCAAAGTGCACATGGAAACCTGTGTGATCATGAGGTGTCCATGAGATCAGGTATCAGGCATCAAAGACCCCGAACAAACTATCACATCAGTGTGAATGAGGGAGAGTGCTGAGTGAAGACCCAAAGCCCATCTGTAGACAGTTGGAAATGCTCTTAGAGAAGGGTCACAAGGAAGAGATGAGCCAGTCAGGGTGCAGTATAGCACTGAAGAAACATACAACTTTCCTCTAGTTCTTTAATGCTTCCCCACACCCTCACTATCATGACCCAAATTCTACCTTACAAATCCAGCCAGGCCAGAGCATGTACACTGGAACAGGTAAGAACTGGAAACACAGGGAATCCAGGATAGATAAACCCCTCAGAACCAATAAAAAGAGTAGAGATACCGGGAAGGGAAGGGAAGGGAAGGAGTAGGAGGGGAGCAAAGGGGTAACGATCACAAGGATCTACATATAACCCCCTTACTGGAGGATAGGCAACAGAAAATTTGATGAAGGGAGACATTGTTCAGTGTAAGACATGGAAAAGAAATAATAAATTATAAATTATCAAGGGTTCATGATGGAGGGATGGTGGGGTAGGGAGCGAAAAGATGAAGAACTGATACCACAGGCTCAATAAGAAAGAAAATGTTTTGAACATAATGATGGCAACAAATAAAAAAATATACTTGACACCATGGATGGATGTTTGAATTGTGATAAAAACTGTATGAGCCCAATAAAAGGATGTTTTTTAAAAAATAAATAAAAAGAAAATGTTACACAATTGATACTATGACCCTTTGTCATCCTTCAGTTCAGAAAACAAACAACCTCGTGACTTAAATATCAGCCCCAAACAGAGAGGTCTATATGCTGAGAATAACACTATGGAAGTTAATAAGAATCAGCGATTTGAGATTTAAAAGGCAGCACTTGCCACAAGACAAAGCTCAGAAGGCAGGAAATGTTTAAAAAAAAAAGGAGAGTGAATAGAAAGGAGTAATACAGGGAAGAAATGGAACCAGTGATATTACCTTGTAGGAATTGTAATCAATAACTTGAAATAAAAGGCGTATAGTTTGCTGTGCAGAAAATGGATTTTCTGTGTAAATCTCTTGATTCACAATTGAAAGTTTAAAAAAAGAGATGACCATCAACAAAAAAGTCATGACCATCAACAAAATTTAAATGTTCAACTTTAAATCACTTCTGGGATTAGAGAGTCTCTTAGAAGAAAACAAATGAGGATGTAAATTGGCTAGCCGAGCCACTGTGGGTTCTCTGGCAGTGCTTGGAACTCACAGGTTAGAGAGTATTTATTTGGAAGACTGCTTACAGGTGATACAAGTTTATGACATGAAATTGGGGTGAAAGCTGTATTTTTGGTCTGTCTCCATCACCACAGTCATCTGGAATTGAGGGATGTGGACATAGGTTCTAGAGCACACTGATAACTCGAACACAGGAAAGTTTAAGAAGTCAGCTAATTTGAAGGAAGCATCCACTGAAACCTCAAATTGAACACAAGAAGTTAGTGAAGCACTGGGACTTCTGAAGAGAGATGTCCATACTCATGGACAACAGGCTTCCTTACTTGAAAGCTCAAGTCCAATCAAAGGAAAAAGTTACAGATCTTGCCTTGGTGCTTAAATGAGGTTGACTACAGCACAGGTGAGAAGAATTACTGTCAGAAAAGACAGCAGATATGGAAACGAGGGATTCTCAATAACTGATTTCATTTGAAAAGTTTAGAATAAAACAATAGGAAAAAGTTATGGGATGAATGATTGAAGTAAATGTCTTGGGTACTTAGAAACATCATCTTAAGTTAGTTGTTTCTCTTTACCATAGAAAACGAAACACTGTAATACTAGGAATTGAGATTACACTAAACTATATTGGTTTAGCTCAGTCCATCTGAGCCAAGAATGTTCAGATGTGTGAGGTTAATCCTCACAGTAACCTATTAAGAAGGTACTGTTACCTCATTTTACTGGACACACATTATGCTCAGACATTTGAGGTGTTCTGTCCAGGTGACTTGCTCATCTAATAGTGCACACAGTGACGAATTCAGGACAACTACTCTTTCTGTTAAGAAAAAGTAATTCTGCATAAAGATTCCTTGCTAAAAATCAGAAGAAAATGATAATAGGCATACCTAAATGATTATAACATTCAAGGTAATGAACACAATTAACCAATACTAACAGTAAAACTATTGTTCATATAGAAATTATTTCAATTTAAAATTTCAAAATTTCTGCTGTGTTTTCGCAAACAAGAGAATATAAAACAAAAACTAAGATCGTTCTCCTGACCGTGGAGCAAAAAGAGACAGGGAGTTCGTGCCTGTAGGCTCAGGATTGCTCACTGTCTGCTCCTTTTAGGGGGCATCAATACTCTTCTGTTTCAACGAGCACTGGAGAGCCCCTGCAAGAGACAGCTCTAAGGTGAACAACAAAGGTGTTTCATCAGTAGGCTAAAAGACGCAGATTCAGTGCTGAAACCTCCCTCATGAGGAGCCCTTCCATAGTAAGTGGACACGGCTTGTTTCAAGAAGTTGCTGGAAGTAAACCATGAGACTGGGTGAGTGCATTTTCTTTGCAATGACATATTCCTCCCTCTTATTGGTAACATGAGATTTGGAGTGGTGATTGCTTCATGACCCATAATTCTCAAGCATATTTGCTCTCCTTCTGTAGGTCAAGTAATGCTGAGGACCAGTCTAAGGACAGAGCCTCGGATGACAGACAGACAAAACTTGGAAAACCAAGAAAGTGAAATTTCATATATTGCATACGGTCAAAGCAGAGGTAACAGAACGTGCGACCATCTGCTCATGGTCCCTCTTATATACCAGGTGTCTTCTCTATCTTTCTTTTGAGTGTGTGGTGCGAGATGCCTTATTGTTGTGACATCAGAAGACTAGATGACATTAAGTTTGTCTATGTAATATGAAACAGGAGAATTCTCTCCACCTTCACGTCCATTGATTGCCTTGCAGCCTACCTGAAATTAAGAGAAAACATGAGCTGAACTTCTGAAAGTCCTTGCCACCACTCCCTTCTAACAAACACTAGAAAATACTTGATGTTGATAGGCATAAGACATAGGCTACTTAAAAAAACAATATGGAAAACATGGTGCTGGAGGAGATCAAGAAAATCATCAAAGCCCCACAGACTTACAGCCCATAGAAATTCATAGCAAGCATTTCCAAATAGCTCCTTCCACTCATACACATACAATATTGTAATCACTCATGGGGTTATGAAACTTCCTTCTTTGTTTAACATGTTATCATGAACTCTGTCTCTTGCCTTTACATCTTCTTCATTTGTACTGGTGACAAAATATTCTCTCATATCCCGTATCACCATATCCCATGCCAGCATGCCAGAGGAAAAAATATAGAAACCATTAAAGTAATGTCTAGAAATCGAAACATATACAAAATGTAATTTATTTTTCATATTATATTCAACAAATAGTTCTTTTGTAGGAAATGCCAAATAATAATAATAATGTTAGCTTTGAATTTTGGGAGAGACTTCTATTGTCTAATCATTTGAAATTATGAAACTACATCATTGGTTTGATACAGTCATTATCATCTTATTGTTGTATCCCATCCTAGGTCAAGAGTTACTATGACTTGTACGGAGAAGGGCTGCTGTACTTCATCAAATGTTTTGGCATTTAGTTAGATCATAGTGTAGTTATTTTTGCTACCAAATGTTCTGTATATTGTATGAATGGATTTCTAAGTATAAATCCATAATTTCATGTATGCATGAATACGTTACATTTAATAAAAAGTTCAGATATATTTTGTAATCTTTGCATATATCTTCATAATTAGGATGGATATCCATAGTGTTATTCTATCTTTGGCAACTTTCAGGAAGAGTTCCTGTTCCTTTGACTCTGCATGTACATTCCATTTCATATTATCAATTGCTAAACATCACCTACTGATAAAGTTAGCCTTACATCACTAAAAGTGCAATTCCACCCCAATTGTTTCATAATTATTCTCCTTATATGCCCAATCATAATTATACATTCGTCATAAAAAGAACTGTGTCATATTTGGCTATACTGTCACTGTAATTGCCAATATTCACTGGATTACAGAATCACCCACTGCATTACAGAATCAGAATGTTTCTCATTAATCTGATCTTACTCCAGCTTCACACATATCCTCTGGACTTTTTCTATGAATGGGATTAGTGAAAACAAAGAGGGGTTTACATATTGGGTGGTCCCAGATGTCAGCCTTCCTAGCTTCATGTGAGATGGAAGAAGATAAAAGGGTAAAAATCTGTGAGAGGCAGAATGATATGTGGGTAAGAGGGCTGAATTAAGATTCAAGAATATGAATCTGGAACCAGACAGCTGGATAGTGAATTCTAGCTTTAGCAAATCTGTCTGAAGTAGGTTTTTTTTTCCTTTGAGTCAGTTAGGTAAGCATAAAAATAGTGTACTTAATATGATTACATTACTGAACATTATACTACACATTTTGTTATATTACATTACATGGCATATAATAAAGTTTTTGATGCCACGTTGAAACAACATTGTATGCCAGGCACCTGATAGATTTCATCTAGTTAAATTATCACAACACACTGTCAATGAGTTATTGTTCTCTTCCCATTTTACAATGACCTAGCTGTCACTAAGGAAAAGGATGTAATCTTATGAAATCAAACACAGGTTATTGGCCTGGTATTGAATCTACATGAGAGTACAAATTAAAGACAATTTTATTACAATGTGGTTTTATTTTAAAAATCCTTGTTAGTAAAACTGTATTTACATGCAACTCTTGACAGTAGTTTGCCTCTAAGTCATATTCTGTGGGAATAATATTCCCAAGATAAATCACAATTTCTGTTATAATATAGACCTAGGTAGTAGGAATGCCTTGTTGCTTCCAATTCATTGTTATTAACATTAATATGACAGTTTTCCCTTCTTAACTGTTCAAAAAAATCACACAAAATAATACAATAAAAAGTAGATTTTTAATCTACAATAAAATTTGAAAATGTCCTGAATCATGTCTTTATCTCAACTCTGCAGGTAACTTGGTCACATGGCGATGGGGAATCATTCTGCTGTGACTGAATTCTTTCTGGTGGGGCTTTCACAATACCCTGAGCTCCAGCTTTCTCTGTTCATACTCTGCCTCATCATGTACCTGATAATCCTTCTGGGAAACAGCTTCCTCATTATCATCAGCATCTTA
>NW_022111310.1:8605670-8607179 GCF_000313985.2 Echinops telfairi
ATGCCAGCATGCCAGAGGAAAAAATATAGAAACCATTAAAGTAATGTCTAGAAATTGAAACATATACAAAATGTAATTTATTTTTCATATTATATTCAACAAATAGTTCTTTTGTAGGAAATGCCAAATAATAATAATGCTAGCTTTGAATTTTGGGAGAGACTTCTATTGTCTAATCATTTGAAATTATGAAACTACATCATTGGTTTGATATAGTCATTATCATCTTATTGATGTATCCCATCCTAGGTCAAGAGTTACTATGACTTTTACGGAGAAGGGCTGCTGTACTTCATCAAATGCTTTTTTGCATTTAGTTAGATCATCGTGTAGTTATTTTTGCTACCAATATGTTCTGTAAATTATATGAATGGATGTGTAAGTATTAATCCATAATTTCATGTATGCACGTAATGTTACATTTAATTAAAAATTCAGATACATTTTGTAATTTTTGCATATATCTTCATAATTAGGATAGATATACTTAGTGTTATTCTATCTTTGGCAACTTTCAGGAAGAGTTCTTGTTCCTTTGACTCTGCATGTACATCCCATTTGATATTATCAATTGCTAAACATTGCTTACTGATAAAGTTAGCCCTACATCACTAAAAGTGCAATTCCACCCCAATTGTTTCATAATTATTCTCCTTATATGCCCAAACATAATTATACATTCGTCATAAAAAGAACTGTGTCATATTTGGTTATACTGTCACTGTAGTTGCCAATATTCACTGGATTACAGAATCATCCACTGCATTACAGAATCAGAATGTTTCTCATTAATCTGATCTTCACTTGAGCTTCACACATTTTCTTTGGACTTTTTCTATGAATGGGATTAATAGAAATAATGAGGGGTTTACATATTGGGTGGTCACAGATGTCAGCCTTCATAGCTTCATGTGAGATGGAGGAAGATAAAAGTGTAGAAATCTGTGAGAGGTAGAATAATATGTCGTTATGAGGGCTGAATTAAGATTCGAGAATCTGCAAGCCTTTAAGAGCCAGACACTATATCTTTTGATAGCCAGGCACCATCAGCTTTCTTCACCACATTTGTTTATTCACCCGCTTTGTCTTCAGCGGTTGGGTCGGGAAGGTGAGCATCATAGAATGCCAACTTAATAGAAGAAAGTATTCTTGCATTGAGGGAGTACTTAAGTGGAGGCCCAATGTCCTTCTGCTAACTTAATACTAACCTTATAAACATATGCACATAGATCTATTTCCCCATCCTCATCCTCAGAAGCAACAAAGCCCACACAGAAGAAGCACACCGGCCTGTGTGATCACGAGCTGCCAAAGGGATCAATTATCAGGCATCAAAGAACAAAAAATCATATCACTGTGTGCTCATCTCTATGATACGATCGCTGAAGACAAACAGGTGCATACGCAAATGTGGTGAAGAAAGCTGATGGTGCCCGCCTATCAAAAGATATAGTGCCTGGGGTCTTAAAGGCTTGAAGGTAAACAAGCAGCCACCTAGCTCAGAAGCAA
>NW_022111310.1:8609558-8638362 GCF_000313985.2 Echinops telfairi
ATGGAGTGGTGACCCCAATGTTGAACCCCATCATCTACAGCCTGAGGAATAAGGAGGTAAAAGAGGCTGTGAAGAAAGTCCTGAGCAAGCACCTACATTTCTGGAAAATCTGAGAAGCCTTGAGACCTGTGTCATCTTCACTGAGGGACAATGTCAAGTCCTCCATGTTCAAGGTCATAGTCATGGTACCCAGTGTCAAGGGAGATAAGTGATTCTAAAATCAAATATGGGATCCAATTCCCTTCAATATAGAACCCCCACATAACGCTTGCTAAAAAATGCCTTTTCCACTTAGTGTCCAGCTGTAATCAGTCCAGTATCTAGTTCCATAACATTCGTGATGTCTGTCTCTGTGTGTTCTAGCTCTCCCTTCTCTCCTTGCTTTTTCTCTCCTCTCCTTTCATCTCCTCTCTCTCCTCCCTTTTCTTTGCATGTCCTTTCTCTTCCTTGCCCTTTTACTCAGTATCTTTGAAGTGGATAGTTATTGTTTTTGCACAATATCCTTTCTTGAAAAATACATCATTTTCTTTGAAAGATCAAATCTCTCCTTGTTTATTAAGTCTGATAAAATCATCTGTAAACAGAGGAAAATATGGGAAAAACTGTTGGCAATGAGAATAGGATACGCATCATGGAGTGCAGAGACTAGTATCGTGCAGCCAGTATTCTCAGCGTGGCTAATCAGAGTACTACCTTAGTGTCTAAAAACAAAGAGGCACCCTTTCTGAAAATGTCCTTAAAGTGGTGAGCATCAAGCTGTAGTTTCTGATGACCAGTTTACCAAGATGCTTGGAGGGCTTCAGTGAGCAGGAGGCACTGTTGAGGGACATGGTCTATCTGACTACATTATTTTCACTCCTTAAAGGACCTATGGCTAACGTCAAAGTCAACATCTTGTTTGTATGACTCAACTTAGCTTTTAGTTTTAAAACTACTTTTAATTATAGTTTATGACTTACAAGCATATATATGCTAACTAATATATCCCCTTGTCTAACATCCACTTACATTTTTGTGGAAAATAAAAAATTATTAGAGTATGTTATTGGAGTGGTACTAAGCTATCTAAACTTTAGAATATCTCTTTCCCTACTTAAGTCACTAATTTTGGCTCTCATGACTACAGGCATTCCAGGTACCTGCACATTTACTAAGAGGCATTTATATGTTTCTATATTGTGCCTTCCTTATTTGCTTCAGAATAATAGCCAGGCATTACCCACCATGCTTCACTATGCTCCAAACCAATCCATGTTTTGGAGTCTTGAATTTTGCTTTCTTATGTACAATGTATATTAGTTTTTAATAGAGATTGCCTGGTCATATAATATAGCCAGTATATCTTTTACACATTAATAGCTAAAATTAGTTAAAATTGGATACCTTTAAAAAATTTTTGCATGTAAACGTTTTTCCTACTCTGTGAACCAAAACTGTAAGTGCCATAGGTCATGAGGGGTTTACACAATCCAGTTATTTGTAGATATGATACCTGGACTATCATGCGCTCAGTGCTTGATAAATACAAATAATAATGTGTTAGTCTATTAACAGACAAAATAATGAGTCATGTAGGTTTCTCTCCAGCCCTGATTTACAGTTTCATAGGCATATCATTTATAGCATGGACAGTGCAAAATTCTTGACTGCCATCTCCCCAAACTACTTCTCCTAAGGTCTCATATACCCACAAGCAAATTCTGTCAACTCTATCTTCACATTTCATTTGAATTTGACTGCTTTCATTGTTATTATTATTGTTCAAGCCACTGCCATTTTATCTAGACAACTGTAATGTTTTTCTAATTCATCATTCCTATTTTCAATTTCACTCTCCTGCAATCCATTGTCTGCACAGCAGCCAGAATATTGTTTTATACATGTTATAACATAGAGTACCTTTTCTTAAAGTCTTCCAAATGTTTCCCATCCTCCTTGAATACAATCTAAACTCCATCCCATTTTCTACATTGACATCAATGTAATCTGAGGCACACTTACTTCTACATCTTATCTCGTACCTCCTTCCAGAGCTCACTTGATTCTAGTTTCAGTATCTTCATACTCTTTCTCAAAAATGGGAAGGTCTATCTAGATAAGATAGGCTGGATAAACAATCTGGAGGAGAAAACAATGGGACAGACGGTTCTGGGGGGACCTGGGAGAGGAGGAGGTGGGGGAACGGAAGTGGTGTCAACAAACCCAGGGACAAGGGAACAACAAGGGATCCAAAATTGGTGGTGAGGAGGGTGTAGGAAGCCTGGTAGGGAAAGGGTTTTTCTGAGAGTGACTGAAAGGCATCTCTATAAGGTCCATCTTGATGTGAACTCACAGGACTGTGGCCTTCATTAACTTGAGCCCTCCTCCTTTTTGGCTGCAGTAGCCTCAGTGCCCTGGTAGGCCTTGATCAAGGGCAATGTAACCAAGAGGAATTACTGAAACCCAAATGAAGGTTGAGCATGATAGTGGGACAAGAGGAAGTAAAAGGAAATAGAGGAAAGAACTGGGAAACAAAGGATGTTTATAGCGGTCTAAATATAGGCATGTACATATGTAAATATAGTTATATATGATAACAGGAAATAGATCTATGTGCATATATTTACAGGTTTAGTATTAAAGTAGCAGATGGACATTGGGTCTCTACTTAGGTACTCCCTCAATGCAAGAACACTTTGTTCTAATAACCTGGCATTCCATGGTGCTCACCTTTTCAACATGATCACTGAAGACAAAGAGGGTGCATAAGCAAATGTGGTGAAGAAAGCTGATGGTGCCAAGCTATCAAAAGATATAGCATCTGGGTAATTAAAGGCATGAAGATAAACAAGCAGTCATCTAGCTCAGAAGCAACAAAGCCCACATGGAAGACACACACCAGCCTGTGTGATTATGAGGTATCGATAGGATCAGGTATCAGGCATCAAAAAACAAAATATCATTGTGAATGAGGAGGAGTGCTGAGTGGAGACCCAAAGCCCATCTGTAGGCAATTGGACATCCCCTTACAGAAGGGTCGTGGGAAGGAGACGAGCCAGTCAGGGAGCAATGTAGCAACAATGAAATATACAACTTTCCTCTAGTTCTTAAATGCTTCTTCCCCACCACTCTCATAATCCCAATTCTACTTTACAAATCCGGCTAGACCAGAGGATGTACTTTAATACCGACAGGAACTGGAAACACAGGGAATCCAGGACAGATGATCCCTTAAGGACCAGTGGTGAGAGTGGCAATACCAGGAGGGTGGAGGGAAAGTGGGGTAGGAAGGGGGAACTGATTACAAGGATCTGCATATAACCCCCTCCCTGGGGGATGGACAACAGAAAAGTGGGTGAAGGGAGACATCAGACAGTGTAAGACAAGACAAAATAATAATAATTTATAAATTATCAAGGATTCATGAGGGAGTGGGGGCTGGAGAAGAAGGGGGAAAATGAGGAGCTGATTGATACCAAAGGCTCAAGTAGAAAGCAACTGTTTTGAGAATGATCATGGCAACAAATGTATAAATGTGCTTGACACAATGGGTGTATGTATGAATTGTGATAGGAGTTGTATGAGCCCCCAATAAAATGGCTTTAAAATAATAATAAATTAACCTTTAAGAAAATGGGAAGGCCTTGATTTTTGCTGCTTCTCTCTTACACACTCTTTCCCCAGCTCTCCCCCTGGTGCTCTGTCTTTTCATACAGGTCTTGTTCAAGTGTGTAGGGCTTTCCTTTACCAAAACCTGAACATAATTTGTGGTGACTTATAGTCTGTCCCCTCCCACACACACTAAATTGTAAATTCTATAAGGCAATTGTTTTATTGCTTGTTGGTTGATTATGTATCCCTGTTGTCTAGGCAAATGTCAGGCAAGTAGTACTAAAATAGGAATTGGATATGAAATATGTTGTCTGTGACTGCACTGTATATTTCTATCTAGAGTATGCATATACTTATATAAATATCTGCCTCCTGTTGACTACATACATTGTATAAACCCTAAGTTTATACTTGCCTAGTGCAATATCTTGCATTTCACATTCTGCTGGTTATTTGTGTACCTAAGCTTCTTGTTTCATACTGTCTATGCTGAAATTGGTCTTCTTATAGAGATCTGATCTGGATAAAGGCATTTATCTCTGTATTTGAGCATGAACAAAAGTTATTCCAATGTTTTTTTTTCAGCGTATATTTTATTGATAGATGTTTGTGAATATTTTCTTCTCCAGCATGTTCTGTAAATACTAGCTATATGTTGCTCATTACTATGGAAGTGTTTTTTGTTTGTATTGTTCTCTCTTCATTATCAGGATGAATTTATTTTTTCTTTTTTAGTAATCATTTTATTGGGTGGCTCTTTCACATCTTAAGACAATGCATCATCCAATTGTATTAAGCACACTTGTACATGTTTCCATCAACATTTCCAAAACATTTTATTTCTACTTGAGCCCTTGGTATGAACTCCTCTGTTTACCCCTCTCACACTGGTGAATCCTTGATCAATTATGTATTATTGTTATTTTGTGTCTTACATTGTCCGTTGTCTCCCTTAACCCACATTTCTGTTATTTGAGCCCCTAAGGGTGGGCTATATATCCAACCTTGTGGTGGGTTCCCCATTTATCTCCCACCCTCCCTCCCCATCCCCTTACCCTGATGAAATCATTACTCCAAATACAGCTCCTGAGGGTTTTCTCTGTCCTGAATTCCATGTGTCAAGACCTCTTCTCTGTACCAATGTGTGCACTCTGATCTACCCAGAATTGTAAAGTAGAACTGGGTCATGGTAGTAGGGTGGAGGAAGCATTCCGGAACTAGAAGAATGATGTGTGTTTCTTTGGTGCTATTCTGCACCCTGGTTCAATTTTCCCTTCCTTGTAACCCTTCTGTGAGGGGATGTCCAAATGTCCACAGATGGGCTTTGGGTCGCTATGCTAAGCCCCCTCATTCACATCAATATAATTGGGGTTTTTTTGGAGCTTTAGATACCTGATACTTGATCCCGTCGAAACCTCATGATCATACGGGTTGGTGCGCTTCTTCCATTTGGGCTTATTTGCCTCCCTGCTAGATGGCTGTATGTTTAACGTCAAGTCTTTATGACCCAGCCACTATATCTTTTGATAGCCAGGCACCAGGATGAATTTCTGATTCCAGTTTATCTAACTGCTGGTATCCTTCATGTCAACTTTACCTACTCAATGCTTTTTATTACTGTCTTGGTGATAACAAAGCTAGGAATATAATTCCACTACTGGAAAGAGTGGCTTCTTGATTAAATTCCAAGCATCTTTTTTCCATTTCATAGTGTCATACTCCATTTTTATCATCTATAAAAGTAGTTTTGTTCTATAACATTTTAGTAATATAGTATTACCTTGGATAGTAAACTAATATCAAATTACCAGTAACAACAATGAACAAGTCAGTCTAACATGCTCTTCTAGTACCTTGCCAATCACTCCTCAAGAAGCATAGTCTATTTCCTAACATCCTTAGAATAGGGTGAGCCTAATGGCTGCCTCTGTGAATATAATCATGGTGAATCGGTGTGTGCAGAGCAACACTTTCTCCATTGGGTTTTTGCAGTTGATCCTCAGGCCTATCTATGGAGACAACTCTGGATGTGTTCGAGCCATCCACCTAAGGGCCAGTAGTTCAGCACGTACCCATCTGTGCTATTTCCATGAGAAAGAATCAACTAATGGCAGTTAACCACAATATCAACAGGAATGCGATGTGACAGAAAGAACCATACGTGATGAGGTAGTTAGTTTATTGTGCCAACCTGGCT
This sequence comes from Echinops telfairi, assembly GCF_000313985.2. Lineage (NCBI taxonomy): Eukaryota > Metazoa > Chordata > Mammalia > Afrosoricida > Tenrecidae > Echinops > Echinops telfairi. Next base: position 8,615,347 of record NW_022111310.1, read on the forward strand.
GATAAACACATGTGGGATTAATTGAAGAGCAGAGAGATAAATGGCTCGGCGAGCCTCGCCTTTCTTGTATCTTGCTCTTTGACCATTGGATCAAAGTGAGCGGCTGTTTTGTTTGTTGTGCCTCAATTTGCAAGCTACACTACCTGTGGGGGACCTAACCCATGGACTGTGTTGCTGTAATTTGAGTTTCCTTCAAGACCTGCTTCACCACACTATTAGAATATACATCTCTTGAGCTGGGACTGTCGGACCCTGTCATCTGGCTGACTGTTGGTGACCTACCTGCCTTGCTGTTTTCTGGCTGTGCCGGGATAGCCTGAATTGCTGTACAGAGAGCTACCCAGCAGCCCTCAAGACTTGAAGGAATGCCAGTGTCTCACAGCTGTCTCACGAGAGTGCATTGCACTGAGCCATGTATACTGCTTTATAATTTAATTAACTGTTTATTTCTTATGTTATATATCTATCTATCTGTATAAATATATATACAATTATTAGCATTCTGGTTTTTTTCTCTAGAGAACCCTGTCTAACACACATGACTTCCAAAACTACTTACGGAGAGTGATATGCCTTCCCCCTGGAGGGCTTGCTGCCTCCCCACTTCCTCTCTCCTCTTAGAGTGTCTATATATCTATATCAGTCTCTCTGTCTCCCTTCCTCCTCAGCGTTGTAGCTTATGCAGCATATGTGAAGAAACGGTGTGTAGATATACTAGTCATAACCCTAAGGTTATGTTAACCATCAGACATGTTAGTGAATTGCCACTCTTCATCCACTGGCCAAAATTCAAACTGCACCAGCTGACGTCAAGTAGAGAGAAGACAAACTGTCCTCACAAATCCCCGCAGAAATTGGAAAGTCATTAGAAAAATTAATGTGATAAGTGACTAATTTTGAGATGCTCTCTTACATAGAAAAATACAACCAGGACAGCAATCTTCAGAGAAAGAAGAATTCAGACTTCTATAATGTATTATTGAAAATACTCAAACAATAATAAAAAATATTATACCTACTCAAAAATGCAATCAATGAAGATCAACCCTGTGATAAGTTGATAGAAGTAAAAAACAAAAAAATTCAAGTAGATATTCTAAATATGGCCATGAAGTTGTTTTTTAAAAATGACCATGGAAATTAAAATAGAAAATCTTAACAAAGACCAATGAAAAATTAAAGAGGCCCAACTAATAAGATTAGAACTGAAGAATATTTAATTTTTAATTACTAGAGAATTTTCCAACAGACTCCAGATGGCATGAGAAAAAAAAATCTATAAAACTGAGAATAGGTCAATAGAAATGGCCTAATCTAAAGAAAAGAGGAATCAAAGACTTTTCTTGTTTATTGTCAGGATGCAGAATGCTATAATTGCCTGTACACCACTGCTATCAACTCTTTCTATGTTCTTAATAACAACGCTTGTATCTTGTATTTAATAACCAGGCAGCAACAAGATCAGGAATGTTAGGACCAGAGAGAGCTTGATAATTCCAGACAAACAGTAATCTCATTCCCCTTTGCCACTGATACTATAGAACTAAACATATGACCCAGTTCAGAAAAATGAAAATGAATTTAGGATGAGGACCTCTGAGAAGGCTTCTCACCTTTTAAAAGGAAAATAAAAAGGGACACAGCCTGTTTTCCAGCTTCTTGAAAATTGATTTTTCAGTGTGAATTAAATTCATGTTGAGAACTTCCAGCACACTAGCAACAGCTGAAAAATAGAAGTTTTTTGCAGGCAGGCAAAAAACCTGGTGAAAGTACACCAGGTTCATACTTTTGTGAACCTTGAGGTATCCTTCTTTTCACTGTCAGTGTGCTAAGCTGCATCCAGTTATAGTTTACATTCCAGGAAAGTATTTCTAGTATGTGAGTGTGTGTGTGTGTGTGGAGGGGGGTTGTTAGGTGTCATCAAGTTGTTCCAACCCATATGGGCCTTGTATACAACAGGACGAAAGAGTCCTGCACCATCCTCACGTTCTTCTATTAAACTGGCATTCTATGATGCTCACCTTCCCGACACAACCGCTGAAGACAAAGCAGGTGCATAAGCAACTGTGGTGAAGAAAGCTGATGGTGCCCAGCTATCAAAAGATACAGCGTCTGAGGTCTTAAAGGTTTGAAGGTAAACAAGCGGCCATCTAGCTGAAAAGCAACAAAGACCACATGGAAGAATCACACCAGCCTGTGTGATCACGACATGCTTAAGGGATCAGTTATCAGGCATCAAAGAACAAAAAATCATATCATTGTGTGCTCACCTCCATGATACGATTGCTGAAGACAAATGGATGCATAAGCAAATGTGGCGAAGAAAGCTGATGGCACCCGGCTATCAACAGATATAGTGTCTGGGGTCTTAAAAGCTTGAAGGTAAATAAGCGGCCATCTAGCTCAGAAGCAACAAAGCCCACATGGAAGAAGCACACCAGCCTATGTGATCACAAGGTGTCAAAGAGATCAGGTATCAGGCATCATCAGAACAAAAATCCTACCATAGTGAATGAGGTGGAGAGTCTGGAGTGGAGACCCAAAGTCCATTTGTAGGCCACTGGACATCCTCTTACAGAAGGGTCTCAGGGAGGAGACGAGCCAGTCAGGGTGCAATGAAACAATGATGAAACATACAACTTTCCTCTAGTTCCTAAATGCTTCCTCCCCCCAACTCCCACTATCATGATCCCAATTTTACTTTACAAATATGGCTAGACCAAAGGATGTACACTGGTACAGATAGGAACTGGAAACACAGGGAATCCAGGGCAGATGATCCCTTCAGGACCAGTGGTGTGAGTGGTGATACTGGGAGGGTGGAGGGAAGGAGGTTTGGGGGGGGGGAAACCGATTACAAGGATCTACATATAACCTCCTCCCTGCAGGACAGACAACAGAAAAGTGGATGAAGGGGACATCGGACAGGGCAAGATATGACAAAATAATAATTTATAAATTATCAAAGGTTCATGAGGGAGGGGAGAACGGGGAGGGAGGAGAAAAAATGAGGAGCTGATGCCAGGGGCTTAGGTGGAGAGCAAATGTTTTGAGAATGATGAGGGCAATGAATGTACAAATGTGCTTTACATAATTGATGTATGTATGGATTGTGATAAGAGTTGTATGAGGCCCTAATTAAAAAAAAGAAAAAAAATAGTTCTTGTGTTTGAGCCTTTTGTTGCAGCCATGATGAGCTGCTTCCAAAAATAATTATTTTTAAAAGTATGTTATTCACTTTTTATTCCTTCAAATAGTTTTATTTTATATTGTCTTCTGTTTATATATGTATTCCCTCCTGAACTAGAAACTCCCAAATGGCAAAGATTTTACCTTTTTCATCTTTTTAAATCCCTACAACATTGACTAAACTTTAAGGAGTCAAAACTTAGAAAAGTGCTTGGTACATAGTTGATACTTAAAATATAAATAGAAAAAATAAAAATTGTGAAATACTTATATTGCCATATAATTAAAGTCCAGTTGATTGTTCCTATTTGTAAAATATGTGCCCTTTTTTTCCTAGTATAATTAATACAGAGGAGCTAAAATGTCACCACTAAAGGTAATGGTGTCTTCAGCAAGGCCTTCACCATTCCGGAGATTTCAGATTAATATGCATATGGAGGGAGTTTAAATACTAAGACATGGAGGTGGCACAGCAGACTGAAAGTGGAGTTAGGGGAGTCATTCCCTAACATTCATCTCCACAACTTAGCTTTTGTACCACTACATCATCTTCATTCCAACAAAAGAAAAATGTAACGCATTTGTATTTACTATTCTAATAAAGGGCCACATTATAAAAACTTCTGATAAGGAGACTTGAATTTCATTTAGAGGAAATAGAGAGTAACAGAAACCCTCATCCCTGCCCTCCAACACTGTCACTATATCAAAAACAAAAAAAATAAAATGGGAAATTTTCAAGACTGCAGCAGGAAACAGTTCCATTTCTACGATTGTTACTTTTTCCTGATGTCCCATTAAAAGTATGGTAACATTATTACATAGCAAAGCAAACCCTGCCAAGGGGGATTCTAATAGTGATCCTGTAGACCTTTCCAATAGTTTCCAACACTGTAACTCATTACAGAAGCAAAGTTTCATTATTCTTCTGCAGAGCGGCAGCTGGATTTGAACAGCCAATCTTGGATTAGCAGCCCAACGCTCAACTTGTTGTACTATATAACATGACAAAATATAAGTGGAATATTTTAATTATAAATGGAGAGGTTAGAAGAGAGGAAAATTTTGTGCTTAAATGTTTATTATATGTCTTATATGCATAAAAATACATCAATGACATAAATAAAATGTCTACAATTATGGATGATTCATTTCCTCCTTTGGGATTTCTACAATAAGTAAATATTATCTATATCATCACAGAAAGTTTTAATTCAAACTAATCTGTCTTGGAAGAAGGAGAAACTTTGTCTCATAAATTTTGGATGTGCTATCAAAAAAGCCCTGTCCCTGGGAAAAGGAGAGACCGTGGCTGGTAGAGCAGAAAGTCAGTGCACAAGAAGAAGACCTTGAAGGACATGGATGGACACAGTGGACGCACCAATGGGCTCGTGCACGACAAGCAACAAGGTTCGCTCAGGACCCGCAGTGTGCCATTCTGCTGTGCATAAGATCACGGGTGTCGGGACAAATTTGACAGCATCTGATAACATACGCAATTACATCTTTGAGACATTATCTCTAATCTACCTAAAAGTTACTACCTTCAGTAGGATTAAAGACTCAACTTTAAATCACTTCTGGGATTACACGGTCTCTAAGAAGAAAATAAATGAGTTTTTGATTGGCTGCCAGAGCCACTGTGGGGTCTTTGCAAATGGTTAGGGCTCAAAGTTGAGGGAGTGCTTCTGCCGCAGACTGTTTATAATTGATACAAGTATATGACATGAAATTCGGGATAAAAGCTTTATTTTGTCTGTTTTTCTCACCACTACAAGCAGTCATCTGCAGAGGGATATGAGTTGTGCATTTGGGAGTAGAAAACTAAGAAATCCACCCATTTGAAGGCGGACAAAGAAATGAGTGAGACGCTGGCGTGCTGAATCGAGATGCTCATGCTTATTTCTGAAACAGCTCCCTAGATTTGAAAGCTAAAACCGAATCCGTCATGTTAGCCATTGTAAGTGAAGAAGCTGCGGGCCCTGCGCTGATAACACAGATGTTTAAATGAGGTAAATTAGAGCGGAGTGGAGGAGTTTTTCTCAAAAAGCAGTGCAGATTTGGGAACTAGGAATTCCAAAATAAAAACCTTTTTTTGTGTGATAAAATTTTTATTGAAACAGTAAAAAGGTGAAAAAATAGGATTGATGGTTGAAGTACGTATCTTGGATATGTAGAAACATCACTGTAAATTAGCTTTTTCTCCTCGCCTTGGATAAAGAAAGATTGTGAATCTAGGAATTCGATGCCCAATTTTTGTACAGCGAGTAGTCCACACAAATTGGAATAGACTCCGCCTTCTGACTTCAGACAACTGCAATTTCTAGTAAGAAATAGTAGTTTCAACATAAAGACACCTTGCTAGCAATCTGAAGAAAGGGGGAAGGGACTTCTAGAACTGATTCGAATATTCAGAATAAGAAGCTGAATTATGCAAAACCAGTATTAAATCTATCACATGGAAGCTCCTATAAGTTGAAAATTCAAATTTTCTTTTGTGTTCCCAGTAATAGAAAAATTGAACTTGGTACTCACAAAATATGAAAAGAAGAAACAAAACCCATGATACTCCTCAAGAGCATGTAGCAAAAGGAGAAAAGAACTTAATTCTGATGGGCCCAGGAATGCTCACTATCAGCTGTGGGTGGGGCATGTCAAAGGCACTCATCTATTTCAACACGCATTGGAGACCCACTGCAAGGAGCAGCTCGCATGGTGAATACCACGGGTGTTTTAGAAGCAGTAGGATACAAACGTGGAGTTCAGCACTGAATATTTTCGTGTGAGAAACCTTCTGTGGTAAGTGGGCATAGCCTGTTACAAGAGACTCCTGGATTGAAACAGGGAGTCTGGTGAGTGCTCTTCATTGCCAACAGTGACATACTGCTCTCTCCTGTTGGCAACATAGGGTTGAGAATGGTGAATGCTCATGGCCCAGAGTTCTCCACCCGAGTTTGATCTTCTTCTTTAGGCTTTCTCCAAAGCTGTGGTAAAGGACAGAGCCTTTGCCAAGAGACAGACAAAGCTGGAGAACCGAGAAACTGAACTGACTACTTTAAGGTAATAAAAAAGCAGCAGCAGGAGCCGAAGTAACAGAAGTCCCCACTGTACTCCCACGACCCCGCCTCTACCTGGGTATCTTCTCTTTCTTATTCTGAGGTAATGCCTTACTGGGCATCCCATCTGTCTGCTATCCTTGATTGCACTGTAATCATTAGAGTGTGATCTATCCATTATGTCTAACGGGTAGGCTCTAGAATCTTTTGCCAGAATTGAGGCTATGCCTTGTATTAATAGTGAATCTATGTGTTAGCTCTATTAGTTGAAGTCAGAAGACTAGATAGCATTAAATTAATCTATGTAATATGAAACAGAAGAAATCTATCCAAGGACTGTCTCTCTTGCTACTTGGGTTTCAGAGAACCCAAGCGTCTAACTTTGAAAGTCACCATTTCCTTCAAACAGAAATTAGAGAATGGTATTTGGAGTTTTTTTATAATATGTAGGGTAATCATGAACAATTTGGAAAATACGGAAATGGAGAAGATTAAGAAATGATCAATGCCTGAAAGCTTACATGTTTGTGGAGTTCCTTCCAGCCATACAAGGACATACATAAGATTACAGTCACTTGTGTTATTATAAAGCTTCCTTTTTCTGTCTAACATTTTATCATGAGCTTTGACCCTTTGCCGATTGACACTAGTGATATCCTATGTGGCAGTATATTCTCTCATAAAACACACCACTACAGGCCAGAATTCCAGCATCCTAGAGAAAAAAAGGAAGGGAAAAAAACTTAAAAAATGAGTGAACTTGAAACACCATGGCATACCCAGTGTCATTTGTTTTTCTTATTCTATTCCATAATTGTATCTTAATATTGAAATGTTAAACAGAAGTAACATTAGTTTTGAATTTTTAGGATAGACTTGTATTTATATCTAACCATTTGGAATTATGTTGACCAAGAGCTTGATCTTTTTATTGTTTTATTGATGTATCCTCCTATGTCAAGATTATCAAGATGTTTTATACATAAGGAAAGTTATATTCTATCAAATGCTTTTTTCCCATTTAGTTAGAAGATAATCTAGGTTATTTTTGTTACCTGTATGTTTTATAGATAGATAGATTCCCAAGCATTGCTTTAGAACTTCATGTGTTCATGAAATAAGTCCTATAACTTTAATATATACCTTTGATTTACTTTATCATTTTTGCATATATATTCATAAGTCAGATGGCTATCCACAGTGTTATCCTATCTTTGGCAGTGTTGGGTAAGTATGTCTTTGTTCCTGCATTTTCCATTTCATCCAGCATGATAAACTCTACTTATAAAGTTAACCCTAGATCACTGAAAATGCAACTGCCCCAATTGTTTCATTTTCATCCTGTTAAATTGCCCAAACATGATTATACACTCATAATAAAAGGATTGTGTCTTATACTGTGTTAGACTATCTCTGTGGTTAGTTGTCCTCATTGGATTATGGAATCAATCATCTGGATTGTAGAATGAGAATATTTCTGGCTAATCTTTTCCTTACTCAAGTACTGCATATTTTTGGACCTTTTAGTGATGAGGGGGTTGTACAGAAGGGGTCCTTCTAGCACGTTGGAGGGGAGAGAAAGAAAAATATGTAGAGAGCTATGCGAAGCAGGATGATATAGTCGGTAAGAGGCCTGAACTAGAATCAGTTGCCTGTAACCATACCACTGGATATTGAATTCTGGCCTTAGCCCATCTGTCCAACCTTGGTTACTGCACTTTTACTTTTCTCTGACTCGTCCTTTGTGAAATTGGTACTATTTCAGAGTGTTGATTTGAAATTTAATGAATTTATAGGTTAAGTGCTTACAAGAAATCAAATGCTCAATCAATAATAGTATTATATTATTAAAATACATATTAAACATTGTTGTTCATTTTAGTATATTGCCTTATAGCATGTGTATGTAATACAGTCGCAGATGCCATGTTGTAACCATCTAGTATGCCAGGCATGTAAAAAAATTCAACTGGTATTCAATTATAAGACCAAAGGTGATTGCTTTCCTTCTCATTTTACAATAAGCAAGCTGAGTCTCAGAAAAAGTTACACAACATAACAAATCCATACATAGGATAATAGGCATAGTACTAATTTTATGTGATGTTTTAAATTAGTCAGTTGTCAGTTTGTATCAACTTTATGGCAGTGGGTTTGAGTTATTAAAATACAGATTTAATTTTGTTATTTAGCAATGAAAAGGTCCTTGTATAATCATATTTGAAAGCACAGTAACATTTCCAATTTTCCTGAATCGTGTCATTTTCTAACCCCTGTAGACGACTTGATCACAGGCGATGGGGAATCACTCTGCTGTGACTGAATTCTTTCTGGTGGGGCTTTCCCAATACCCTGAGCTCCAGCTTTCTCTGTTCATACTCTGCCTCATCATGTACCTGATAATCCTTCTGGGAAACAGCTTCCTCATTATCATCAGCGTTTTGGATTCCCGACTCCACACCCCTATGTACTTTTTCCTTGGGAACCTCTCATTCTTGGACATCTGTTACACATCATCATCCATTCCTCCAATGCTCATCATGTTTAGATCCGAGAGAAAATCCATTTCTTTAATTGGTTGTGCACTACAAATGTTTTTTTCACTTTCTTTGGGCTCCACAGAATGTGTCCTCCTTGCTATGATGGCCTATGACAGGTACGTGGCCATCTGCAACCCATTGAGATACCCCATCATCATGAACAGGATTCTCTGTGGGCACATGGCCGTCTGGTCCTGGATCATAGGCTGTCTAAACTCCCTACTGCAAACAACCATGACGATGGTGTTGCCTTTCTGTGGGAATAATGTCATTGACCATCTCACCTGTGAGATCCTGGCTCTCCTTAAACTTGTCTGCTCAGATATCACCATCAACGTGCTCATCATGACAGCGGCAAGTATTGTTTTACTGGTGCTTCCCCTGCTGTTAATTTTCATCTCTTATGTTTTTATTCTCTCCTCCATACTGAGAATTAATTCAGCTGAGGGCAGAAAGAAGGCTTTTTCTACCTGTTCGGCTCACCTGACTGTGGTCATCTTATTCTATGGGTCAGCCCTTTTTATGTACATGAAGCCCAAGTCAAAAGACACAAAGACCTCTGATGAGATCATTGGGCTGTCTTATGGAGTGGTGACTCCAATGTTGAACCCCATCATCTACAGCCTGAGGAATAAGGAGGTAAAAGAGGCTGTGAAGAAAGTCCTGAGTAAACACTTAGGTCTGCCGAAAACATGAATGACGTTGAGATGTATGACATCCTCAGAGACAGACAAGATTTAGTCTCTCACAGGTACAGATGAAGTCCTATAACCCACAGTCAGGAACATGGGTGTTTTAAAACCAATATGGAACGTCTATGTTTTTCAACATAGATTGCCCATGTATGCCATCTGAATATTGTCTGGTCTGCAGAGTAGCTATTTACAGCCCTACCAATTGGCCACATAAAAGCTTTTCATCAAAATGATTTTCTCCCTTCTCTTCACTTGCTTTCTCTTTCTCATATTTTTTATTCTTTTTGTCTCATCTAGTCTCTCCTCTTCTTTCTCCATCCCATCTTCTCTCTTCCATTCCTTGTTCTTACACCTCCTTCTCATTCTCTTTTTTTTTAATTAAGCATGTCATATTTGACGTCTAGCATTTCTTCTTCAGGTAAAGAATGCATCCTTTTCTTTTAAGCTTCTAGCATTCATTCACCATCCATGAAGTGCTGGGTGGTGCAGACCTCCAGAAACAGGGGTAAGCATGAAAAAAAGGTCTAGCCAGTTCAAGAAGGAAATCCCTCTAGCCATTGGGATGCACGCAGGGCAGTTTATAAACCAAGTCAGGCCAAACAAACTCAATGCTGAGTGTGTTTCCTCAGTAATGAAAAGAGGTACTCTTTCTGCTGTTGCTGTTAACCGGGTAGGATGTGAGCCTGGAGCCAATCTTTGCCAATATATAGAGTCTGACTGAGAGGTAAATGTGAGTGGAGGGGAAGATCCTAAGGTTTTAATTCTTAGATCCAGATAACTCAAAAATCAGATTTATCATTACTCTTTCTAGTTATATGTATCATTAAAATATCTTTCTATTGAAAAACTAGCTTAAACTGGATTTTCATCACTTAACAACTATATAATCCTAACTTGTCCATTCCTTTGCCACCCCCAACCCCCAACCCTTTCCACTCACATTTTTTAAATAAAAATTTTTACCTGGATGGTCCCATTAATCTCCAGCTTTAGAGGGTCTTTTTCTTTGAACAATTAAATTATAATCATCAGACTTCTACTATGAATGCCTGAAAGATTTTGAGTCAACTCCCCTGTTGGGGAGTGTTTACCTATTACCTATTGTATTTCTGATGTTCATTTTTGTTCCACATGACTGCTCTGAGATTTTTCACTATTCCTCTCTCATAATCACTTTTTAAAAATAAATTATTTTGTTGTTGTTGAGCAGCTATCCGGTAAAGCATACACCAATATAGAGTTTGAACTTGTACATTTTGGCGACATTAGTTATATTCTCAGAGTTGGGCAACAATCTTCGGCCTCCATTTCTGAATCATCCCATCCTTCTTGTTTAATGTAAATTCTCTGCCCTCTAAGGTTACTATTTCATCTTGCAGGTTTCTATTGCCAAGATGATCTCACAACTAGTTCTTAAAAAGCATAATTCTCAAGTAGGACTTTTTTTAGTAGAAAGCTACACTACTATTTGGTTTTTAAAAGATATCAGGGATAATTTTTGCTTTAAGATGATCTCAAGTCAGACTTTCATCCAGCTTCCAGGGTTCCAGACACTCTCGAGTCCTTGAGAATTTGACATTTCCCACTCTTTGAGTTCCTTTTGGAACCTAAATTAAAAGGTTCAGTAATGGTAGCTGGACACCATCTAGTTCTTCTGAGTTCGTGGCAAAGGAGAAAATTGATAATGCAGGTTAATTATCCGTACTGTCCATGTCTTCCTTTTCTTCCTGATCCTGTTATTCTCCTATTGCTACAGATGAATAGAAATCAATCTGTGCATCTCTGGAAGGTATCTTGAAACTTTAGTAGCCCCAGGAACGACACAACAAACTAAAAAGTAGAGCAGAAGCATGTTCCCATATTCGGCCAATGAGCTGAAAAGCCAAAGCAAGCATGACTCTAACCCATGAGATGTTTAGTTGTTTGGGTAGCTCAGCAGCTACTCTGGTTTGAGGTTTGATTTGTTGCTGTTGTTTTGTTGTTGTTGTTTTTGCTTGGTCACTGTTGTCACAATGGGGGAAAGATGGGGCTTGTTAATATATTTATCACACAATGTTTATTGCCAGTTCGGTTTTTACAGGTGTGTCTCCACTCACAATAATCTTGCAAGTAAAACTGTTTTTAAGATCACAGTAGTACATTTTTTCCATAAATAATTATCATCAATCTATTTAATGTCCACATTCAAAAGACCATCTATGTAAAAGTCATTTTTACTTAGCTTTAAGAATAGTATAAATGGACTTTGAAGCAGTAATAAAAAAACAATTAATATTAGCTATGCCACCTCACATGGGCTCTCTGGGTCATTTTCTTCTTCCTTCTTCAACCTGCTACCAGGTTGGTAGTGTCTACCTATTTCTTTTTTCCATAATAATCAGCCAATAAAAATGAGGCAATACATAACTCAAAGCACTCTTCAACAGAAATCTTCCCAAAATGGAAAATAAGTCTACCCTCAAAAAAAAGATTACACGGAGGGAGGGGAAAAGTGAGGACCTGATGTCGGGGGGTTTAAATGGAGAGAAAATGTTTTGAGAAACGATGTACAAATGCGCTTTACACAATTGATGTGTGTATGGATTGGGATGACAGTTGTATGAGCCCCTAATAAAATGTTAAAAAAACAAACAAAAGATTACACCTTAAAACTACAGGAAAGGAATTGAGGATGCTTTCAAGTCAAATGTGTTCTAAAATACTGACCTCTAACCATTGCACAAGAACCTTGGGGGCAGTGTAATGTTGATGAAAGCACACTGAGCGTGCCCTGAGGGTCTGTGCATCTTTAATACGGAGTCCAAGAAAGAAGGCGGCCACCCAGCCTCTTATCAGTCGTGTCAGTATTATGATTACTACAATAGATCTAAAACTTGTATGTCCATGATGCATTCACAACGAAGAAAAAGAGTCCACTAGTCAAAAGTATTTTAAACAACCTATTTGAACGCCTTTAAAACTTCAATGCCACAGCAATTCTATAAAAATTCAATTTACTTTAGATAGCACAGCTGCTCTGGAGCTTCGCTCGCTATCTCTTCCCAATACCTGTTCTTCTGACTGCTCCCACCTAGTCCTTAACCCACGCACCTTCCTGAACCGCAATGGCCACTTTCAAGTACAATACATGTTTACACAGTATTTCTCCTGGGACTAGGTATTAGAGAAAGAGGATTTTCTTAAAAAGTGAGATAAAATATATACTGGTATGTGATTACATAGGTAGATATATATGCATACATGACTATAACATGGTGCATGTATGCATATATCTGTGCACACATAGATGTGTCTATAGACATATAAATACACATGTACATGAGTACTACATATATATTCATATACATAACAAAACACTTAGAAGGCACAATTATTGACATAACTGAACACCTCATGGGATTGGGTTAGTCTGTTTGAAGGTTTAGGACCCTTATCTTGTGGGACAATTGGATCGCTTGGTAGTCCAGATAATCTACGCTCAATTTTCTAGTCTTGTGAGTAATGTCAGGAATCTTAAAAGTTTTTGAGAAGCCATCTAATATACATCTAACTATTGGTCCCTACTCAACTGGAGCCAAACAGAAAGGAGGAGACTTATGACTCAAAGATAAAAGTAGTCTACAAGAGTAGTAGCCTATAGGAACCACAGCCCCTTCTATCAAGAGAAGGAAACCATTCCCCAAATCACTACTGCATTAAATAACAGAGTGGCTGATGAAATAATCATGAGCAGTGTGCACCTTTCAAAAGTTACAGAAGCAAAAGGAGGCTAAAGTAATGGACACAGACAACCATAAGGACAATCGTGAAAATGCTGACATTTTGTGAGAAATGTAACCAATGTCACTGAACAAAGTATAGAGGTTGTTAAATAGGAACCCAATTTTCTATCTAAACTTGCACTCAAAAGAGAATCAAATATTATTTTAAAATAAATAAATACTACTAAAACAAAAAAGGAAGATATTGAGCTTTAGGTCAGGGTGAGAAGAGTGTTACAACTTTTAAGGTGAAACCCTTTATCTTACATTATGTGCAATGAAAACGATATTTTTCTTTAAAACCTTTACCAGAAATTACTTTCTCCGTTTTTCCATATATATTGTATTTGACTCTAAAAACATTAAATTTCTTACTATAGTATACTGCATGTATTCAATGTGGCAAAGTTGAAAATCAAGAGATTAGATTTATGAAGACATAGGTATAACAAAAGCTATAAGTTTAATGTATCATATTTTCCATATTCTCCTACATAAAGTGTGGAATGTAGTCCCTAGTTCAGGGAGTTTTTTTGAATGAGGAAAAGTTGAAATGTCTTTTTCAGATTTGGGCTTATCTCATGCACTGAAAATATCTATCACCATTAACTTTCTTTAAACATTTCTGTTTCTTCTAATGAACTGTGGGCCCCAGAGTACCTCCAGGGTGTGAAAGCATTATTTATTTTAGGATTCCCAGTACTCAGAAGAGTAAGTATTCATTAAAAATGTATTAAATGAATGAGCGAGTATGCGCATGTCAAGTTTATTTGCATTGCCTGGATAATTCTTTCACTTGCCACCTATGCATCTTTACGAATGCTACTCAGCATTGTTCTCTCTATACTAGATCTATGAAGGCTCATGGTACCCCTCAAAAAAGCATCTTGTGACTTAGTCTTTCCTTAGCATCTCTCTGGACTCCCCCCTCCTCTTCCTCTAAATGAAATTTACATTGCGATCTATTTATAACTGTAGGGTATTTATTTGTGAAGATATATTCTTTTTGTTCACATGCACAATATATGTGTTGTCTTACTGAGAGGTCATTGGGGACAGGACGTGGGAGTTTGTCTTTATTATCGTATAAGAATTATCAGAGTAGACTTTAATTAGTAAAATGATACATTAAGTCATTGTGCTTTCCTGCTTGTATAATGGCTATTAGTTTATTTAATAAAATTTCTTTTCATAGAAAATAGACAATAGGGTGCTTGTTAAAATACTTCCTCTGTTGTATACTTGGCTTTGGCAAGACTGGACATTTAAAAGATGACTGTAATTTAGATCAGGAAGGACCCACCTCACTCACTTATATAGAGGTACAGTCCCTGTACTGTTTTATTGAGTTTACAACTTGACAATGACCAAAACAAAAATACATTATTCATAGATTAGACTCTTACATGTGCATCTCCAACCTTGAGATCTAATTTAATTGAGATTTCTAATAAAACGTGTCCAGAATAGAATTCTTAATTCTTCCATGCCCAAATGACCTCCCCACAAGTCTCCCTCATCTCAGGAAGTGGCAGCATTCAGATTCAACTCAGATTCAGCAATTCTGCTCTGTACTACAAGACCTCCATGTCAGAATTGACATAACAGCATACAACACATTTACAACACTTACCAGGTTGTCTAATGGAATGGTTACTTCAAGGATCTCCAGACATTAATATGTGATACCTTAGAAAGAGTTGATTTTTTTTATTCCAAATATTTCTAACCCAAATATTCAAATTCACTGCCAGAGAGTCAATTCCAACTCCTATACAGGACCGAGTAGAACTGCATCGATGGGTCTCGGAGATGTAAATGTTAGCAGTAGAAAGCCATATCTTTCTCCCACAGAGCAGTGGTGTTTCTGACTACCGATCTTGCACACTAAGCCACCACAAGTATCAGACAGGTGAGAAATACGGTAGACAGATCCATAAGGGAGTTGAAATTAGAAAGATAGTATGAGCTGAGTTGTCCACTTTTCTGGCTTTCTCCTGAGGGAAGGCTGTCGCATGTGCTGTGTGGATCAAAGGAAACTCTAAAGAGACAGCTCACAACTTTCTTCCTGAAGACGCTGAAGAGAGAGCTTGTGGATATTTAGAGTGAGAGCAAGAGTGTAGAAAGCATACTTAGTGCATCATCTCTGCCCAAGTTCCTTTTTTAAATTTTTTTATTTTATTGAGGGCTCCTACAGCGCTTATCACAATCCATACATATATCCATTTTGTCAAACACATCTGTATATATGTTGTCATCATCTTTTTCAAAACATTTTCTTTCCACTTGAGTCCCTGGCATCAGCTCATTTCCCCCTCCCTCCCCTCCCCTTCCTCTTCCATATCCCCTTGATAATTTATAAATTTTTCTTTTTTTTTTCTCCTGTCATACAGTGACTGCTGTCTCATTCCGCCCACTTTTCTGCTGTCTGTCCCCCTGGGATGGGGGTCATACAGCGATCATTGTGATCGGTTCCCCCTTACTCCCCCCACCCGCCCTTACCCTCATATTATCACTACTCCCCTTATTGGTCCTGAGGGGTTTATCTGTTCTGGATTCCCTGTGTTGCAAGCTCTTATCTGCACCAGTATACATGCTCTGGTCTAGCCAGCTTTGTAAGATAGAATTGGGGTCATGGTAGTGGGGGTTGTGTGGAGAAAGCATTAAAGAACTAGCGGAAAGTTGTGTGTTTCATCTGTGCTATACTGCACCCTGACTGTCTGCCCAAGTTTCTGATTGACTCTGAACTACACATACAGAGACAAATTTAAAATAGCCCATAAAGGTAAATGAATTCAACTGAGATTTGAAACAGAATTAGCCAAATAAATTACTTGCTAAATCAAAAACACCAAAACTCGTCAGAAAAATATAGCCAACTCTAAAGTCATCACAATACATTGTCACAGTGCTCAATACATAATCCAAAATAGCTCTATATCTTTTATTTTTCTGGTTGCACATAAGAAGGCTTAGTAGCTGTTTTAGTTTTATTTTCTAGGCTGTACATCAGGATTCATCCTCTCGCCATACTCATTCCATTGATATGCTCAGGAAGTAATCAGAGAAGCTGGATTATATGGAAAACAATTCAGCATAAGGATTGGAATAAAGCTGATTACCAACCTGTAACAAGTACATGACACAACCTGGCTTGCTGCAAGTGAAGAGGCTCACTGTACTTGTTGATGAAGAGCAATGATTGTAGCCTTCAGTATGAATTACTACTCAAGATAAAGAAAGCAACAATCCTGCAACTGGACGAACAGGTAACACCAGGTAAATGGAGTAAAGATTGAGGTTGTCCAGGATTTCATCTTGTTTGATCCATAATCAATACTCTTGGTTTTTCCTTCTTTTATTAATAAATCATTTTATTGGGGGCTCTTAAAACAATCCATACATCAATTGTATCAAGCTCATTTGTACATATGTTGCCATCATCATTTTCAAAACATTTTCTTTCTGCTTGTGCCCTTGGTATTAGCTCCTCTTTTTTCCCTCCCTCCCCAACCTCCCACCCTCATGGACCCCTGATAAATTATAAATTATTATTATCTTCATATCTTACACCATCCACTGTCTCTCTGCATCCATGTTTCTGTTGTTCATCACCCTGGGGGTGGGTTAGATGTCCATCATTGTAAACGGTCCCCCATCTCTCCCTCTCACACTCATGGTACCACTGCTCCCATTACTGTTCCTGAGGGGTTTATCTGACCTGGATTCCATGTGTTGAGAGCTCTTATCTGTAATATTATTTATGTTCTGGTCTAGCCATATTTGTAAGGTAGAACTGTGGTCATGATATTGGGGTGGGGGGTGGGAAGCATTAACGAATTAAAGGAGTGTTGTGTGTTTCATCTTTACTATGCTGCACCCTGGCTGACTCATTCCTTCCTTGTGACCCTTCTATGAGAGAATGTCAATTATCTACAGATGGACTTTGGATCTCCTCTCCGACCCCCATCATTTGCATCAATATATTTGTTTGTTAATTCTATATCTTAAGAACCAATAAAATACTTCTCAGTCTTAAGAGGGAAAAAACATCAATCACCTGAAACCAGCTCTGATATTACCCAGATTGTTAGAGCAACTATTTATAACTATGTTTAATGAGATAAAGGAAAACATGTCCACAATGAATAAATAACATAGAAAAAATTTAGCAGGGAAATATAAAATGCAGAAAATAACAAGGTAGCATTATGAAAGTAAAAAAATACAATATCTGAAAAGTTTCATAGTATAGTGTTAGAAAAACTGTACTAGGAAAAATATTTCAGAGATCTAGCTCTTGAATGAATACTATATCAATAAATGAAGTACAAGTAGAGAATGGGTCCAAGATGATGTCATTATAAATTCCCTTAAACTTCATTAAGGGAAAAGTTCTATTTTTAAAAACTTTTTTAATAGGTTATTTACTACTCCTACAAGAGGTAAATTTTAAAAATAAATTTTAATTGTCCCTGTGAAACTTAATTGTCTATATTGAACTCTTGTCAAGGTGTCAGTTGCTATTCCTGAGGGAAGGCTGCAAGAGGAGACAGGGGACGGAGAAGTAAGGAAATACATCAAGAAATGTGCCGAAATCACGTTTTAATATCGTGAAGAGCAAGGGAACAGCACACTTCTTTGGCCCTGCAGGAGTCTGGAGTATGCTTTTACCTGTTGTTCAGGTACTTGTGAGACAACTACAAACATTCTCTCATTCCAGATAGTACAGACTTCAGGCAAAGAAGTCTGCTTCTTCTGATAGCATTTTTTCCCTGCAATCCAGATTTTTAAGACTCCTAAAATCATAAAGAAGTTTCTGATAATGAAACCATACAGTCACATGATAATCACATATGTGTCTTGTAATAGTCCTATTCTTAAAGATACCAAGTTAAATAATGAGTCACATTTCCCAGGGCTTTTTCTGATCTGAAACTTTAATGAACATTAAGAAGTTGAAAACAATTCAAATAATAAAAGTATGATTTTGCTGAACGGTTTCATTTCTTATATAGCTCATTCTCACACCAGATTTGGAAGAAACAGCAATTTTAAATATGAGAAAATATAAGGTAAAGATCACATAAATTAATAGTGATCGAGCTATAATAATGATTCAGTTGTAAAATATGATATTATGATGTACACTGTCATGCATAAGAATGTTTAAAAGGAAGAATAATAGTTGAGTCGCTATACTGAATACTAGTGAACATTCATCGTGTTACATGGCATTCAGTCCAGAACTGCATCCATACAAGGTAGACATCCTAGGGAAATAAGAACTATAACTCAAATAGACATAACAAACCAAATGAATTCACTGCCATCGAGTCAATACTAACCTCACACGGACATCAGCACACTCATTCCCATCACAGAACATTCATGGCAAAAAGATAGAGATAATCTAAATGCTCTTAGACAGACGAATGGAAAAACAAACTAGAGTGCATACACACAGTGGAACACTTACTATACATGCTGAAAAATAAAAACCTGTGCAACACCTCAAAACAAGGATGAATCTAGAGGATGTAATGCTGAGTGAAATTAGTCAATCACAAAAGGATAAATCGTATATGTAAGCAATCAAGGAAAGGTGGACACACAGAAAGAAACATTCTCTGAAAGTGGTCAGAGGCGAGAGGAAGGCACTCTGGTGGTGGAGAGGTGATGTGTCCAGCTGCGTCCAAAGGTCAGCAATTTGAAACCACTGCCTCTCCAAGGAAGTAAGGCAGGGCTTTCTACTCCCATAAACAGCTAATCTCAGAAACTCGTGGGGCAGTTCTACCCTGTCCGGTAGGGTCACTATGAATCAGCATCGACTTGATAGCAGTGAGTTTGGGTTTTTTGTTGTTGTTTAGCTTGTTTATTATTTTTTGGAGGGGTGAGAGGGGAAAGGAGAAGTCACTAACTAGAGGGTAGATGTGTGTTCGTTTGGGTAAAAGGAATCACAATATATAACAAAGAAGACAACACAAAATGATCAAGGCAAAGGAAGGCATGACAAGGAGCATGGTAGGCAAAGGCATCAAGGGTAAATGTTAATCCATACCCAGCCCTGGAATACCATCTGTAATGTAAATGTAAACATACTCTTGTAACAATACCCTTGAGCTGTGTCCCTGACAGAGGAGGCATATAGTATTTAATCAGTAATAATGTATTTTCATCTATAATAATATTATTATTAATCAGCAAAATTCTAGACAGATCATTAAATTGACAGTATGAGAGTTTTTAGGAAAAAAATAGGTTAAGGTGAGTTTTTATGTCTAGTTCAGAAACATAGAAAACTGTTTCTGAATCAAGATTTTTTAAATGTGTAATGATGTTTAGAATAAAGCGAATCTCTTTTAAAAGCAATATTTAATAAGCATATATGCCATGTTAGGTTGAGTTCTCTAGAAAAGCAAAAGTAGTGACACTGTTAGTACATAGAGATTTAGACCAAGAAATGGCTTACACCATTGTAGAAGTGGGTAAGTCCATTCTCATTCAAGTCGATGGGTCAGATGTAAGCTTAAGGCTCCTGTTTCTGCAGAGGCTGATGAAGTGGAAACAGGAAGATGAAGCAGGAAGACCACAGGCTAGTGGATGCTGTGATAAATGAATCCATGGCTGGCAGGCCACTTATGGTCTCTGGGATCAGCAAGCAATATAACCAGAGCTCCATGAATCAGCTGCAGTATCCAAATCCAGGTAGGAGTCAGCTAGCTTCTACCAACTGTCAATTTGTACTGAGTAGGCCACACCCTGAATGAAGTGTCCACAATCATATCGAACCCGTGACGAGACTAAGGACGTTATGCTTCCCCTAGCTGCTTGGCTGCTTCGCAGAAGATCCCATCATGGAGTTGACCACACTAGGTCAGAGCATATCATAGGAGAATCTTGGCCCCCAAAGTTGGCATAAAACCCAACTATCCCATACACATACTTCTAATTAAAAAATATATAATGGTAAAAATAAGTGCCAAAAGGGAACCATGGTCTAAGAATGTTGTGATGCTTTCCACACAAAATAGTTATTGCAGTTTAAAAAGATGAAGCATATACTAATAATGCTTTTAATAATAACTAATTCTGTTTTATTTTATATCAGACACTATTTATTCTGTCAAATTCTTCCAAATGAAACATGAAGTACGGATGATAACAAGGAGAAAATTAGATTTTACCATACAGACAAACCTCGTGGGTATGGAGAGACTGTACCTTGATAGGAAAGGGATAAAAGAAACCAATGAAAATAAAATTTTTAGTAAATGTTTGTGAAAACCTGAATGTTACCAGCTTTGAAAAGACAGAGAAAGCTTGTGAGCTGGAGAAAGAGAAAAATTGAAGGACTTTTAAACAAGAGAAAAATGAAATTTGAGATATTAGGGGCATGGAAACTGTTGGAAGTGCTTAAAAATCAAAGGCAAACATTTCAAAGTTGAAATTCTATTAGGGAAGATTATAAAGATACTAAATAGGGCTAAGTATGAAAGATGGTTCCATTTTTGAAAAGTATCTTAAAATGTCACATTTATTACAAAAGCAATAAAAGCATGATACAGAACTCCCAAATCAGTTGAATAAATAAGAGGTTGCGAAGAAAAGTCAACAGAAAAGAATTCATCAATTCAACAGAAAGCAATAAACTTGGAGAGGAATGCAGGAAGGAAAAGCATAGCCAATAAAAACGAAAGCCAAAATAAATAAAAAGAAGCACATTATTATTCCCATTAATCAATATTATGAAGAATTACATGAACAGATTTTCTAAGGCTAAAACTTCTTGGCACCGCTAGGCTAAACCTAATTAGTATATTCTATTATATAGAATAGCTATATTCTATTTTTAAAAGAAAATCCAAAACCATAAAATAGAAAAGCTGAAAATAGTGTGATGAACAAAATGACACCACATGCATACTAAGACCAAAAATGAGCTACTCCTTTAGCCATGTCAGATAAATTAGAATTTGAAACCAAAAGACTGAAAAAGCCATTATTCGGTGGAAAATATTCTTAAGGATTTTGCTATACAGTTTCAAAATAAAGACTACATAATTGAGTTTTTAGAATTCTGAAAGACAAATTTTTAATGAAAAAGGAAAAATCGAATATACCTTTGTCAAATTAATAGGTTAGGTAATAAAGAAATATTAAAGATATATATAATTTGAATAGCAAATAAGATTGTGTATGTGACTCTGAGTTCAAAAATTAGAAAATCTCTTTAAATCTGATAATATATTTACAATAATGGATGCTACCTTAGGTAAGAAAGTAAGTCTCAATGAACACCAAAGAATTAATGTCACTCTAACTTCAATATATGACCTTAACAGCATTAGAAATCAATACTGGAAAGATTAGAAAGATTACTAACGGCAATAGAATTTCAAGGGTATGCTTTATGAAGTAATTGCACATATTGATGAGATGTTTGAAAGTGTCTTCAACACTTATTTCTGAATGCCTACCCACTCACTGCGATCAAGTCCATTCTGACTCATAGTGATCACAGGGTTTCTGAGGCTGTAAATCTTGCTGGTAACAGTACAACAGGTTACCCAACAGAGCCACTAGTACTCCATATTCATTTACAGCACTTAAAGGGGGATTCCCTCCCCTTTCAAATATTCTAAATGTATAAAAATGATGAGCCCTGATTGGGGGAGGGGAAGGTGGTTGTAAATTGGACTGCTAACCACAAGGTGAGCAGTTTAAAGCCACCAGCCATTCCTCCAGATAAAGATCAGGCGAGTAAGGATTTACATCCTCGGAAACTAGAGGGAGGGGATTTATGGGAAGATGGCGAGGGACTCTGCAGAAACCAGCCCAGGAGAGTTGCTTAGAGGGAAATTCAACACTGCTGGAACCCAGGAGGAGCATCATAAAGATAAGTAGGCACAGACCCACAAGGTTTTGAGGTGCTGGGGGCTTTTTGCTTACCACAGTGGAGGCCGGCTAGGGCTTGACCTTAGCCCTGCCACTGTCTTGGCCAGAGCCAGGATCATTTGGAGCCCGCATGGGGGCTTAATCTCAACACAGCCACAGCTTGCTGCCGCCTCGGTTTCTAGAAATTTCCTAATTTCATTTCTGATCTGTGCCAGTACACACTCTTTTTGCACTTGAGACACAGTGTGGGAATTGCGCCTGATCTGATCCCCCCACACCGAGGCAAAACACTATGGGGGTGCAACAGAACAGCAAGGGAATGGAGCGGTGAGGTCCCCAGGGAATGCTGAAGGTGGAATTTGGGGCAAGTGCATGGTGCCCCAACAGACTGGCCTGGAAAACACTCCTAAAGGCCAACAAACAGTCCTTGAACTAACTACAAGCTTTTCTTTCTTGTGTTTTGTTTTGTTTTTTGTCATTGCTCTGTTGTTGTTTTGTTGTATATTGTTGCTTGGTTTTGCTCTGTCTTGTTTTTGTGCATGTTATTATCTCTGCAGGTCTGTATAAATAAGATAGGCTGGATGAACATTCTTTTTTTTTTCTTTTTGCACGGATTGTTTTCTCTGTAGGAGAAAACAATGGGACCGACAGTTCCGGGGGGACATGGGAGAGGGGGAGGTAGGGAGAAAGGTCGTGGTGGTAACAAACCCAGAGACAAGGGAACAACAAGTGATCCAAATCGGTGGTGAGGAGGGTGTAGGAGGCCTGGTAGGGTGTGATCAAGGGTAATGTAACCAAGAAGAATTACTGAAACCCAAATGAAGACTGAGCATGATAGTGGGACAAGAGGAAAGTCAAAGGAAATAGAGGAAAGAGC
>NW_022111310.1:8638857-8706583 GCF_000313985.2 Echinops telfairi
ACAGGGAATCCAGGGCGGATGATCCCTTCAGGACCAGTGGTGTGAGTGGTGATACTGGGAGGGTGGAGAGAGGGTGGGTTGGAAAGAGGGAACCAATTACAAGGATCTACATATAACCTCCTCCCTGAGGGACGGACAACAGAAAAGTGGGTGAAGGGAGACGTCATACAGGGTAAGATATAACAAAATAATAATTTATATATTATCAAGGGTTCATGAGGGAGGGAGTGCGGGGAGCGGGGGCGACAAAATGTGGAGCTGATGCCAGGGACTTAGGTGGAGAGCAAATTTTTTGAGAATGATTAGGGGAATGAAAGTACAAATGTGCTTTACACAATTGATGTATATATGGATTGTGATAAGAGTTGTATGAGCTCCTAATAAAATGATATAAAAAAAAAGAAACTGGAGGGAGCAGTTCTACTCTGCCATATAGGATTGTTAATAAAAATAGAAATTAAATTTTATTCTAAGTTCCTTAAAGGGTGTCCTAAACATATCAATGTTAATAAGCATTACGGGTTTATGCCAGGGATCAGGAATACACCTAAAACATTGAGTTATATCAGAGAAAAATACTAAAGTATGGTCATGTTAAGAATAGAATGAGAGAGAGAGAGGAGTCAAGATGGTATCCAGGTAGAATCACCCATCCCGTGCTCCCATTGTTAGATCCAAAAATAAACAGACAGGCATGGAAAGCAAGCCCGAGGGGAAAGCGACTGGACCCCTGGTTCAGGAGGGACTTATGGGGATGAGGAAGCGGGAGAAAGGAGTGGTGAGCAAACAACGCCAAAGACAGGGGAACAACTGGGGTAATAAAATCAACAATGAGGCGGACGTGGAGATCCCGGTGCTGTTGGAGCAACAGCAATCTAGCTGAGAGGAATTACTAAGAGGCAGATGAAGGGCGTGCGCGATGGAGTGGCAGGAGGAAGGTAAAAGGAAACAGAGGAAAGATCTAGGAAGCAAAGCTGTGAATAGAGGTATAAACATAGGTGTGCACTTATGTAAATACATTCATACATAAAAATAGAGGTATTGGCTTATGCACATATATTTACACAGCAATACATTGAGGTAGTGGATGGACTTTGGGCCTCTGCTCAAGCCCTCCCTCAATGCAAGAACACTTTGTTCTAACATCCTGGCATTCTGTGATGCTCACCCTTCTGATAGGATCAATGAAAAAAAAATGGGTGCATAAGCAAATGTGGTGAAGAAAGCTGATGGTGCCTGGCTATCAAAAGATATTGCATCTAGGGTCTTAAAGGCTCAAAGTTAATGTAGCACAGAAGCAACAAGCTCACATGGAAGAAGCACACCAGCCTATAGGATCTTAAGGTGTCGATGGAATTGGGTAACAGGTACCAGAAGACCCAAAACAAACAAAAAACTATTGTTGAGAATGAGGGGAGTTTAGCAGAGACCCCAAACCCATCTGTATGACAATAGGACATCCCCTCACAGAAGGGTCACAAGGAAGGGATAAGTGAACCAGGACGCAGTATCGCACTGATGAAACATACAATATTCCTCTGGTTCTTTGAGGCTTCCTCACCCCACCTCTCCCACCATCATGACCCCAGTCCTGTCTTTTAGTTCTGAGTAGACTGGAGTATGTACACTGGTCCAGATAAGAGCTCACAGCAGACAGAATCCATTTCAGATAAACCCCTAAAGAACAGAAACAAGAGTAGCGATACGAGGAGGGTGAGGAGGGTAATGTTAAAGTCGGGAGAGAAGGGGGAACCGATCACAATGATCAATGCATAATCCTCCTGTCTCCAGGGGTTCAAACAACAGAAACATGGGTGAAGGGAAACAGAGGTTAGTGTAAGATATGAAAATAATAATTTATAATTTATGAAGGGGATACGAGGGTAGGAGGGGGGAACGGAAAGAAAAAAAGAGGAGCTGATACCAAGGGCTCAAATAGAAAGTAAATGTATAGAAAATTATGATGGCAACATATGTAAAAATATGCTTGATACAATTGATGTATGGAATGTTATATGAGGGGTAAGAGCCCCCAATAAAATAACTTTTTAAAAAAGAATGGAATAAGTGCATTTCATACTAAAGTATGTGTGTCTATTAACTTTGGATATGATCACCAAATACTACTAGTAATAAAGCAACCCACAAATGTTTTGACAGAACTTCATCTGTCATTAAATATTTTTTCTCCAATATATAATGCACTGTGACAAAAAAAGAACTCTAAGTGAATCCCACTCTAAATATCTATGGGTTAAATGTTGGGAAGTGAAAAGTAACAACAAAAATAAAAACACATGTGCATACTCTAGAAGTGAGCCAATGAAGGTAAACCAAATAGATGCCACACCACCTAGTGGCAGCAGAATGACACTAAGAAAAGAAAGTACTTTGCAGTGATGTGTCCCCAAGCACAGACACCATGAGCTACCATGTGCAACTATCACCCTGCTGCACAATTGGGCCAACATTGGATCCTTTTCTCTTGGTTTCTCTTGTACATTTGGACAAAACCAAGGAGAAGCTTCGTCGAGGAGAGTACTCCCTTTGCTCATATCATTTCTGTCACCCTTTCAATGTTGATATCTATATGCTATGCAATGTTTTACCAGACCAGATGGGCAATAATTAAAACATAAGCAAATAAACCTCAAACACTGCTATTAAGCATATACATTTTGGGAATAGTTTGGCATTACTTATCTGTGGGCAATTGGACACCACCTTGCAGAAAGGCCTCAGGGAGGAGACGAGCCAGTCAGGGTGCTATGTAACAATGAGGAAACATACACTTTCCTCTAGTTCTTGAATGTTTCCTCCACTCCACTATCATGATCCCAATTCCACCTTACAAATCTGGCTGAACCGGAGGATGTACACTGGTACAGATAGGAACTGGAAACAGGGAATCTAGGACAGATGAACCCCTTAAGACCAGTGGTGAGAGTGGCAATACCAGGAGGGTGAAGGGAGGGTGAGGGAAAAGGGGGGAACAGATTACAAGGATTTACATATAACTTCCTCCCTGGGGGATGAACAGCAGAGAAGTGGGTAAAGGGAGACGTCAGATAGTGAAAGATATGACAAAATAATAATAATTTCTAAATTATCAAGGGCTCATGAGGGAGGGGGGAGTAAGGAGGGAGAGGAAAAATGAGGAGCTGATACCAAGGGCTCAAGCAGAAAGCAAATGTTTTGAGAACGATGAGGGAAACAAATGTACAAAAGTGCTTGACACAGTGGATGGATGTATGGATTGTGATAAGAGTTGTACGAGCCTACAATACACGATTTTTTTTTTTTAAGTAATACATGCATGTCTTCAAAACCAAAAATCCAAACTCACTGCCGTCAATTTGATTTTGACTCATAGTGACCCTATAGGGCAGAGTAGAGAACAAATCTTTCAGGAAAAGGTAAGAAAGTCCATCTCTTCGGACCTACCAACTCCACTTCTAGGTGTATACACTCTTGAAATCCAGGACACAGCCCTCAAAGGGATCTATGGATAGAATTCAGGGGCTATGGTAACTTAGTTGAAGAAGATTATGTATTTATCATCACCCACTTCTAACTGAAATTAAGCATTTTCTTTCATTATCATTGTAGAAAACAAGTAACAATATGTATTATTAGCAGGAGCTGTGATTTTTTTGACCAATAAAAATAAAACTCTCACTGTCATCAAGTCAGTTCTGACTCATTGAAACCCTATAGGGCAAGGTAGGATTACCCCTGTGAATTTCCAAGACTGTAACTCTTTATGAGAATAGAAAGCCTGTCTTTCTCTGACTGCATGGCTTATGGTTTTGAATTGCTGACCCTGTGATTAGCAGCCCAACATATAACTGATACCACCAGGGCTCCTAATAAAAATCAAAGTTATTGTTAACGTCCATGGCAGTTATTGCAAATATATTTAAATATTTTATACACATCACTACTTCACAATTATTATATTGTTATATCCCATTACATCTTGTTATTTGGTGCTTTCACAATATGCCTATTTCTTTATGGAGCATTTGATTTTACATTTTGATGTATTTATTGTTGTTGTTGTTGTTGTTGTGTACCCTTGAATGAATTTGGACTCAGAGTAACCCTATATTACTGAAGAGATCTGCCTCTATAAGGTTTCCTAGGCTGCAATCTTTTTGAAACTGCTGGTGGGTTTAAACCATGGACCATTTAATTAGCAACTGAATACTTAACCCTTGACCCACCAGGACTCCTTTCTATGACACTAATTCAATATAACTGATTTGCTTTGTAACCATATATATTAATTAAACATTTTAAAAACACAGGGCAATTGATGATTGCATAGCCCCACCTGATGGGATGAACAACATAACTACATGGGAAAGGGGGGGGTATATTGGAATGAGTAAGATATATCAATAAAAATGTTTTGTTTTTTTTCAAAAAAGGGCAAATGAAATTCCATAGCAGATCAGACAGGAGATACCAGTACTACTGCCACGCCATCTTAGAGAATAACTAGTCCAAAAGGAGAAAACAGAAAATTACAGAAAAGATACCTCTAGAATTGCCTAAAAGTTTTAATTCTATTGTGAGAAAATATATACCATACTTTGGGCCAAAGAATTTGGTGACTGATAACTTGGTGACATTAAGCCATAAAGTAGCCTATGTTAGACAGAGTTCTCTAGAGAAATAAAACCAGGACACTTATGATTATATGTATATACAAAAAAAATAGGCTAGATATATATAGCATGAAGGAATGTAACATCTAATTAGTCCACATGGCAGTACAGAGGGCTCAGTTCAACTCACTTCCATGGAACAGTTAATATACTCGAAGTCCTTCAACTCATGAGGGCCACTTGGTACAAGGTCAAGGAAGCAGACAGCTGTCTTCCATAGAGCAATGCGGGCAATCCAGTCACAGCAGGGCTGGTCACCAAAAGTCACAAGACGACAAGACCTGACAGTCCCAAGTTCAAGCCATGTACACACCAGCAGCATGGTGAAGCAGGTCTCGAAAGAACATCAGCTCTAGCAACACAATCCATGAGTTGGCAGTCTCACAGGTAGAGTAGCTCACAAGTTGAGGCAGAGAACTAGCAGCTGCATACTGGTTCAATTACCAGAAAGTAAGAGAGAGACACGCGGGGCTTGCCGAGCCATTTATCTCTTTGCCCTCCAATCAAATTGTGACCTTATGAATCCCAGATGTTCCTATTGGCTAGGTTGAAACAATAAACCTACCTCTAGTGACATCATAGGTTAAACATTGAACTGCTAACTGAAAGTTTGAACCCCTGGACCACTCTGCAGGGGAAAGATGAGGCAGTCTGCTTCCATAAAGATTTACCAATAAAAAGAGATTTACAGCCTCAGGGAATCTAGGGGGTAGTTCTACTTTGTTCCACAGGATTGCTATAGTTAGAATTGACTCAGTATCTCCTAAAAGAAACAAATATTCAGTATTAAAAATATTTCAATAAACTAAAAAGGAAAGAAAGAAAAAACATATTGCTTAAGATTATAGAGTTAAGTCAAAGAACAGTGGCTAAACTAGAAGATTATTTCTCATGTATAAGAAGTCCAATGATGGCCAAGCCAGGCCTCCAGGTATTGCACTTCATGTTAGAAACCTAGACTTCTCTCTTGTTCACGTAATTCACTTTAGTCCAGTACATCCACATGCAAGCAAGCAGAAAGGAGGAAGAGACAAAGAAGGAACTAATTCCTTAATACTTACCATATAAATATATATACATAGATCTATTTCCCTATCATTATTATGAATCTATTTACCTATGTACATGCCTGTATTTAGACCTCTATAAATGTCTTTTGCCTCCTTGTTCTTTTCTCTATTTCCTTTTACCATCCTTTGTCACACTATCATGTTTAGCCTTCATTCAGATTTCAGTTAATTCCGCTCAGCTACATTGCCCTTGATCAAGCCCTACCAGGCACCCTACACCCTCCTCCCATCGATTTTAGATCACCTGCTGTTTCCTTGTTCCTGGGTTTGTTGGCACTCCCCTTCCTTTCCCACATCTCTCCCTCTCCCATGTTCCCCTGGAATAGTCAGTCCCATTGTTTTCTCCTCCAGATTGTTTATCCCACCTGTCTTATCTAGATAGATATGCAGGGACAATAATAAGCACAAAAATAAGACAAAGCAAAAGAAAACAAAAAACAAAACATCAACAGCAAACAAAGAAAAAGCCTATAAATAGTTCCAGGTCTGTTTGTTGACCTTTGAGTGTTTTTCAGTCCAGTCTGATGGGGTGCCGCAACCTGATCCCAAAGGATATTTTTGGTATTTCTCAGGGACTTCATTGCTTTGCTGCCCTTGCTGCTCTGTTGCATGCCCTTAGTGTTTCGCCCCAGTATGGTGGAGTTATATCAGGCACAATTGTCTCTAGTGTTTTCCCCAGTAGTGCTATGGGTCAGTGAGAGACATCGTGTCTCATGGTGGGGCCTCTACTCAAGTACTCCCTCAACGCAAGAACACTTTGTTCTTATAACCCAGCATTCTGTGATGCTCACCTTCCTGACACAATCGCTTAAGACAAAATGGGTGCATAAGTGAATGTGGTGAAGAAAGCTGATGGTGTCCGGCTAGCAAAAGCTATAGTATCTGGGGTCTTAAAGGCTTGAAGACAAACAAGCAGCCATCTAGCTGAGAAGCAACAAACAAACCCACATGGAAGAAGCACACCAGCCTGCATGATCACGAGGTGTTGATGGGATCAGGTATCAGGTGTCAAAGACCCAATACAAAAAAATCATATTGATGTGAAGGAGGGGAAGGGCAGAGTGGAGACCCAAATCCCATCTGTAGACAAATGGACATACCCTTACAGGGGTCACAAGGAAGAGATGAGCCAGTCAGGGTACAGTACAGCACTGACGAAACAAACAATTTTCCTCTAGTTCTTTAATGCTTCCTTCCCCCCACTATCATGACCCCAATTCTACCTTACAAATCCGGCTAGACCAGAGCATGTACACTGATAGACATAAGAGCTAGCAACACCAGGAAACCAAGACAGATAAACCTCTCAGGACCAATAATGAGATGAGTGACACCAGGAGGGGAAGGGGAAGGTGGGGCTGGGGTGGTGGGGAGAAGGAACCTATCACAATGATAGACATATAACCCCCTCCTAGGGGTACGGACAACAAAAAAGTGGGTGAAGGGAGACAGTGGTTGGTGTAAGACATGAAAAAATAATAATTTATAAATTATCAAGGGTTCATGAGTGAGGAAGGGTGCAGGAGGGTGGAAATGAGCAGATACCAAGGGCTCAAGTAGAAAGAAAATATTTTGAAACGATGATGGCAACATATGTACAAAGGTGCTTGACACAATGGATGAATGTATGGATTGTGATAGGGGCTGTAAGAGCCTCGAATAAAATTATTATTTTTTAATGGAGACTAATTCCTCCACCACTTTAAGGTCATTTATGGGAGGTCACAATGCATTGGCACTTGCGTCCCATTGGACATGACTCAGTCCCACAGCCACATCAAACTGCAAGGATTCTGGAACAACACAAGAACTTTCCCTACCAAACAATGAAAAAGGAACTCTAAGAATGCATAGGGAGAAACAGTTCTTTCATTAGTTCTTTCATTCTCCCCTATCCTACTTCATTTTTCTGCATTTTTCTGCATTGCATGTGTAAACCCTGGTGTACCTCCTGAGTCCCGGGGGGTTATAAGCAGCACACTCAACTGCTAGCCGAAAGGTCCACACAGAGGGGTTTCAGAATAGAAGACCTGGGGCTCTACTTCCCCAAAGTCAGCCATTGGAGACCCTGTGAAGCACAGTTCTACCCGGATGCACATAGGGGAGTCAGAATAGACACCCCAACAATGGAGGAGATTTGGGGTTGTGATTTTTTCCCTCTTCTTTAATTCTTTGTTTCACCAACCTAAATTATAAATTTCAAAAGGTGAAGAACTTTGTCTTTTGTTCACCACTGTACATAGTTTCTGGAAAAATGCCTGGGGACGGAAAAAACAATTGATAAGTGTTGAATTTGTGAAGAAATCGTTAGTCTCAGGGAAACCAACAAAAAGCCCAAAGCGTATAAGAAAATCCATTCAACCATATAGATCCAGTCCTGGAACACAATGCTTTGTTGAGTTTTGCTTGATTAGGAATAGATGAAACGTCTCTGGAAAAACTGGTGCATCCCTTCTGAAATTATTCCCTTCCCTTGTTTTGAAGAGATGGATTTAGGTGAAGTCTTGTAATAATCCCTTATGCCTAATAATGGAAGCAATATTACTTCAATAGTTTCTATCACATCTTTATTGTGTTCGTCTGGGATGACTAGAGAAACAAATCCAGAGAGACTCATCTATGGATATGGAAGAGCTTTATATACAAGAGCAATTGAATATTGAGAAAACATCCCAGCCCAGTCCCCATTAAGTCCATAAGTCCGATTGTAGCCCATATATCTGATACCAATCTATAAAGTCCTTTTCTGACTCACGAAACACATGCATTGACACCGAATGCAGGAAGATCACAGGTGCAAAGTCTTTTGGATCCAGTGGCAGTAGAAGCATCTCGGAGTTGGCAGGGGTCTCCACATGGCTCCTCCTGTTTTAGAAGTCTGGTTGCATCAGGGTAGGTCCATGTGGCTTCTCCAGCTCCCAGGGCGTAGCATCATGTGTCTTGTCAGTAGAGCTTTTCTCAGGGAGTGAGCAGAGAGAGAGAGGTGTCTCCCACCTCCAAGGAGGATACTAGAATTCCCAGAATTTTCAGGAGAAGACCATGCCCATACAGAGATCTCATTGGTTATTTCTGGATTGACAGACCAGACTCCACCCCTTCATGAATAATCCTCTGAAATTGACATCAGATTATGTAATTACCACAATTATGAATAGTAAAACATTGAGCCAATATAAATCAGTAATGTGACTAACTAACAAACAATGTGACAAATGGTGTAACCATTGTTAGATGTGGGAAGGGAAGTGCATTTGGGGGGAATGGTACCCAAGACACTGAAATCCTTTCTTCCATATAAAGAATTTAGCAGATACTCAATATAACTGGAAAAAGTCAAGAAGGAGCAGGCTACGTCTATTATTTAGGGCTATAAAATTAGAAGAAATACTTTAAAGATATTGAACATAGTTATTCTAAGGGCCAGGAATCAGGGATAGGAAGTATTGTATGGAATTTCTGCTGTTTTGCTTTTAAGACTTAGAAAATTACATCATTTCAAACTATGTATGTTTACATCTGACTTTTTAAATTTTCACTTGGTGCTCTCATTCCTTTGAGTTCCTGGTATATTTCAGATTTATTAGGAGCATTATTATGAGCTTTTCAAAGTCATGTTGGAATTGGCAATGGGATTTGAGAATGCACTTAATACAAAAAAGAAGGCCCAGTTGGTTGGCATTTGCCACATGTACACAAGCAGTCCAGTCCCTAGACTACAACCTCCAAAAATCCAAACTCACAGCCAATCCATTCTGACTCAGAGCGACCTTACTGGCCCTTTAAACCGGTCCTGCCATGGCCCCCAAAGCAAAAAACGGTAAAGCACCCAAAATTGTATAATTTCTGCACACTCCCCGGGACAAAAAAATTTACAGGTTGAAGCTCTAGTATGGCAGACTTGAAAGAGGCAGAAAGGACCTTTGAGGAGCCGGCTGCATTAGGACCGGGTTACTGATGGGACTGTGGCACCTCCACACACATTCAAAGCAACCTGCTCTGACGCCATCTCTGAGTGGGGCTCCAAGGACAAGACGCTTGGTTGCTGTACAACAGCACACTGACATCCTTCTGGAATGGGAGGATTGTGTTTCTGGCAAGTCTTTGACCCATTATTTTCTCCTGTTTGGGTTCCCTTTCCGGTTCACTGTAACTTTAAAAATTCGGATCTTTTCCAGTGACACTTACATGGCCAGGACTGAGTCAGGCAGAATCCATTCAAAGTACTGACAAATTCCTACACACGTGAATAGGATCTGGTTTGCAATCCATTTGTTATCTGCTATTACACCATATCTCACTTATTCACATTCACACACAAAAATACCAAGCTCATGAATTGCTGTGGAGTTGATTCCAAATTTACCGACACCGCATTTGCTTCAGCTCTATGGGTTTCCTTGGCTACACAGCAACTAGCCAGACCTTTCTCCCCCAAGGCTGCTGAGGGGGGCTGATCCTTTCATCAAACAGCAACCCGTCTGCACCACCCAACTCCCCTACTAGTGAGTTAGTTTTGACTCAGAGTCATCCTATAGGACAAAGTAGAACTACCCCTGTGGATTTCAGAGACTAACTCCATGCAGGTAGGAAGTCTCGTCTTTCTTCCAGTGTCTGATGGTTTTGAACTGTTGACCCTGTGCTTAGCAACCAACGTGTAACCCACTTGGCCAAAGGGTTATAAAGACAATGAATCAATCAGTAGTGACTCCATGACAGTGAGTTTGCACCAGCCAGCGCACAGGATCCCATTCCAGGACAACCACCAGGGATTACAAATCATCCTCCCTCCAAAACACTCCCTAGTTGTGTTTGCACACATCCATACCTCCAGACACCCCTCTCAATGGATATACAAGCATACACTGACTAACGCACAGGAACTTCATTTTACGCAACTGCCGCTGAAGCACATGAGGGGGTGGCTACACAACCGGACCGATTTCAGCATTTGAGTGAATTCTAATACCCTTTCAGACATAGGAGGCAACGAACCTGGAGCAATTCAAGGTGACCAGCATGTCTGCGTGACGCAAAATGCTCTTCCCTCAGAGGTCCTGGAAGCCAACAGCAAGTGCGGTCTTGAGGCCACGCCTCCCCGGCCGGAGGCGGGACACCCTCCTCCAGGCCGCGCCCGAAGCCAATAGCAAGTCTGGTCTTGAGGCCACGCCTCCACGGACGGGGGCGGGGCTCCCTTGGGGCTCCCTCCTCGAGGCCCCGCCCTCAGTCTGCGTCCTCTGCGGGAGCAGTCGCGGACGAGGAGTCCGGGAAAGGCCGTTAGCGGGCTGCCCCTCTCCGCAGCGCTGGAAGCTTCGCCATGCTCGCCCTCCGGAGCAGCCTGAGCAGGGTTCTGGCCGCGCGGCCGGCTGCGCTTCAGGTAGTAGCCGCAGGGGCGCCTCGCCAGGCGGTGGGGTGGGGTTCGGGGCCGCGCACCCTGACGCATGCGCCGTCCGCGCTTGGCGGTCTTCCTGCTGAGGTGACCCCGCGACTTCGGTGAGGAGCCAGGCAGTCTCTTGTCAAATCGCCTCCTTTGCGGCCGGCAGCAGTGGACAGTGGGCTTCTCTGGCTTAGGTGCCGGGCACTTGCGGCGCGGAGCGACCTGCTGGGTCGCCAGCAGGGTGAACCCTGTTTGGCGATTTCCGGTTGACGGGGCACCGTCCCCGGCTGCTCTGGCGGAAAGGGACCCGCAGCAGTCGTACCCGAACCAACGACCCTCTGTTAAGCGAACGGCACCGTGCCCGAGCATCTGCAGAGAACCCCGGAGGGGAGGCCCGAGGTCCGGCTGCGGATGAACCGGGATCGGGAACCTCCTAGCAAACACGAAGATTAAGAAATGTGCGCCACAGGGCAGCGCGGTTTAGCCGGGGCCATCCATCGGTTCCAGGCAAATGCAGCCCAGAGATTTTTGTTTGTTTGTTTTTGTTTCTGCCTACCTCGAGGTTCATTCAGACTTACCTGTAAGGGCAACTATTTCGGAGCAGATGCTCTGAAGACTACGAGAGGTTGACAGCACCGCCCCAGGGCAGGACTTGGTTCCTGTGCTGAGGGTGCCACGCGACTGGGCTGTGTTTCGTTTCTTGTCTCCCGGTCGCCGTGAATTGCAACTGGCTCGATGGCATCTCCTATCCCTCCAAAAACCCCGTCCTCAGAATTTAATGCTAAAACAGTTTGAGCCCGTTCTTGCCGCCATGGCGTCGATCCATCTGGTTGAGGATTTTACCTTCTCTTCTACAATATCAAGCATGAGGTTCATCTTCCCGTGACTGGTCCCGCCTGACAACATGTCCAAAATACAGGAGACAAAGCCTTGCTAGTTTCATTTGTTTCTTTCTTTTAAAAAAAATCATTTTATTGGGGCTTCGTACAACTCTTTCATCATAATCCATACATCCATCCATTGTGTCAAGCACATTTGTACATTTGATCATTCTCAAAACATTTGCTTTCTACTTGAGCCCTTGGTATCAGCTCATTTTTTCGCCTCCCTTCCCCCTCCCCCTCCCTCTTAAACCCTTGATAATTTATAAATTATTATTTTGTCATATCTTACACTCTTTCCTAAGGAGTATTCTGACTGGATTTCAAGACGGATTTGCTCTTCTGACAGTCCATGGTATTCAATATTCTTCATCAACACCATAAATCAAAGAAATCCACTCATTTATTCATTGCCCAACTTACTCATGACAGAATTGATTTATGGTGTTGGTGAAGAATATTGAAAATACCATGGCTTGGGTCAGGTGCACCTTAGGCCTCCAAGTGACATGTTTGTTTTTTAGCTTTTTTGCAGCAACTCAACTCACTGCCATCAAGCAATGCCGATGGGCTGTCATTTGGTAGCATGGGTTACATTCTGTTGAGTGGCACTTGTATCCAGATTCAAATTTGGCTGTAACATATTGTAATAAATCCGACTTCACCAATAAGGCCCCTGGGTGGTGCAGGTGGCTTGCAATAAGCTAGCATCCTAGAGGTTGGTGGCTCACACCCACCCAGCTGTGCCATGAAAGAAAGCTCTGGTGATGTGTTTCTGTAAAAGTCACAGCCAAGTAAAGCCCATGGAGCAGGTCTACTCAGTAACGTATTTGTGTGTTACATTCCCCAAATATTTAAATTTTCCTTGTCTTCCTTCAGGTGTGTTCATCGTTTGCCTCAGGCCCCAGACAGTGCGATGGGACATTCTATGAATTTCGTTCTTATTACCTTAAACCCTCAAAGATGAATGAGTTCCTAGAAAATATGAAGAAATACATTCATCTTCGGACAGCTCACTCTGAACTGATTGGCTACTGGAGCATAGAATTCGGAGGCAGAACGAATAGAGTGTTTCATATTTGGAAGTACGGTATGAGTCATCCACTTTAGGGTTCGATAAACAGATTTTAATTCTGTTAGCTATAACATGAGATTTATCTTGTAAATCTCTACTGTTGTAAATACATACAGGTAAAGTAAAACTTGTAGTAACACCTTTAAGAAGCTCTCCTGCTTGACCCATTATGTTATCAAAGAGAGGAAAGTGTGGATTCTTTTAGCTCAAATCATAACGTTTTGAACTAGACTTGGTCCTCAAGTTTTAAGAATGGTTTATTATAACAGTGGTTTATGAGAACTGAAGCAATGCTTTTAAGAACCCAAGTGTGGTAGTATTACAAAAGGGAAAAAAGAAATTATTTCCTATCATTGTACTTTTGATTGGATCTCTCAAGGTCTTAGTAGAAATAACTCAGGTCATAGAGCTTTGGAGAAGTAGAAAATGATAGAGGATTGCAGTTTACTTGTAAGGTCTCACCCAATTCTGAGACTAAATTGTTGTCATATTTAGGGGAGCACTTTTATCTCATTTCTATGCCCCAAGCTGCAGAAAATTGCTGTCATTATACTTAGGAGATGAAGACAAAGGAATCAGATATTCTCCCCACATTAAAACTGACCTACCTCTAGCTTAGTAATAGAATAAGTTACAGGAAGACCTAGAATATTTAGTCCTTTAGTCTCGGTGCCTGGCAATCAATATGACTTGGTATTATCCAGAGCACTTTTAATAATTTCATTTAATACTTGGTGATCATATCCAAAGTTAATAGACATGCGTACTTTAGTATAAAAAGTACTCATTCTACTATGGGATACCCAAAAAATCCTGGATTTCCCCCACCCCCCCACCCAAAGCAATGTATTTACATTTTTTTATGAAACAACCTTATCACCTTCAAAGTACGCTCTAGTACACTTAATACTGTGTATTAAGTGGAATCTTCGAATCCATTCTTGGAAACATTTTCCAAACTCATCTGTTTGGATGGCTGACAGCATCTCCCTCGTTTTTTTCTTCACATCTTCTGCATCATCAAATTGCTGTCCTTTCATGTCCCTCTTCATTCGCAAATACAAAAAAGTTGAATGGAGCAAGGTCAGGTGAGCAGTGTGTGGGGCAAGAGGCATGCTGTGTTTTGCCAAAAACAGATGGCTGCATGAGCAGGTACATTGTTGTGGCAAAACCAGTCCCCATCTGCCTCAAATCAGGCCTTTTTGTCTCACACTGTTATGCAGTCTTTTCAGAACCTCTAAATAGAGAGTTTAATTAACAACAGCCTGACTTGGGAGGCTGAACTCCAAATGCACTATCCCTCTCACAACAAAAACACAAATGAAATCGTCTTGATCTTTGATTTCACTTGGTGAAGTGACAGTGGAATCTTCCACTGGCTTGATTGATGTTTGGGTTTGGGGTCGTAAGAATAGCATCATGTCTGTTCACCAATGACCTTGGGAAAAAAGGCTGTTTGGAGCTGCTCATTCAAAGAATGGCATGTCTCCAGTTGATGCTCTTTTTCCTGGTCAGTCAGAACCCGAGGCACAAATTTCACAGCAACCCTTCTCATTCCCAAATCTTCTGTTAAAATTCGCTGAACCGAGCTCCGAGATAGTCCAGATAACTTCCCCATCTCTTCAATGGTCTGTCGTCGTTGGTCTTGGAGCAGAAGTGCATGAATTTTGTTGACTTTTTTGTCCATTCAGGAAGTTGATGGATATCTAGAACAAGGTTTGTCACCAATCGACATTTCACTCATGCACTTGAGTTTTTCCCATAGTGCTGTCTTTATAAGCTGTGTTCAACATCACAAAAGTTTTGTGGCATTTTTCCCAAGTAGGAAAAAAAATTTCACAGCCACACGCTGTTCTCTTAAATCTGCCATCACAAAAAATGAGGTTCAAGCAAAACTGCTTTTACGAAAAAACTCAGTGACCAGAGAGAACCTTCCCAGGCAATGCCACTGGGTGCACTAACTCAGAGTGAGTTGATCTATGCTCTACTAGCATGAAAAATGCATACTATAAAAGTTTTGTTCCACCCAGTGCAGTTCTGTTTTGGGGGGGGTTACCCCTCATATTCTTAACATGACCATACCATAGTATTTTTCCCTCATATAACTCAATCTCTAAAGTATATACCTGATCCCTCGCATAAACACTTCTACCATTCATCTTATGAGGATCTAATAGTATTTCAGCCTTTAGGAATTTGCATTTTTATATACCTGTTTGTGTAATATAAACAATAAAGTGGGTGACAATAAGAGAGGTGGCCTTACAGTATATACTTGAGTATAAGCTGACCCAAATATCAGCTGAGGCACCTAATTTTACCAAAAAAACTGCATTAAAAATGTGCTGAAAAACTCGGCTTATACAGAAGTATATACAGTATTTGGAAAGTATTTGTGGAAAGAAAAAGAAGCCTAAAGTGTGCATCTTACTTTTATTTATGCTACATTTAATTCAAAGTGTACCTTAATCTGACTGTTCCCCGAAACCAGGACCAAAAGAGAAAAACAACCTGTCTCTAATCTGGCACTATAAATTTCATGCATTTATGAAATTAATTTTAAAAATTGAGGACTAACTAGATAACAAGTACTGTTTTCCTCAATTCATTTAATTATCATAGCAACTTTGGAGATGAACATTGTATTTTTATCCCCATTTCATAGATTAGGGAACTGGTACACAAAAAGATTCAATAACTTAAGTGTTAGAGCCTAAAAATTTCATTTTTTGGCCTGCTAACTAATAGTATACATTTCTATTCCCGTTAGATACTGAGCAACCTGAGGGCAAATAGCACATCTGTTTATCTTCATCTGTCTGGGAAACAGTGAACTCTGAAGGCCAGAGTTGGGTAGGACTGCCTTATTTCTCTGGGTCTTGGAAGTTTTCCACCTCTGACTGGGAGAGTCTCACCATTCTATCGCTTCTCAGTGGAAGTTACTGGGTTTTCCTTTTCTAACAGGTTTCTGCCTTCTGCAGGTTCTAGCTTTCTCTGGTTTGACTCTATAGTACAAAGTCCCTGAATGTCTGATCTATGTATGTTTACTGAATTTAACGAAATCTCACAAGAGCATAGTACATTTTGAAATTTAACATTTTTATTTTTCTCTTTTTCTCTACATAGATAATTTTGCTCATCGAGCTGAGGTTCGGAAAGCTTTGGCCAAAGATAAGGAATGGCAAGAACAATTCCTCATTCCCAATTTGCTTCATATGGAAAAACAAGTGTGTGACATTACTTACCTGGTACCATGGTGCAAAATAGAAAAGCCTCCAAAAGAAGGTAGATAGTTCCTTCGTCACTGCAGATTGATATCAGAATAAAACATCTGAAGATTTTAACCTATGAAAAGTAAAGGTCCACAAGGAAAAAACAGAAAGTAAGGCGAGATAGTCAGACTTGAAAATTTGCAGTTTATCTGCATTCATGGGGTCCCTGCCCTGGGAGTAAGAATCAACTCAGTACCAATTTGCAACAAGACTATGGTCATTGTTGAGATAAAAATAGATTTGACCCCTTCTAACCAAACGTGGACCCAGTACTGTCGAGTCTATTACAATTCATTGGAACTCTAGATCAGAATCGAACTGCCCCATAGGGTGTTCATGGCTGTCAATCTTTACAGAAGCAAACTGAAGTGTCTCCTAGTGAGCAGCTGATGGGTGTGAACATCAAACTTTTTGGTGGTCAGCTGATTACTTTCAACACTGTGCCAGTAGGGCATCTCTTAAAATACTGTGCATCAAATAGTGAAATATTTTTCCAAATGGGATCTTACTGATTTTTTTAAAGCTTGAAAAAAAAATCCAAACTTATTGTCATGGAGTCATTGCTGACCCATAGTGACCCCCTGTGAGTTTCTGAAACTGACTGTTTATAGGAGTAGAAAACCAGTTTTTTCCTCCTGAGAGCTTATGGTGATTTCAAACTGTGGACCATGGCGATCGCAGCCCAATGTGTAACCACTACACTACCCGGGCTCCTCTGTTTAGCTATGTTTTATATATAAAGGTGAAAGGATGAGGAAGGCTGAGAAGTTGGGAATTGGGAGCAGGGAAAATGTTGGTAGGTGAAAAATAGATATTGACAGGGGGACATAAGCATAGGAGGCCCCTGGGTGATGCACAGAATTAGTGCCCAACTATTAAAGGTTAGCGGTCCCAACACACCCATAGGTACCTTGAAAACACAGTCTTAGAAGATCTGCTTCCAAAGATGTCAAAGTCTTGTAAGACCACAGAGTTGGTTTCTGCCCAAAGCTTCTCTTGCAGTGGAATCAATAGCAGACAACAAATATGAGTGAATCCGGAGGTGAAAATGTTGATGTACTTGGCTCCTAACTGAAAGATTAGAGGTTTAGTGGACCCAAAGGTACCACTCTACCTGTGAAAATCAGCCCTCAAACACTAGGGAACACAGTTCTTCTCTGATGCACTAGCGGTGTTTTAGAGAAACTTCTGCTTATGTTGATTGACTTGCCACTGGCATCAGACTAAATGTGATTAGAAGATGCTTGATTATTTTTTGAAAAATATTTTCTCCCTACTCTAGGAGTCTATGAACTGGTTACTTTTCAGATGAAACCTGGTGGACCAGCTCTGTGGGCTGATGCATTTCAAAAGGCAGTTAATTCCCATGTGAATCTACAGTACAACAAACTCATTGGAGTTTTCCACACAGAATATGGAGAACTCAACAGAGGTAAACTTTTCCTTTCTCATCTGATAATTGCAACGGATGTTGTTATCTGCTAATCAGCTTTTATATTTGTTTTTCTTTCTCATTATGGTATATGCCCCAATTTTTAGCTCTTTGTAATTTTGACGACTCCAAAACTCTTTCACATCTAATTTCTTTACATACTATGAAGCCTTTTTTCAAATGCTTAACTGCTTGCTTTCCCTGGTGCATCAAAATGATGATATTTTTTTAAAAGCTAGAAGGAGTCTGAAGAATCTACCTTTTTCATTATATTTTTCTCTGAATGTACTTTTATTGATTCAGAACAAAACAGAACATCTTTATGAAGCAGAAGTAATGTACATTCTCTGTAGCTGTTAAAAGTAGACAAGCACAAAGGAAAAAAATACTCATTTCCCACTGCAGTGTTAAGAGATAAGTCTCTTTGGTCTGTTTCTTCCTAACTTATTTATCTATGAAGAGGCTTCAAAAAAGTGTGATCCAACTGTTCTCCAAATGCATAGAGGCCCAGTTAGGATCTGATGACGTTTGTAACCTGGAACTTCCTTATATGTGTGTGTTCTTACTTAGTTATACTGTAGGGCAAGAAAGGCTGGGAATCTTTGTAATGATGTTAAAGCTGCACATACACTAAGTGAAGGTACTTGGGCTGAAGAATTTGTTGCGAGTAAGGGTTGATTCAAGGAACCC
This sequence comes from Echinops telfairi, assembly GCF_000313985.2. Lineage (NCBI taxonomy): Eukaryota > Metazoa > Chordata > Mammalia > Afrosoricida > Tenrecidae > Echinops > Echinops telfairi. The sequence continues at coordinate 8,657,325 of NW_022111310.1, forward strand.
TGGTGGTATTTTCAAATAAACTTTGATGTGCTAACTGCAAGGTCAGCAATTCAAACCCACCATAGGAGGCTACCTGCTCCTATAAAGATTTAGAGGCTCGGAAAACCCTCTGTTGGGTTGCTGTGAGTCAGAAAGGACTTGGTGGCAATAGGTTTGGTTTTGGAGTAGGGGTTGGTTCAGTCATTTGAAAGTCGGGCAAATTTACATAACGCTCAGCGATGATAGTCAGCTGTGCTGCTTGAATGTGTGTGGCTCCTAAAGGTCTCTCACTGAGCCTTTTCTGTGAGTCTCCCTTCCTAGGACTTCGACCTGTGATTTTCCCCTTCCCAGTTACTGTTTTGAGTCACCCAAACTGTAAAAAATGCTGTTCTGGGCCTGTTTGGCTTCATCAGCCACGGTAGAACTGATTTAAAGGCCTGTATTAAAGAGCCAATAGGAGTTGTCCGTAAGTCAGACATTCCTAACTCGGGGACTGCCTCTTTGTGAGTGTGTATGCGAATGTATATGTGAATGTATATGTGTATATGAAGTGGCTTCAAAATGGTCATGGGCAAAAATGGTAATATTTTTAACCTAGAAAAGAAATACAGATAGAGAGACGCATGTAAATATAGTATTAGAAGATCAAGAAAAAATAAGTAATCATATACTTCCTAGGTTCATATTGGGTTAATTTTTTTCCCCAGAAAAATTTGTCAATATAAACAAAAACCTTAGTTTTTGTGTGTGGGTTTTGCCATTGTCTTCTCCAGCAATATTACTTCTAGAAAATATGTATTATGGTGTACATGTATAGATAAGGAAAATTTCAAAGAATATAAATAAAATATTTAGTACCACCTGTATATCTAAGTTTCTATAAGGACAAATTAATTGTCATTAAAAATTGATAGTATTGACATAGAAAATACTTACATTGTTTAGTACAGGCATCCTCAAACTGAGGCCCACGGAAGACATGTATCCGGCCCACCAGGTGGTTCTGCCCCATTTGTTTTTTTACTTCAAAATAAGATGTGTGCAGTGTGCATAGGAATTTGTAAATAGTTTTTTCTTAAACTGTAGTCTGGCCCTCCAGCGGGTCTGAGAGACAGTGAACTGGCCCCCTGTTTAAAAAGTTTGAGGACCCCTGGTTTAATAGATGCTTTTACCAACACACCCTACAATAACATTAATCACATTAATCTGAATGGAACACACACACTCAAGTTGAAGTGAAGGGGAATGGAACTACACAATAATTTTTATAGGTTTGATAAGGGATATTTTTATATACGAGGCTGTCTTCCAAAAGTTCATAGAATAATAGAATCAAAGATTAACATATAAACTTTATTTCTCAACAGAAGCTCCATCAAATCACATACCATATTGTAGGTATTACCAGCCATTTAGTCCATTCTAAGAACGGAGGGTCTTGGGAATTTGACTACATCAATGGTTTTATATTTGTCTGTTAGATTTTTGTTCACTGTTAACTGAAGATGAATGGCAGGTGCCCTTTAAAGATTTTCTAAAATAAGGAAAGAAAAAGAAGGCAGGAGGGGCCAAATAAGGACTATAAAGTGGAAGCCTACTGATTCCCATTAAAACTCCTGCAATATTGCCCTTGTTTTATGAGGGGAATGAGCAGAAATGTTAAAGACTTTCGATGAGGTTCTCCTGGATGTTTTTCTGCAATGGCCTGGGCCAAATTACTAAAGACACTCAGAATGAGCAAACTTTTATCGTTCTCCCAGAAAGTCAGCAAACAAAGTGCCTTGAGCATTCTAAAGACCATTGTCATGATCTTTGCTCCTAACCAGTCCGCTTTTGCCTTCGCTAAAAATTTCCACCTCTTGCTAGACCTTGTTTTGATTGTGCTTTGGCTTCAAAATCATGCTGCTAAGGCCATGATTAATCTACTGTTACATTTTTCCAAAGAAAGGGCATCAGGCACAAAAAAAAAAGGCTTCAGGATCTTGATCCCTCTTGTTTAAGAATTTTATTGAAAGCTCTGCTCTCATCTGCAGCAGATCTGGGCACAATAGTTTTGTTACCCAGTGAGCAGAGAGTTACCTCAAGTTTAATTTTTTAGCCAGAGTTGTGTGAGCTGAACCAATTGACCTGTCTACGATGCTGGCTATTGTTTCTGCTGTTAATTGTCACATTTCCTGCTGTGGACTTCATCTTCAATATCGTCCAGTCTCTTTTTAAAACCAGTTATCCACTTGGAAACTGTGGATTTCTTTGGGGCCTTGTCCTCATAAACTTTTCATAAAGCACCAGTGAGTTCCCCATTCTTCCACGCAAGTGTCACTATAAATTTGATGTTTATTCTTGCTTCACTTTAGCATAATTCAGGCTGCTCTTCTAGAGGATTTTTTTTTCAAACTCTGACGTCTTATCCTTCTCAGTGCTTTAAACAAGATCCTGTTCAGAGGTATTATAACAAGTTAGTATGAGTTTATTTTGGCCTCCAAATATTTTGAAATCCATGCCTGGTTTTTGAGCTGTTTGATGACCCCTGGTATATCCCAGCATAGAGTAGCATACAGGGGACAAGTCTTGTGACAGCGTCTTGGCTTTAACCAAACACCAGGAGGTAATGAGTTGCTGGGCTAAGGGTTCATGACCTTAATCTCAGAGGACACTAAGGTCAATTGGCATAGAAACTCCAGAGAGGCAGTGATCTCAATCCTACTTGTGTGAGTAGCAATTGAGGTCATCAACGCTGGTAAGTGGCCACGTGTGGGTGCAACTATTGGTCTTTTCCTATCCAGTGCAGACAGTAGGAAAAAACCCAAAAAAAATCGAAACAATTATTCCAAAGGATTCATAGGCCATGTGAACCCTCGCCTATACAACTCTGCAAGCAGAAGATTCTGTCTTCAGCCGTGTTACTTTATTTCCACTTCCTTAGCCTTCTCAATAAAACCAGTTTGATGGTGCCTGGTTACCACTGTTGACCGCTCTCATCACAGTAGGAGATTCTGGATAGAATGGGAGTAAAATGTGGACCAAAACTCAAAATCATAAAAGAGAACAGGCTTACTGGTCTGATGGAGTCTGGTAGAACCCCAAGACTATGGCCCTTCGACATCCTTTAAGCCTGGAGGTGTATGCCCCTCTGTGACTCCACCTGTCCTGAAACAGGAGGTAAACCTCTAATGTGAACAGTGGCATTCAGAAGGCACCCACCAGAGGACAAGCAGCCACACGAGGTCAAAGGGGCAGCATCTGCCCAGGGACACCTGTCAGAAGGGACGAGAAAGAAGGAAGACGGGAAATGCCAACACAAAGATGAAAGTAGAACGGGTTCATGAGGTACAACTATGCTCTTCTCCCGGGCAGTGCAAAGGTGAAGACAATCAGGGAAACAACAACAATGTCATAAAACAAAAAGTAAAAGTCCTGTTACTAAGAATAGTATTAGTATAACCCAAACCTGATTTTATGCTTTTTAAAGAAATAGATTCATTATTGAGATGTCTTCTTTGAGAGGTTAAGATTATATGTATTTTTTAATCCCTTTCTTAGGGGAGATTATGTGTATTTTTACTTTCTTTGTATCGAAATTGTTCGACAGTGAACCCAATTTTTTTTAATAATCTTGCTTTTTATAATAGAGTAGAAAGTTATAAAACTTGGTTAGCTTTGATTCTGTTTTCAGCTGTGTTACTTTATTTCCCTTCCCAGCCTACTCTTCATCAATAAAACCAGTTCGTTTAATTCATAAATTTATTTCCCAAATCTCTGACAATTGCTCTCAAATCTTGACAGTAAAATATTTAATGTTAACCATTTTTTACTTAAATAACAAGACTTACTATCTTTGATCTATTTTTCTGTAGTTCCTATCTTCTTTAGAATCTATTTTTGGTTTCTTTCTGCAGTTCATGTTCTTTGGTGGAATGAGAGTCCAGATAGCCGTGCAGCTGGGAGACATCAATCTCATGAGGACCCCCGAGTCGTTGCAGCTGGTAAGCTAGTTGACTACGCATGAATTATTTTTAGAACATTCTTGATTAAGTCATCAATTTTACGTGTCTTATGATTTTTTTTCCTAGTCCGGGAAAGTGCCAACTACCTCGAATCACAACAGAACATGCTCCTGATTCCTGCATCCTTTTCCCCGTTGAAATAGTTCCCTGCTGCGATGAGACATGTCACTGAGCATTGTCTGAGCTCTGTGCTGATGGTGCTTAACTTCGTCTAGGAGCTGCTTTCTTCCCCTTGAATAGGTGCCAAGTTAATTGGCTATGTCCCTTGCATTACTGAAAGCTACCCTTGTCCTTGTCATTTACACTTCAGGAAATCGGTCTCTTCATTTCTTCTGTCGCATTTCAATATCTGTTCTACATTAGAAATAGCTATCTTGCAACATATGTATTAACTCCCAAGTTACAGCAAATTTAAAAAAAAAAGCATAGATCCAGGAATGGGTTTGGGGCTCGCACTAAATCCCACCTCCAACTTAAGAACAATTAGTTCTTAACATCATGACCCTGCTCAATACTGTCCCTCAGAAAGGGAACACAGAAGATACGTGTGTTAATAGCAAAAAAGTGGCAAAGAATTTAGATGGTGCCCAGCTATCAGATAATAATAGTGTCTGGGGTCTTAAATGCTTGTCTCCAAACGAGCAGCGATCTAAGTGAGATGTCAACTAAGTCCACATGGAAGAAGCACACCATCACCAGTTGCTGAAGGATTAGAATCCAGATAACCCGAAGTCAAAGGAGGGATCAGTGTCAGTCTAAACTTGAGAATCTGATGTGCAGAAGGCAGTGGAGGACGTGGGAGCCCAAGATTCACTGGTGGAACTACGTAAGAAATAAACCTCCAGAGAACTCCCCCCATCTGAAATTGAGGGGTGGGAGGAAAGTGGTCACTTAACAATGAGTGCGTGGGAGAGAGGAGTTTAGAAGATGAAAGGCATAAATCTGACCTGAACAGTTAAAACTTTAGATTCCCCCTTTAAAGCAGGCGGAGCTCATCTGGTTTCCACATTTTTCTGTGTTTTTGGTTTGTATTGTTCAGTTTTTGTTTGTGCATATTAGAGTGTATCTCAGCGGTTTTATGTAAATGGAGGTCACCCTCATGAAGCTGTATTACATGCTCTTCCGTTTTTCAGTATATGAAACCCAGGAATGATGAACCTAGAGGGACAGCCAGTAGAATAAGGGGTTGGGGGGAAGGGTTCAGTAGTGGTGGGAGGTAAAAGGGAGATGATGTCAAGGAGCCCATGTAGAAGATTGTTTGGAAACTGATTGTGGTAACAATTGTACAATTCTACTTGACATGATTGAAATACGGAATGATATAGGTATTGAATCCCAACTAATAAAATTAAAAGATTTGAAAAAAAAGCAATAGCTACCATGGCTTTGTGGTCTTGATTTCTTCACCATCATTTTTAAATATTACTTTTATAATTTCATAACTTCCTTGATGAAATATTTTCTTACATTACAATGTTTCCATGCTTGGGGCAACATTTCAGAATTACTTATATACAATCTACCTTTTCAGGGTATTTGTTTTTCTGAGATTTTTTTTTAAATTCTTTGTTCAGTAAAGTTTGATGTATAGTATCAAATAAGATTCATAAGAATAGTAGATCAAATACATTTCTTTACATTAGGAAAGTATATATAATTTGAGGCATCTGTATTCATTATGGTTTTCACATTATTAGTCACGCTAATGTTGAAAAGTATGTAATTGCGTCTTTGTATTAAAAAAACTTCAAAGGCCTGTTGATGTTATGCTGAAATGTGTATATTTATAATAAATTTTACGAAGTTTTACTTCATTTTGAATCACTATTTAGCACAGATTCTTAGGACATGTACTTATTTCAAAGAGATTTTTATGGTTAGGGACATGCTTACTCATATAATTAATTTTGTGTTGTACACTTTTCTAGACCTGTTGCTATAGGCTAATGGCAGTCATAAGCTACCCTTGTTATTCTGTGATAATTTACATCAAGAAAGTAGTAGGCCTAGACACCAGGCGAGTTTCTTCAGCACCGTCACAGGTCCAATGGAGCTTCCTGTGAAACCTCTGATTTCTGTTTCAGTTGTTTCGTTTCTTTCAGAATTAGTTTGGGTATCTCCACGTTTTCCTGTTAGTCTCTATTTACATCTAGATTATATTTTTAAAGCATAATTAGCTATGTGTAGAAATCTTGGAAAACAAAGTGTATCACCTATCTGTCCTCCAGGACTGGCTTATCTGAGTCATATGCAGTCTGAGGCTGCTGTACAGGCTCCATGCTAAGGCTGGCTCCTCCGTCTATACACTTGCTTTCTCAAGGATGTAGCTTCAGTACTTCTTTCTTCTATTTCCTGAATCCAGCTTTTCCTGCTCTAGGTCCTGATCAAGATACAGACAGGCTATTTTTCCCAATCATAAAAATTAAACACTTCTCACCAGCTACTGCACCATATTTCCTTTACAGTTTGAGGAGGCTTCAAAAAGTTCATGAAAAGTTCTGGTTTTCCAAGAATATTTTGAAGCCACCTCGTGTGTAATGCAAAAGTATAAATGCAGTTCCATTTTCTTCACATTTTCTACTGAACTTTAATTGCTCCATCAGGCAACTTGCTCATCAGCTCCTTTTTCAATCCTCACTTTATAATTGACCTTTCTTTTACAAACACTTTAGTTACTCATTTTGTCCTCCAAAACATTACCCAAAGCCTTCTTTTCTCAGCTGCTGCTTCATCTCCTCTTTGTTTTGACCATTGGAACCACTATTAGCATGTGAGTAACCAGGTTACCAGTTCGAAACCACCAGCTGGTCCAGGGGAGAGAGAGAGGCAGCTTTCCACTCCTGTAAAACGTTAGTCTCGGAAAGGGTCACTATGAGTTGGAATCAACTTAAGTTTTGTCTTGACTTCCTAGGTTAGGGTATTCCAGGACCAAATTCCTTGACCTTGTTTTCGTTATATTCACTTTGTAGGTCATGTTTAAATACAACCTAGAAGCTGACAACTCTAGTCTACACCTTATCCAAGTACTTTAACGTCTTCACCTGAATGTTTAATCATTATCCAGATACCCTATCCCAGTTAATGGCAACTCTCCATTTGCACAGATCAAAATAACTTCTTGGTCATTTTGACTCTTTACTCTCTGACTTCATTACATTATTTGTTGGCAAATCCCAAAGATCCAGAATTTGATTATTCACATCCTTTACTGTCACCATCTTGGTTCAAGCCAATCACCACCATTCCTCACCTGGATTATTGGGAAGGCTCTAACTCATACTCTCTCCGTCCACTCCCCATCTGTTGGTAACCACAGTAGCCAGGGATCTACAACAAGCCCGGCCAGGCCCCTCCTCTACTTAAAACTTCCCAGTAACTTTTTATGCTATTTATAATGATCATTCAAGCCGTGTGGTGACTTTTAAGTCCCAAATTGTCTCACCTTTCACAATACCTTCTATTTACTCCCTTCTCAGCATCTGATCTGGCCATGAATATACCGTGCACATTTGCTTCAGGGTCAGTTCCTTGCCCCCAGACATCTGCATCGAACACTACCTCTCCTCTTTCAAGTCTTTGCTTCATGAGGACTTAACTGCTCACACTACTCAAAATCACATCACACAACCACAGGAGCCTCCATCACGGTCCCCTGCCTTATTTTTTCTGTTACTTATAATATTCTAATTGGATGATGACCGGAATGTACATTCCATGACTGAGGAGATATTCCTAAGTATTTGCTGATTAAATGAACATGAGATTTACATTTGAGTTTAAACAATAAAAAAACCCTATTTCCTCCACATGTCATATTATACTATTATAACCAGGCCAGTACATGACATGGCTGTTTTAGAAGTACCTCACTATCCAGACTGGACGGTATCCCTGGAAGACATAGTAAATGTCTCATTAAAGTTTTGCTTCTGGGTCCAATTAATAGATAAAAATTATATATAGCACATTGGTTATGAAGATAATTCCATTAATTGGGCTTCAATATGAAGGTATTTGAACTTTCTCTTTTGAGGAAGAGAAACTGATTTGCAACCAATGGCTTCGCCCCTGCCACATAATTTCCAGGGCATAAGCAAACTTGTTCCTTATAGACTCAAGCCAGAACTCCAAAATCAGCACCAGGTTTTAGCCCTCTGAAATGACTTCTGTAGGTCACCAAGGACCATTCTGTCAGAATATTCAATGATCAATTCTCTACCTTACTCTTCTCTTCAGCACTGTTGGACACAATTAACCATGCCTGCCGTATTCAAAAGAGCCCTGGTAGGTAGTGGGTTTGATGTTGGACTAAAAACCTCTTAAAGGTGCTTAACCCCAGTTACTCAACGCAGCTGAATCACCTAGATGCAAAACGTGCTTTTTGCTATAAGGAGTTTCCACCATTCACAAATGGTCAATTAAGTCTTTTCTAACGTCTTGATCCAAACAGCTCCCCCTCTGTGCTTCCTACTGTGATAGCCTTATGACCCTCGAACAGCAGATGGTGCTACGAATGCATGAAAGTAAATCTGTGGACCAGCAGAACGACACCGCTTTATTTCATGACTCATGACAACGTAGAAATATGCCTTTTTAATACTTCATATAAAGTTATTGACAATACAAATTTTTTTCCTTTTTAATGAAAATGATTTAACTTAGAAATCTATTGTGAAACTTTTGTCTAGTTTTGCAATCCTTAGATATTCCAGTGCAAAAATAGACCGCATAAAGTGCTTTGAATGAAGGACCAATGATAAAGAAAAAGCACAAAAACATAGCTTGATCCTAGGGTTTAAGAAGGGACAATAGCATACTTCATCCTTATTGGAAATATAACCATTCTATACAATAGGATGCAACAATTTTGAAAAGGAAAAAACAAGAGCATGTGACTGTAGTACTCCATTACCAGGAAAAGGAGCCCTAGGGCACAGTGCTTACACACGCCACTCCGCCCCCTCCCCCCCACTCCCAAAGGTCAGTTTCAAGCCCACCCCTGGCTCCTAGCAAACTACTCCCATACAGATTCCAGCCTAAGAAAGCCTGTGGGGCAGATGTGTGTGTCACAGGCGGTCACTGCGAGTCAGTCGACTCAATGGCATCTACATAACAATAGCATCTTTAATTGTAACCAGGGTACAAATTAATCTCACTATCAAAGTGGTTCAGTATTATAGGACACATGGCTCTTTGGAACAATTTTACCTGATATATACAACCACGAGAAGAAAATGTAGACCAATCCCTTTAGTCAGTGATTACAGTGACTGAGTGGTACACAACATTTAATAGTTACAAAGCATACGCTTTCATAGTGAAATACAGTAGTTTGAGGTTTCGTTGTTTGTTAACAATGAAGTGTGCTGGGCATTTTATCTAAGGAGGGCTTTTTCGTTGTTATTGTCTCATGTTTTTTCTCATATTCACAGTTGTTTTGTTAAAACAAGGTTTCCAAAATGTCCCAAAGAAGCTACAGTAGAAATCTTTCGAACATTATTTTAGCGTTTCTGAATCTCACATAGTTCTATTTCCACAGAGAGTATGAAAAATTGTACTTGATTGTGCTAGCAAAAAAAAATGCCTACCATAATTAGGTTTACACAGAAAACTTTTAAAGGTTAGCATCAGGATAGTTGAGATCATAAGTTCCCAAACTCATTTCATGATAGAGTAATACTAACTGAAGAAACAAAATCTTTGAGATTGTCAAGAGGTTTTAATGGGTTGTCTTAACATCTGCAAAACCATTTACACAAAGTTACGACAATAGCATAATCACCAGTTGTGTTTTCAACAAGTTTCCGCGCTGCCAATTTCTCTGAAAGAAATCACTGTTTCGCCTGTGTCGCTTGCACTTTCTTGGTATTTGCAATTATTTTCCAAAAAATGGACTCCTGCCCAAGAGCTTTATAAACAACCAATATCTGTAAGCCAGTGAACTGAATCCCATGGCACAAGAAATCTACCAAGATCCCCTATCTCCAAACACCACCTTCAGCAACAGCTCTCAAAAAATCCTTGCTTAATAGACTGAGGTTAAGAGTATTTTAAATGGCTTCAGGGAAACTCCAATCTACCACTGTCCTGAGACCTTGACCAACACTTTGCTTTCAGACTATCCTTTTATGAGAAAATCGAGTGCAGCAGCATGGCCATACGCCTCTGTGCTGCCAGGTTCTACAGAGAGTCCATTCTAAGGTTTCAGGAGTCACTGACAAGTCAAAACTCCAAATAATACTAAAAGTACAATTATTTTGTCAGAATACAACTCCATCTTTTCATATTCTACATTAATTCAAAAAGCCAGAAACAATACTACACTTGAATCAAACACAGGTCTTGAGATGCAGTGTATCGTGTTAGGAGACAATCAGGACAGACGGGCACACTCCTCCCTAGGCTTGAAAGCTGTCCTTTTAATCCCGTGCCCTGGCCCCAGCAGCTTGCAGCTCCAACAGTTTGGCCGCAGATTCTTTCATTCTTACCAGGATCTAAGTGTCCATAAGAGCTCCAGAAAGCCCTAGAGACCCATGGCCCCAGGCAAGGGGCAACCTAACAGTGGAACCGAGTCTCGGTGTCACATCTTTGCATGCTACCACCTAGAGCAGCTCAGCGAAGAGGAGGTCGGGGCAGGCCTTCCCCACACATGGCACCATTTTGTCACCTGATGTTTAAATGTCCACAGGATCTGAGCAGAACAGCTTTCACAACAGCGTGCGTGGACACACCGTGGTGCTGCAGCCTTTCTAGACAACTTGGCACGAGTGATTCTGGCACACTCACCGCCAGCAATGGATGTGTCGCCAGGAAACCAGTCTCATAGCATGGCTTAAGGAATGAGGATGTGCACGCCTTTTGATTTTGATAAATAACCACTGGCCATGATTACGCGATGAGGGATGGTTGTGATCCCAGTGAGAAGACACAAAGGAACAAAAGAGGATGATCTCAGACCCATATGTCTGCTGGGTTCCACACTAGAGTTTCACATCAGTGTAAGGTAACAAGCTAAATTCAAGTCTTTTTCACTGGAGAGCCATACAAACATAGGCTACAAAGGCACTGCCCCTGTAATGGAATTTTGTTTTCATTGCATTGAATTGCATTGCATTGAACAGTCTCAGTACAGTATCCAGTTTACTTCTTCCCACAGAAACGGCTGGCTCGGTCCCCTCTGGGCCACTTCACATGTCTGTAAAGAAGGTCCGGCGCCTCCTTTCTGCCAGTTGATCTGTATGAGCAGATTCTTCATACATAACTCTCTTTCACTTTCTCATCCTGGAGAAAGGACGTGAGCACTGCCACGTCCACCACTGTCTGGTGTTTGTGCAACGACAGGTCTTTTAAGTGGTCATCATCACTTTGGTCCTTGGCAAAGTTCACAAATACCTGTCAAAAGAAAGATGACTCTTTATAAAGACCCGTCAACCTGCTCTTGATCCTAACTGCATTTTCCCTCTATGTTGACGTTAGGTCAAGTAGGAGAACGTAGGATGACATAGGTTAAATTAGAAAGCCTTGTAGGGGTGGGCTGCCGCTTGAAAAAGCATTAGTCACTTCAATTGGCCTCCTGTTTTGTCCCTCAAGTCATCAATCATCTATTGGCTGTGGGGCACGGGCGTGGCTGGAGAACCTGTACTGAATGCCAACTAAGGACCGGCTCTCTTTGACATTTTAGGTTATCTAACTGAAATGGGTTAAGACACCTGGCAAAATGCCTCGCCCATGGTAGGTGCTCGATACATGTTAGTTTTATGATTATTATTATGATTAATTTTCAACAGCAATCCTAAATAATAACACAGCACCATCTCTCTCCAGGCCATAGAGGCTTGATAAAAATCCTAGCTAACAAAGGGAGAGGTCAAGCGCAGGCCAGCCAACTTGCTCTAGGTTCCACACTAGGGGCCTAACAAGGAAGTCTCCTTTGGACGCTCAAAGCTTACTTGGTCCAGCGTTGTCTGAGAAACAGAGTAGTCTTCTATGTGGAGTTGTTTTTTGCTCTGAGAGAGGATGCTGAATATCCTGGCCAGTGAAGACAACGAAGACGGAAGCTGGTATTGCAGCATATTCCGGTGTTTCTCCTTTAGGACACTGCCTGGAAAGGCGAGCCCGAAGAATTCCTGGACAGGCTTCAGGTCCGGGTTTGAGCCTGCTATTCGTACAACTATTGTGTAACCATCTCCAAACCTGAAATTGGGAAAAGTCCAAATGAACGATGATGCCCAGGAAACCTCACAAAAGCGTTTTTGAACACCGAGAGTCCAACGTGCCAAGAACAAGGGAGGACCCTCACAGAACCTGAAAGGTTTCCGAGGAGTAGCCAGTACCACAGACTGGGTGCCAGTGTGATGTGAGGGGTCATGCTCAGGACTTTTAATACACGGTCTCATGCAGGCCTCCCTCTGACCCATGAAGTACGAAACTGCTACGAACCCACTGAAGCCCAGGGAGTCCGGCACCACCACAAAGCTCATAAGGGGAAGGGCGAGGAAATCAACTCACTTGTGTGCGGCTCCAAACTCTGTTTATGACCACAGTGGCACATATAAATCACCCTAGTAAAGTTAAACCAAACTCGCTCCCGCTGAGCCAATGCTGACTCACAGTGGCCCTATAGGACAGAGTGGAAGTGCCCCTGTGGGATTCCAACACTGTAACCCTTTATAGGAGTAGAAAGCACAGCAGCTAGTGGCTTCCAACAGCCAAACTTCAATACGCAACCCACCACGCCCCCAGAGCTCCTTGCCAGAGTTAAAGTTGCCAAAACCAAATGCACTGCCATTGAGTCAATTCTGATTCATGGCGACCCTAACTGTAACTCTTTATAGGAGTAGAAAGTCTCATCTTTCTCCAGAGAAGCTCGTGATTTCAAACTGCTGACCTTGAGGGTCTCAGAGGCATGAAGTCATTTTCCCCAGTGTGCACAACCAGTAAACGGTAAAGACAGAATTTGAACCCGGCTCTGTTTGATGTCAAAGTCCTTTCTGTTTCCACTCTACCATTTTGCCACTTTTACTTCCCTGTATTTTAGCTCTACCACCTGTACACTCATGGAAGAGTAAACATCAAGCTTTCTCAATAGGAGTGATTCCAAAGAAACTATCTTTGTTACCTGTTTTTGAGATGCTGAACACTGCCAAGACACCTGAACTTCCCGTTGACCATGATTGCCATCCTAGTGCAAAGAGCTTCACACTCTTCCATACTGTGAGAAAACAAAGCAAGGCTTTAGTTTTAGAAAGATGCTCCTACGACATCAGGACGTCACCATGACATGCGGCATTTCAAAGAAGCCAGTCCCTAGCTTCCTAGGGCAGAAGAGCATCCTATTACAAATGCATGAAGATGTCAAGACGGCTCCATTTGTTTACTGCAGTGCTGTTTACAACTGGGGGTGGGGGATGGGGTGGGCGATGCTGGAAGCAATCCAAATGTCTGAAAAGGGGAACTATTAAATATGCTGTATCTCCATCGAATGCTATCCAGTTACAAGAACTAAGACAGCCATCCACATTTAATGACATGAAGGTGTTCACAATACATCGCTAAATTTAAAAGCAGTATGCAAATGTTCATTTACAAATGTACATATGCTTGCTTATATTTCTGTTTGGGAAAAAAAGAGGCTCTACAGGTACACACATCTGTGGATGTATATTTGCATTAAAAAACCTCTACAACTAGACCATCCAATGGGAATAGTAGTTTCGTCCAGGTGGCGCCAATTTCACGTGATTTTAATTGTTTTTCTCTTTGCCTTTCTGTATATCCTAACTGTTCTTAATTTACATTACTTGACAAGTTTAAAAATCGCACAACACGGACGCTGAACCAGACCTGTGAGATGTCAGCACCACTGATCGTCCCTCTTTGATGATGCTTAAGGCACAGTTCCACAAGAACCGCCGGGCTTTGGGATCCATGCCTGTGGTCGGTTCATCCTGTAAAAGAATAAAAAAATTGGTTCTTTTTACTATTTTCTGGTGAAACACATCAAAGATTTATTTTATTTTTGATGTGACATCATCTTGGACACCGTCTACATTTTAACTTACTGTTAACATCTAGTTATATTTGTATGAAACCAAGAACCAGACCTTATACACGAGGATACGTTATACTTGTTCATACACAGTTCACGTGTACAGATGTCTAATTAAAGCAGGAAACAATTCTGAATGAATGTTTATGAAATGAACAGATCTCCAAAAAAGGGGAAGAAGAAACAAAAGGAAAAAGTGGAGGTCATTTCATCTTTACATGACTCAATTAAGCTTACACTAAAAAGAGTCTTTGTGTCTGAAATCTCTACTTCACTGAGCATAAGACTTGGGCAAAATCGTTTCCTCCTTTTTTCATTCTAGTTCATTCCACCTACTGGTCTAGACGAAATGAATCTCAAACTCATGAACTCTGGATTATATGAAAGCCTAGCCCTGACTTATTCTAATTTGCATGCTCTGCCCCTCTACAGAAAAATTAAAGGTCAAGGGGCTGCTGAATGGCTCCATCCCCCCCTTTTTCAACATGAGTAACACGATGGCAACATCAGCAGTTTGAAACCACCCGCCACTCCAAGGGAGAAAGATGAAGTCTTCCACTCCCATAAAGATGTGCTCTTGAAACCGCACAGAGGCAGTTCTACTCTGCCCTACAGGATCACCCTCAGTTGGAACGGACTCAATGGCAGTGAGAACGTGTAAGAGCCAGTAACCCAGGTACTACCTTAGGGGTCTTGAAACCGTACCCCCACCCTCTACCCTCAGGGGATGAAGAGAATGTTCTAGAATGAGCTCAAATCATCTATCCTGCCTCAGCAACCCCTGAGATGAGCTGCTTGGAGTATCTCTATTTGGGATTATCTAAGAGCCACCCAGGTGTGTGTGGAGGGAAACGAACAAGAGAGTGCCCCTTGATTTCTCTGCTGTTTGGGGCGAGGCTTGCCATTGCCAAGTCCCCACTGGCAGGACCTACGGGTCTTTAGAAAAGTGATGTTTCCCATTTATCCCAGAACAATCGTTTTCCTTCCCAGCCACACTCACCAGAAACACCACGGGAGGCCCGCCAATCAGAGCCATGGCTGTGGACAGCTTGCGCTTGTTGCCGCCGCTATAATTACCAGCATATTTCTCTCCATATTTCAGAAGGCCCAGTTTCCGAATTGCCCATTCACCAACCTAGAGTAATAAAAAACAACTCGTCTCTTGTCTGGCTTGGGAATTTACTTATTTTACTTATTTACGTTAAGAGGGGGGAAATGTGGCAGTCTGCCTCAGAAACTCGTTGGGGGCCGTTCTACTTTGTTATATAGGATCAATCACTATGAGTCAGAATTGACTGGATGGCAATGTTTTGAGAATGATGAGGGCAATGAATGTACCAATGTGCTTTACACAATTGATGTATGTATGGATTGTGAGAAGAGTTGTATGTGCCCCTAATAAAATTATTTATAAAAAAAATTTTTTTGTTTGTTTTTTTAATGGAGTAGGAGTGGATTCTATAATTCACCTTATAATCCCAGCCTGGCAGATGCTGTGGAACCAAAATGAGGGATTATGTGTGGAGGAGGGGGAGAGGAGGAGGAGCACTCTCTATTTACTCCCAAGCACATGCCGGCCCAGCCACCCTTACCAGACAGCAGAGTTGCCCACCCCAGAAGTAGGTGCAAGGAACCAGCAGCCCATACTGCTGCATCCAAGGGGAAGCGAGGCCTGAGTCAATGTTTGCGGGTGAAAGCCAAAGCCACATGGTCAGGTTGCCCGAGTAGGCAGGCTGGCGCTCTGAGCCCACCATACCTTGCCAACTTCTTTCTCCGGGACTCCTCTCAAGAGAGCGAAGAACTCCACGTGTTCTCTGCCCGTCAGCAGCTCCGTGATGGCATCAAACTGCGGGCAGTAGCCCATGTTCTGATGTACCTCGTGGATGTTGGATAAGATACTGCAGGGCAGAGTAAACCTGGTCAGGTGGTAGGCATTTACAGATCCTTCTGGCTGGGCAGTCTGGCCTGGGGCACCTGTAAAGTGCGCTGGTGCAGGGTGAAAGTGTTAGCGATCACACCTGCTGCCGTGCTGGATGCTGCCTCCTGCCCTCAGAGGCAAAGGGTGATTTCCTGGTCGTCTGGGTGGCCTGTCTCTATCCTTCCCAAACTTTGCACGTGGTTCCCACAACATCCCCATTTGCAGACTGGGCCACATTTCCAAGTTCTCAAATCCACCTCCACTGCAGTACCAGCTTTACCAACAAATTGATCATGCCATCCCTGAAGCTTTAAACCCAGGCTCCAGCTCAGACCTTGGCTCTGTGGCCCAGTCATATCATCACCTGTTCTTGCTGCTGCAAAATGTGCTTTCTGTACGGTCATTCAGACCCAAAGGACACGGAGTGACTCTGGATGCGCACTCTCTGGTTTCCCAGCCCCCACACACCACCTCAGTGATGGCAGTGTCCTCCAGCCCAAGTGTCCTCTGGTTCTTAAGGTTTTTCTATTTTATTTTAAAGACCCTTTGGGAATTGCTGGCATACAAAACTATAACTATGAGCACAACTGTCCACATTCACAGGACACAGAGACGTTGCTGTCACTGTGATGGTGACTCCGGTGGCTGCGTGGGCTCAGAGGAGCGCCGCACTCCACAGGCTGGTCAATGGCTGTGGGCGTTCAAAAGTAGATCCGTCGCCGGGTATTTCTTCCGAAGTGTGTCCGTATGAATTGAAACAGCTAACTGTTTCACATAGTAGCAGAGCAATGAACCTTCTGAGACACCCAAGGACTTCTTTTGTAAATGATGAAGGGGACTGATAGGCCTTAGGACGCCAATGTCAGGTTGAGAAATATTTGCTGTTAGAGAAAGCTCTGTATCCAGACCCCATTCACCTCAGGGCGACTATGGGCTTGGTCTCCCAGCAGAACGCAATCCTCTCTGTATATCTCACCTCCCCACCCCGTCCCTAAGCAGGACCAGACTTTTCCCCAAATTATGACCCAGGCAGCGTATGTATATAGTGCAAGATCCTCTCAGCTATGCCCCTCAAGCCAGCTCTTATAGCCGTGCAAAACCTTCCTTTAGGCCAGTTATGGATGCCATCAAATGCCCCAAAGAGCCTGGCCCTACGAGCAAGTCTGGGGAAGCAGCTATGGTGACTTAGGTAAACTACTTCCAGAATCTCCAGCCTCTGAGGCCTCATTACATAAGGTGACCAGACGTCCCACTTTTGGCGGGACAGTCCTGATTTTTCACAATTTTTCCCGCGTGCCGCAGCAATTTTTAAAAAGTCCCAATTTTTTGAAAGAATACACGACAAGCTAGGGTATACTGTTTTCCGCTGCCATGTGGTTCTTTTGCCAGGATATGAGTTTTATCAATGATGTCCCGCTTTTGTCCCACTGTACCAATGTTAAAATCTGGTCACCTTATCCTTACATGACTTCTGAAAAAATCCTACGAGGTAGAGAAAAGATGGAGCACACAGAGTTCCTTGCTCTTTTCAATTTTATAGGCTAGTCACCATCCCACCACCCTCACTGGCTGGTGTTTCCAAAGTGTGAGCCTCCACCCAGGTGGTGGAGGAGGCCATGCATTGAACTGAGAACCTCAAAGACAGCGCTTTGAACCTCCTCTGCAGGAGATAGAAAACTGCCTACCTACGTAAAGAGTTACAGTCTTGGAAACTCAAAGGGGCAGTTCTACTCTGCCCTAGCGGGGAAATAGCGATTATTGCTAGTAGCAGGGTTATGGATGATTTTTATTTTCTTCCTTAGACTTTGCTTCATTCCAATACTTTTATGAACTCTACAAAATACTGTTCTAAATAGAATAATAAACAACATCTCCATTTGAAGAAAATTTTAAAAGGTATTGTGGCAAAATGCCAGCCCCTCCTTTTCTCACCTATTTTTGTTAAGAAAAGCGTTGCCTCTGGTAACAGTGGTGTCTCCAGTTAACATCTTGAATGTTGATGATTTCCCAGCCCCGTTCACTCCCAGAAGTCCAAAGCACTGAAAATACAAGATTGGGTAACTTGTAAAGGCACTCTACTAAGAACTGGACTATAAATGACCTTTCTAAGGGAGGGACCGCAGCTCAACTTTTTTATGTCATTGTCCTAAAGATTATTCTGTGTTTTACAGGCTATGTAAAAGAATTAGGCCCCGTGGGTCATTAAAAAATATGATGGATAAGACTGTGAGGAATGGGGATTCCAGAACATTTCCTTGTGCTCCTGTGAAACCTCTACAAAGACCCTGAACAGAACAGAGGGATATGCATGGCTTACAAATCAGGAAAAGTGTGTGCCGGGTTGTATCTTCTGACCATATTTACTTAATCTGTTTGCTGAACAAATAATCTGAGAACCTGGACATTGTGAGAAAGAACAAGGTATCAGGATTGTAGCAAGACTCATTAACAGCCTGCAATACCCGGATGACACAACCCTGTTTGCTGAAAGTGAAGACTTCAGGCACTTACTAATGAGACTCAAAAATTGCACCTCAATAGAAGGAAAACCAGAATCCTCACGACTGGACAGATAAACACAGCCTGTTAAGTGGAGAGAATACTGACGCTTTTAAGGACTTCAGTTTACTTGAATCTACAATTGATGCCTACATAAGTGGCAACGAAGACTTCAAATGATGCATTGCTTTGGGAAAATCTGCAGCAAAAGACCTCTTTGAAGCCTTAAAAAGCGCTATCACTCAAAGAGCTACAGCACACCGAACCCACGCCCTGGTATTTTCAGTCACTTCATATGCAAGTGAAAGCCAAACAATAAGTAAGGAGGAGCAAAGAATAATTGATTGTTTGAAATTATGGTGTCTGTTAAGAATACTGAACAGGGGCTGTCAGAAGAAAGAGTCTATCTGTCTTAGAAAACAACAGAACCAGAGCTTTTCTACATGAGGGTGACAGGATTCTGTCTCGCGTGTGTCAGACATGCTTTCAGCAGAGCCCTGTCCCTGGAAAGAGGCATCATGCTATGCAAAGCACAGGGTCAGTTACAAAGAGGAAGAACCCTAATGCGATGGACTGGCACAGAGGCTGCCACACTGGACTCAAACACAGCAATGACCGTGAGGCTGTGCAGGACCTGGGGACATCGGTCGTGATCCATAACGTCCCCACTGAGTTAGAACTGACTGAATGGCACCTATCCACAACCACAAAAACTGTTCGCACATCGCAATGAAGAGTGCAATATTTTCTTGATTTTAATGAAACCAGACAGCTATTTAAACATATTTTATAATGGGGCCACTTTAAGAGTAAGCATATTTCTAAGTGTCTGAGTCTTCAGGATGAGGCCACAGTTCATATGTAAAAGGTCATGAGAGCTAACCAGCCAAATTTCACCATCTGACCTGAGTAAAGGGCATAAAAGAGCACACTCATGAGCAAGAGAGACGAAAATCTATCTCTTAAACCTTTTCGAATTTTATCACAATGAAGAGATCACGGAAGCACATTTTGGAGGCTCACGCTTTTCTTAAACTGCTGTCAATTATTCAAAGTCATTCTTGTTGGCCACCAGGGTCCCCGTCTCTCACGGCTGCGATGCCATGAGATAGAAGAGACAAGGCTTTCAGGGCCACTCTGTCCTTCAGAGCCATTCTTGTTTTGATTCGGAGAGTGAGCGTTAAATTAACAGAGAGAAACACAACTTGCACCAAGGCCTTTACCTCGCCACGAGGAATCCCAACGCAAATTCTGTCCACGGCAGGCTTCCTCTTCCTCCTGTAGATCTGCAACAAACCAGAGCCAAGAAATCAGGAATCTCAATTGCTCAGCTATCCCCAGTGACAACAGAATAGGGTCCTATCACTCAAATACACCGGGAAATAAGGCTCACCACCAAAGTCCCCAGTGTTCAGAGCCTCAGTGATCTGTGTGAAATTAAATCACAGATACCCTACTGGCTAGAGATTGACCACTTGTGGGGGCAGGTCAGACCGCTGTCTCTCCTCACCACAGGGATGGGCCTGCTCCCTGATGCTGGGGACAATGGACAGGCTCCTGGAGGCAGAGTTCACACCCTACTGATAAGGGTCTCTATCAGTTGAGCCAGGAACAGGCCAAACCAGCTAAATTAAGCTGCCATCCTAAATCTAGGATCAGCCCATCTTGTCACATGTCTACTCCCAATCCCTCCTCTTCCTATTGCGTTTATGTCCCTAGACCACCCCCTCTCATTACTGTGTAATCTATAGTGCAACCCCTTTCTGTGAAGTATGACTTTACCTGTAATTAGTGGGCTTGCAAAAGGTATATAGGCCTGGGCTAGCAATAGAGCTCTCGCTAGCTGGTCTCTCCCCATCTCCTCTCTTTCCCCTCTCTCCTGTCCTCTCTTCCTTGTCCCCTTTCCCTTCCCCCTCTCTCCACGTGGACCACCAAGCCGGGCTGAGGTGAGCAATGCTACCATAAAATGTGTCTGACTGAATGACTGTAATCTCTCCTCTACCTCTCATGCTCTCAATGACTTTAATATAATATATCTACAACTGTGCTTACTGAAGCCACGACTAGCGGTGGGGGCTGGCCCCCCACCTCCCAACCTTATACTACAACCACCCAAGTACGATTTATACGTAGGCAAAAAGTGATTATTGGAATCCTGTCCCCGAGGGAGATGTGAAATAGGCCCTGCTCCTGTGTGTCCGAGAGAGATCAGCTACAGATCAGCAAAGTTCGCCTTTCGAGACTCACTGTCATCGAGTTAATGCTGACTCATAGTGACCCTACAGAACAGAACAGAGCCACCCCTGTGGGATTTGGAGACTTTAACTTTTTATGGGCGCAAAAAGCCTCATCTTTTTCCTGGGCAGTAGCTGGTGGTTTCAAACTGTTAACCTCTGGTTTTTGGACCGAGACTCAAATCCAACCAACTACCCTCCTTACCGCTGAGTTGATGAGACAACAATATTAGTGTTTTTTATTAACAGACACATAAATGTAAATGCTCAAAACAAATACATTTGAGAAGGAGAATTCACATTACTGAAGCATTCTCAGTAGGCTAGCTTTAATTAAAGAGTCTCCACGGTACACTTTAGATCAAATTTAATTGACAGCAGCTTGGTATACGTGCACATTTAGGGAAGCAGGCTCATTTCCTACAGCAAGTCAGCACAGTGCTGGTTTCTGAAGTAAAACACTGGGAAAATTCAACACCAGCATCTGGAGCCCTTACCCACGACCTCACCTTCGTCAACTCTTTGATTTCCAAGATGTCATTCTGGCCTCCTCCGTCAAGAATTCTCTGTCTCTCCCGCCTCACATCTTCATCCTCATCATTCAGGGGAAGGAACTTTGTCTTTACAGCTCTTCGAGGGGAAAATGGTAAGAAAAAGAAACATTTTGAGCCATTTTTCAAGACACAATCTCTCAAAGAAATTCTGCAAGGCCTATTCTCCACAATTCCAGGATCTGTGGCATGCTCACATTAGTAGAGTTGGTTTGATTTAACTAGTTTCAGTTCAGAACAACCCAACCACCACTGCGGTGTATTTCCCAGTGTAGGTCTCTCTGAGGCCCTCAACCAGAGCTCACCCAGGCTGAGCTCTCTTGAGCTCTGAGGGACAAAGCTCACCTGGGTCTAATGAAGAATCTGTACTGGATCAGAACAGTGATGAGGAAGAACACCACGCCTTCCACAGCCATAGCAAAGAGGTTTCGGCCCACCAGATCCCAAGAGAGGGGCGAGATGAAGCGATTCTCCCCTGTACAAACAATGCAGACAACCCGTCAGAATGGAGGTTTTGCAGACCAGGGCCCTTCCTCAAATTTGGGGCCAAATTCACCTATCTCCCTAGAAACACTGGTGGACAACCTCTACAACAAAGACAGAAAATAAAGCGTGTGGTCACTTTCCAAAGCTGATGTGGAGCAGGGGTTGGGGAAACACCGAGCCCAGCATCAATCAGTATTTCAGAACCAACATGCAATAGACCAGTAACTTCCTCTAAGATACCGAATGTTTCCTTTTAAGGAGACATGCTAAAAATCCTTTAAGAAAAGGCAAATAAGCCCTTTCAATTCAGAAGAATCCTTGTGTCAATATTTTAATAAATGCTAAGCTTCATTAATAAAGGAAAAAAACTATTCAAAAACACTTGGACTGAAAAATGTCTCTTTCGGGAACATCATGTCATCCAGTGACTCAATTAAGGAGTCCTGGGAGTGTTGTTGCTTCAGTTGGATTGCTCACCACAAGGTCAGGGGTTCAAACCCACCAGCGGCTCAGTAAAAAAATGATGAAGCCGTCTGCTTCCGTGAAGACTCCCAGCCCCAAAAGCCCCAAACAGGATCCTGTGAGCTGGGGTCAACTCAATGACAGGAGGACTGGGGACAAGTGACTCAATTAAATGACCTCGTTAGTATGTAAGCGGTCTTCAAATTCCTTATGCATCTCCTTTGCACATAATTCCTTATGCATCTAATTCCTTATGCATCTCCCAAGCTAACAAAAACATTTTTTAAAGTTCTTCTAGGAGATGATATGCCCCCATATGATTATCTTAAGTCAATGGATGTGTGAACGGTAATGTGGCCACAGGATATTATTTTTAGACTCTAAAAACAGAAAGTGCTGTAGTAAATTACCTTTTTTTCGACTGTATAAAAGACAATAATTTATGGGCCCATCTTCCAAGTTCCTTATTTATCTAGCAGAGTCAATGTTTACATATTTCCTTGATTCTCTGGTTCACGTCTGATTTCCAAAGCTGTGGTTTGACTTTTCCACTGACTCTGACACGGTGTTCAAGCCGAAACCATCACTGTTCTTCCCTCCCAAAGGACTCTTATTTCCCTCAGCACTATCAGAAGAAGCCACACCCAACTGGCTGCTTCTCAAGATACTGCCTTGGCAGGTAAGCCCACGGCCAGACGACAAGTTCATGACAGAACAAAGGTCAGAGGGCCAAGGCCCATGCCAACACCCATCTCCATTAAGGCACCCACCACCTCTGTGGGCACTCACCAAACCTTTCCAGGGCGTCAGCCATTGCTTGGTTTTTCACCATGTCAATGAGCCCTCGTCCCAGGCAAAAATGTGGGAAGATCAAGAACACAGACTTCAGGATGTCGTTGATGTTGTTCAGTTTCTAAAAAATAAAATAAAATCATACATAGATAGATATAGATAGATACGGGAAGGAAAAAGAAAGTGAAGAGAGATTGAATGCCTTTGATGAGTTAGACTAAAATAACTGGCAAATGTATCAGTGTCTAAAAGTGGTAATCAAGAGAAAAGTCGATTCCCTGGAGACAAGACCTTTGAAGTTAGACACCAATAAACAGCAGCAGCCAGAGCCGTTGATACCTAACATTAAAAAAAAAAAAAAAAAAAAGTGCTCTTTAGAAAACTTGAAATCATGCTCTGAGCAGGGAAATAAATGCACACACAATTTAGAAACAGAGCAATGTTTAATTGGCAGCAGATCTATAATAAAATGGCTGCTTAGCATTTTTAAAAAGCATATTGTTTACATCTGCGCCCATACTTGCATGGAGAGGACTCTGCTGGAATATAAAAATCCATTTTGAATATTTGAGAATGTAGTAAATCCCAATATGTTGCTCATCACGGCTATCAATCACCATTAAGTCAAGTCCAACTTACAGCAGCCCTGGGTGTGTCAGGCAGAAATGTGCTTGATAGGGTTTTCAATGATTGACGTTTCAATCAATAGGTTTTTCTGTCAAGGGGCTTTTGGATGGACTAAAACCTTCAACCCTTTGGTTGGTAACTGTTTGCATCACCTAGGGAAACCAGTGGCCACACAGTCAACAACTTTGAGAGTTGCTTTGTGTGGATGTTAAACTAGGTCCCTGGAGAACCAAAGGTCAATTAGAAGCAGTCTCCACTCTGAGGAAAAGAGACATGTCGATAGGAAATTGGTACTGAGAGTGTTTTTGGGAAAGGGAGGGTGAGAACTGATCAGGGAGAGTCATGCATCTATAAAATGCTTTGTGTGTCAATCTAAGGGGTTTGGACCACAGGGATGGAGAGGGATATTCTTTTAGAAATTGCTGTCCCTGGAAGAATTGATGAAGTTACCAGTTAATTGTGGGTAATAGCCAAGTAAAGCTTGCGGGCTGACCCTGTGGTTGAGAGCTTACGTGAATGGGTGGACAATAAGGGCATGCAGCGTGCCGAGAATGACAGGGAGAATATTAAGTTCTGAGGAGGAAGACAACAGCATGTTGAGTTTGAGAGAGCTATCAATGAATGGAACCAGTCAGCCAACCAGCAAGCAAGTCAGCAGATGAGACTAGAGTCCAAAGGGAAGGATCAGGGCTGAAGGCGTAGATAAGAGAGGTAAAGCACATTTGAACTCGAGGGAAGTGTGTTACGGGTCTCTGGAATAAGTGGCATCACCTAGCGACAGTGTCTAAAGCGGAAAGCAAAGATGGCAGAGGGTCAAATCTTGGGAAAGGCACCACGTAAGGAGAAAGCAGAATAAAAGTTGCCGAAGAGAATTGACAAGGCTGGATCAGAGAAAGCAGGAAAGAGGGGTTTCTGCGTGAATCCAGGAAAGAGAGAATTTGAAAAGGGACAAGCGTGGTCAGTGGTGGCCAGGCCGTAACAAATTGAATACTCGGGAATCAGCGCCACCCCCTGGTCCTCAGAGACGCGCATCCCGGCCAACAAGGGCCTCCCTCTGCAGTACTCACGTTGTTGGTGAAGAGCTCCAGGACGAAAGTGGCCACACTGCCATTGATCCCGATGAAGAGGTTCACGCTGGTGAGGACCACGTAGGCCGTGCTGGGGATCTTGAACACGAAGGAGGCTGGGTACATGAGAGGTGTGATGGACCACCTGGGGAGGCACACAGACCAGCGATGACCGGGAGTCCTCCACCTTCTCTGTCATTGGGCATTGCCCCACCCAGCTCCCTCAGCCCCAGGTCCTTCCTTACCCATACAGCAGAAGTAGCAGGGCCAACACAGGCAGGTTGGTGGATGAGACGTAGGACTTCTGCTGGAAGCAGATGAAGATGATGATGACCAGCGTGGCTGGGACCACATAGTTGCACTGAAAGTGAAAACACGGAAATAAAGTTCAGCCCTCAGTCCAGTGTACCACTCGTCCCAGGTCTTTACCCAAAAGGACAAGAAAGGGTAGATAAGCATATCGGAGAAGAACTCGGAAGTCACATAAACGATCGATCAAAATACCGGACAATGCCTTTTGACAAGCATTTTCCCCTTGGCTGATTTTATAAACTGCATGCCCTTTCTGCCTTTCCAGCAGCGAAGCCAGAGTGTCACGCTCAGTAAACTCGCTGAACGATGGATTCTCCGTCGGAGTAATTTCCATTTCACAGGCAGCAACCAAGCTTCCATTATTCTTGCCGAAGATGACTGTGTTTCATCATTAATGCTATATGACAGTCTGCCCGGCTCAACCTCACATGTAATCTATTTATGAGACCAGCACTCACAACATGAATGTCAGAATTGTTTCATCACGCTGAGAATAATTTAAAAGTCTGCCCTGACAGAGTATCAAGCATTAATATGCAGAAATAAAGACCTGACTACAGGACAATTATGAAAATCCATAGCTGGCAGAACAAAGCACAGCCAGCACAGTGGCGAGTGGGTCTGTCAGCAGTTAGAAGGGCCGCAGTGCTCAATCAATGTGCTTATCAACGACTCCGATGAAGACATCGTGAATTTCAGAGGCTCTAAAGCAGGGAGTGGCCAAGAAAACACAGGTGGACAAGCAATGTCCTTGTGCTCAGAAACCAGACCTTTCATCTCTGAATCGCCTGTGCACATGGAGTACATAGTGAGGATGCGGTATACGTTTGCTGAATAAATGGCTCAAGATCAAAAAGATTTTAACAATCAGGCACTAAACAGTAAGATGCAGTGTAATAAGAACAAATGTGAAGTTTAGATTTTTAAAGTCAATCAATCGATCAGTATTAGCATAGAATGAGAGAGACTCAATTTAACAATCATTCATATGAAATGAAGGTTGACGTTCACTGTGTAGTGACCAGTAAGAAAGTACTGCTTCCAAAGTGTATCTGCCTTGGGCTGCAGTGTGAAAAGTATAGAATACAGATCAACGCCCTCTAGACTCATAGCCTCCAGACCGTACCCTGAATGCAAGGTTCATTCTGGACTTTGCTTTAAATGGGATATTAGCAATGTGGAGAATGGTCATCAAGAAGCAAACAGATCAAAAGAGTGATAAGTCTGAGAGAGTTGGTTTAAGCAGCACACACACACACACATCATCATCATCATCACTGCTCACATTTGTGCAGTGCTCTAGCGATTAAAAGGTGTTATTTTATGTCTAGTCTTATGTCTGCTGGAAACTTGGCTTAAATAAGAATTATCTTCAAATCTTCCAGGGATTGCCCAGTGAGACATGAATTAGGTTTCCTCTCCCTGGCTTCCGACTGAGGGAATTCACAGGGAGATAAGTTGCAGTCCCACGTTACCATAATTAGAACTTCAGGACACCTGAAGCTCTCCATATTAATCCAAACAATATGCTGTACCTGGTACAAAATATACGGAATTCTCAAATGATATAGATGGGCTTCAATGCTAAGAATGCCCTGGTTCTGGGGATAAAAACCTCTCAGAGAAGTTCAGAGGCATTGGCTTGGAATTCTGACTAAGGCCCTTCTACCTCCACGTTTCACTTTAAAAAGTTTTCACTTCGGAAATGAGCGGGCTGGTGATGGCAGTCATTACAGTCAGCATGGACACATATTGGCTCTCTGGTGTGATGTCAGCGCCCTATCCAGGGTGGTGTTCGGGGTCCTGAAAGCCTGCCTTTCCTTTCCCACATATCTTTAGAACAAGCTGAATGCATCCTGGTGGGAGCCAAGCTCTTTGACTCCCTTGTACATCCGAGACGTGGCGCTGGTGGAGATCTATAAAGAGCCAGCAGGCCGGTGTGCTTACCATATCCCAGACAAAATTGGAGAGCCAGTAGATGACAGGCTTCACCCCACTGATGAACTGCAGGTGCTTCGCCTTGCTGACCCGCTCCTGGATCAGGAACACGACAAAGCTGGCCGGGACGAAGGACATCGCAAAGATGACACAGATGGAGACCAGCACATCCACTGAGGTGGTCATCCTGAAAACAAAACAAAACCATCCAAAAAGGTAGTAAGAACCTGAGGGGCCTCTGATGGAGTTTCAGGCTCAATCAATACAGATGCACACACATCCACAAACACACATATCCTCTCTCTCTCTTGTCACCCCCCCTCCCTGCCACACACACACACACACACACACACACACACACGAAGACCTGAAGCACAGCCCAGGGAAAGTATCTGTTCATTAAATTTATTTTATTCACGAGTTAAAAGATGACCACTTTCTGAAGGACTAAAAACTCAAGCACAAAACTGCCCTCACCAGGATAAAAGAGCATCTACTGCCAGATGTAACCGCTGAAAGAGGCCTGAGAGCAACTGAAGGACAGACACTGTGCTGCCCTTGAAAGAGCAACAGGACGTAAGTTTTCATATACAAGGACTAGTGTGACTTGGACACTTAAGAGGAGCAGAAAGATCAGAGTGAAACTTTTCAAATAAATTCACTTTTTCCGGCTGCAACTAAATTTTAAAATATAGTATATAGCAGATCAATCTAAGCAATCAAAAAATTCCTGCTTAAGACCTGTCTCCAAAGTCCATTAAAAAAGGTCTTGGTATAAAATTCCTAGCGGATCTTCTGGTATCCTCTAGAACAGTGGTTCTCAACCTTCCTAATGCCGCAGCCCACAGTTCCTCATGTGGTGGTGACACCACCCCCAAACCGTAAAATTATTTTTGTTGCTACTTCATAACTGTAATTTTGCAACTGTTATGAATTGGGTGACCCTTGTAAAAGGGTCATTCGATCCCCTAAAGGCGTCGTGACCCACAGGTTGAGAACCACTGCTCTAGAAGGTAAGTAGAAGTGCTGTGTGAAGCTCCACATACAGAAAAGAGACCTTGTGTGTGTACGAGTATCAACTACATGCCAGGTAATGGACTTGCAACTGACAGGAATGATCATTTAATATCATACACTATTAAGTTTTGGAGACCAGATTCTAAACCAGATCTTTGACTCCAAAGGAGGTATGATTTATCCAAGAATACGCTGGCTTTAAACTTGATGAGTTTAGAATTCTTATCCTAAGAATTAGGGCTTGGGGAGTAAATTCAAGTATTAAAAACACAATTTGGCTAATAAGACAGGTTTCACCAAATACAGAACAGAGCTTTCAAAATAAACAAAACTGATTTTTATTCAACAGTCGTGGTAGTGGTGAGCTAAATTGTTTTAGGGCTTTATTAACCACGTGTTCAGTCATTTTCTCTGAATTTACTAAGTGTAGTCTTTGTTACAAATTAGTGTCATTTCTCATTCTCAGTTCAAAAAGCCCCTTCAGCCAACTCAGATCCTGATCATTTTCTGCCGAGAGCCTGGGTCAACCGAGAGGCGAGGCGCCAGGTTGCAAACTCTCCCAGCCGTGGCCACATAGCCAGCTTCACATTTCTCCCTCTGCTCCCCCGCCCAATGCCCTCTCGTCTCCCTGCCCCCACGCCACCCACTCGGGCAAGACTGCACTTACAGGGCCACTTCCGAGAGCTGCTGCTTGGTGAGATTCAGAGGGTGGTTGAAAGCAGTAATCCCATACTTGTTTGGGTTCTCTCCCTTCTGCAGGTTGGCCCGGAGAATGGCATTGTTGATGACATTCAGGAAAGAGCTGATGGCATGCCAGCCCTTGTTGTTAAACCACACCTGGAATAAAGCGAACCGGGTAGCATGTAACACCCAGCCTGGCTTCCAGGGGCAATGCACGTACAAAGTACACACAACACAGGAAGATAATTTCCGACTCTTACCATCCCAACAGGAACATGGCAAAGTAATGAGAGTGGCCAGATAGACTGGGCACTGACCACGTGGCCAGGCACTGTGCCAAGTACTTAGCATATGTACCTCATTTCATTCCCTCAACACCTCGGTGAGAGCTGCGAGATTACGCTCTGCCCTGGGGCTCAACACTGACTCATATTGATTCCCTCCTGGTTTCTGAGACTGTAATTTTTAAGGGATTAGAAAGCCTCATCTTTCTTCCTTGGAGCGGCTGGAGGTTTCAAACGGTTGACCGTTCAGTTAGCAGTCCAATGTATATCTGCTACACCACCAGGGCTCCTAGCTACAAGATTACGGTCCCTCCTTAATAAGACAGGAAGCTAAGATTTGAAGAAGTTCATCAAGGTCACAGTGGCTCCCTTGGTCTGTCTGGTGGCAAAGCAAATCCTCCTGGCCACTATACATACCTCCTACCCTCTCTATATACCACTATACATACTTCCTAACCACTGTACCTACACTATACATACCACTATATGCTAGCTACATACAACGCTACTTCCTTGGTAAAGTTGCAAGGATGTTCTCCTATCATGAACAGCCCCTTGAAACTTTCCCGTGAGCCGATTAAAACTTCGGGGAATGTAAGGATCATCATCCAGCTAGCGTTTACTGGAAGACTGACAAGGCTTTACCTTGACGTTATTTTTGGTGTCCAGTCCCGTCATGAACCTCCCCAAGCTGCTGAGAAATCGATCTGCCGAACTGTCCTGTGAACAAGAGAGAGTGAGTCAGCTGTGATGGTTCACACAGGGAAGGGGCAGACTTGACTTTAAAATGTACAGAGAACAAGGCAACCCTGTGGGGAACACGGCAGGGTGCCTCCCTCGTCCACTGCAATCCCATGTGAACCCTGGTACAAATGGTCGCTGACAACCAAGTGACTGCTACTGCCATGTGCTGCAAGGCTCGAAGGAATCCTAGGGAAACCTCATGATTCAAAGAGCCAAGACGTTGACATGGGGCGACCAATGGTAGAAATTGCTCAGCGTGGCCCCTGGGCATCATCGCAAGAGCCACCACCACACTGTAGGTGCAGATGAGTCAGCTACATGGGAGCTCTGTGCTTTCCAAGTAGAGCCACAGACCCCAGACCACAGCGGTTCTCTAGGATCCTAGCGTTCATGTCATCGGACACCCCATGTTCTCACTGAAAACCAAGAAGGGAGGCGCAGAGAAACGAAACGGGTATTGATCCGATCTTGAAGACCAGCCCTGGCAGCTTTAAAAAACAAAAACAAAAAAGTGTGCTCCATTTCCAGGTGAGTCAGTTGAGGAAAATATATTTGAAGTCTGTGTACTGCCCCACTGACTGGATTCAGAATAAACTTAGTGATTTGGAGAATGTTTAAATCTCTGAAAGTGTTTCAAATGTACACTTTCACGCTTTTAGATATACCCTGAGTACTCTCAGCCGGGGTGAGATCACTCAGTGCCGATGATGACCTTTTATTCAAAAAGGGCTTGAAAGCCATGTGCTGCCAGGTGGTCAGATTTTCCTACTCAGTGTCCCCATCTACCTGCAGCTCTGGGGCCCATTTTTCTGGCACGCCTTAGGATGGATACTGTACCTTGGCCAGCTTCAAGTGTTTCTTCATTTGCTCGATGGCATTATTAACTTCTTCACTCGGAGGAAGTGCATGGGAACGGCTGGCGCCCAGGGAGAACCCGCCGTACCTAAAGAGCAGCATGCCATTGATGTACAGGTTAGGAGGTGTGTGGTGAGGCATCACTCAGCAGCAGGTGCCAGGCGTGTACAGGCGGCCTTTCGGAAAATCTCCTCCTCAAAGGAGGACCAAAGGTAGACTCGGGGAACTTTCTACCTCAGCCTCCTCCAGTGGGTTCCAGCAGCTGCTTAACTTTAAAGGTTTCTGCCCAGGGTGCTGATAGAAACTAAATGGGGTGGCCGGAGGGGAATTTGGGCCTGATGATATACAGAGTTAAGACTATAAGACACGGAGGAAAAATGATCATTCATCTTGCAGATGTGCCTCCTGGCCTGGCAGCTTGATCCTGAACTTGGGTCAGGAGCAAGCAGAGGGAGACTTAGGGTGAATGTTTCTGTGTGTTTTGGGGACTTGAGAAGAGGGGGCCACATAGAACTAGCTAGTTAGAGCTTGCTTTGGCTCATCCTGAGCCTAAGGGCCATTGCAGGCATCTGTGTCTGCTCTCATCAGGGTTCCACAAGTCCTGGCCACTAGGGGAAAAGGCAACGAGGAAAGCTGGAAAACAGTGACAAGTAGTCAGGTCCCCCAGGGAAACTGCCTACGTGATCTCATTGTCCAGGAGGAACAAAAGCCCTTCAAGGATTCTTCCCTCCCTCTTCCTTCCCTAGCCCCGCCTGGTCCTTCCCAACCCCGAGAGACTGGTAAGTGGAACTGGAAAGGAATGAGGATGACTACAGAGCTAGTCTTCTCGCTCCTCTGCAGGGACTCCTTGAACCCATATCAAAGGCCTGAAAAACTGTCTCCAGGTCACTAAGATCCTCCGGGAATCTGATTTGGGAGTGAAAGTTAACACTAGGTTAGGTATTCCCTTGATAATAGTACGCTTCCTAAGCAGCTCCCTAAGCAGCCCCCCCGAGATTTCTAAACTCCTCGAGGAAACCTGTTTGCCTAATACTTTAGAGGCCTCTGAAGTGACAGCTGGACACCCAGGGAAAAGGCTTAAACCCTGTGACAGGTGGGCCTGGGGCCTTTGCCCCACGGTGAGGCAGCACCTGAGAGTATGTGAGTTCCACACAGTCCCCAGTTCTCCATCCAGGATTCCTGCATCAAAATGAAACCCCCAAACTAGAAGAAGCAAGGAAAGCTGAAAGCTGAGTTCAACTTACCTAAATTCATTCACCCAGATCTTGTTCTTTAAGCTACAAACGACAAAGACAAAGAAACCACAATCAGTTCAAAGCCTTCGTCCCGCTCCTAATGAAGCAAAACGGAATACACATCTAGCTAAGGAAACGACAATGGGACAGAAATAATCCTAGGACCAGAGGGACATTGTAAGGTTCTGCCAATTGAATAGAAACTCTAATTAATATGACCTTTTATTCCTGTTCATCTTAAAATCATTTATATGAGAATCACGCTTTAGATTAATTGAAACAATTTAAAAACCACCTGTAGATCAAGAGAGGGTGCACATGACCATCAGCAGCACGTTATTGAAAACGTAACTTTCTCAAGTCGAAGGAGCCCTTCCAAGAGGTATGGCAGCAGAGTGGTGTCACGCCTCTTTTGTGAAAACACGCTGTCATTATCTTTGAACCATGCTTTGGTCCTACAGGGACTCCATGGCAGTGAGTGTAGTTTGGCAGGCGTCTGTTTACTTGTTTGTTGTCATTTAAGAAGCCCAGGTGGCACTGCTGGAGAAATCCTAAATCACTAGCGGTAAGATTGGTGGTTCAAACCCAACAACTGCTCTGTGGGTGAAAGATGAGGCTGGCTGTCTCAGAAAGATTTATAGCCTCGGAAACCCTATGAAGGGTACAAGTCCAAACTGATTCTATGGCAGTGGGTCAGTAGTCATTTGAAGTCATGAAGAAATCCTAATGGAAAGGCCCAGCAACCAAGTAGAATAAAAGGGAAAGTAGAATTTCAGCGTCGACTAGGTATTCAGCAGTGGACTGTGATGTTTCAGGAATCTGCATGGCTCTTCCACGAGCTCACACCCAGGGCAGGCTGCTGATTCAGCCGAAGGATCTGCTCATGATGTCACATAGTATCGTAGATTCCATCCATGAGAGACTATCCAAGACATTCGGTATTTTCGGTATTTATCATCTCATTTAAAGCTCACCACACGATTAGCACATTTTATAGAAACGTAGCTTTGAAAGGGCAACTGGTTGCCCCCCTACCAAGCTGCTTATAAGAGGCTGAATTCAAATTAGATTTATTTGCACTCTGACCCACAATACTTTTCATCATGCCTTCTCGTTTGGGACACGATCGTGACCTTCCAGGACACAGAAATAGCTCAAAGCTTGCTACTTCCCTGACCTCTCCAGTCTCCTCTTCTCAAATGTGAGTTGCTCTGAGCAGTGATGGGACACTTAAAACCACGTTATCGGGCTACTCACCTTTTGGCAATGATCTGCACATAGGTCTTCACCAGATAATCGGAAATGTTTCTTCCCGTCAGGTTCTGCAGGATGTCTGCCGTGTTCTGTCTTCTCTGTCACCACATAAAAACCAAGCACACGCGTCTTTATGAAAACAAATCAAGAACGAGAGTGGCACCTGCCCTTCACATGTGCACCACAGTGGGACAGGAGCCCAGGCTGTGGGAAACTGAGGACCAGGAAGACAGTGTAAGTGGGCAAGTTCTCTATGCCCATGATTGAAGAAGCGTGGGAGGCCAGGATTCTGAATGGTTAGAGGTCTTCACCTTTGTGAGTTGGAAAAGAGTCCCAGTCACATTCTCCTAATTACAAACCATCCCCACAATCTCCTCCCATAATAGTGCCACCTTAATGATACCTCTTACAAGCCCATGGCTGAGCACCATACAGTGAGGCCTTTATCTATAGGAGCAGATGTGTTTCTTTTGTTCTCTCTGCTCAGGGGGCAGGCAACTCCCTTCTGCTCAATCTCTGTGCTCCCTGCTCCCTGCTGAAGAGGTGAGTCCTTGGATGCCTGTCTGATGTCTGTAAAATTATTCACTTCAATTACACAGCCATCCTTTAGGACCCATCCGGTTGTAGGCTGGTTCCCACACTTGGCAATGGCCATTCACTATGGTAGGCCAAGCCTTCCCTGGAAAATGATTCTAAACAACTGAGCAGCATACATTGGAATGTGATTCTTTACAGTCACAAGTGGTTTTTTATGGAGAAGCATCTTTGACTCTATCTAGTGACTTTTTTTTTTATTCCTTGGAGAATGGTGATGAATAGATTAGCCATTATTTCAGAGATACAATCAGTTTCTCTTACATTTGCTTTTTCTCCCCCTACAACCAGAAGTCTAGAAAGACACAGAGAGCTAACAATAATAAACCTCTTCCTGAAGTTATTCTCAGAAAACATGACTCAGAACCCCTTCCGCACTCCGCATCTGAGAGTGGCTGAAGGTGACAAGACCGGGGGCAGTTTTCTGGTCTAGCCTCTCACATCCACACTTGAGGACAGGGCGCAGGGAGATTAAGTGGCCTGTCCAAGACCACCAGCTCATTTGTGGGAGAACTAGGAATGGAAGCCAGGTCTACTACTTCCCCGACTAGTACTTCTCCTGAGAGATCGCCATCGTAGGAGAAGCTTTAGTGTGTCTTCCCCAAGCCAATTGCCTACCGCGTTTTGCTTCCGTTTTAATTCGCACAAATATGTAAAACTGGGCTGGCTTTTCAAAATGCAGAAACATACTCCTTCAGATATAGAATGATCAGTCCACACTCCTGGCCCTCAAAGAACTGCATGTGTCTTCATATGCCAAAAATTAAGACCAAGGAGGAGATCAACCCCATTGGCATGATATCGCTTACATTCCCGATCCCCAAGCAGAAGCTACCGGGTCCCCAACTGCTCAGGGGCACTCTGAGAGAGGCTCACCTGTGGAGGAGGCAGGCCCCCTGCCCCCGCAGGACACACGGGCAGCATCTTCTTAATTTTGTCACTGCTACACTGGCAGGCAGGCGAAGGGCTCTCCATCGTCCAGTTCCCATTTTGGAAGAGGTCCATGATGGTCTGGGGGACTGAGGCCGTGGTCCACTCCTCCTCTCCCACCGAGCAGGGCATTTCTCTGCAAAGGAATGCCCAGGGAGGGTCATCCAAGACCGCCGGCTCTTCCCTCGTCTCTGGAGCCCAGGATTAGTAAGGAACTCCCCCAAACATCCGCCAATTCCCTCCTTATTTGGAAAAGGTAAGCACAATCCCATTTCACTGTTGCCGCCACAGCATTAGCAGTTGCAAAAGGTATACAGAGAAGGCCCTGGACCTCAAAGAAACCCTAATTGCTCCAATATTGAACATCATTCAATCCAATGAGCCCGCAGACTGCCAATCCCTCATTTGTTCACTTGACACGCATTCACTGAGCATTTACTAGGTGTCAGATGTGTGTAATTGAGAATCGGGGGTGAGCAAGATCGAGTACTTATTCTCCTCCCAGTGGAGAAGATAGACAAACAGACAAACAGATGAATCAAATAAACTTAACAAACAAACAAAACAAAACACCCCTACACCACTGGGGCTAATATAAATGTGGACAGTCAAAAATAAAGCAAGGTAAGGTGAGAGTGACTCTGAAGAAGTGGGGCTAATTTTGCTAGTAAATAGTTCCCTAAGGAGGTAATGCTGCAACAGAGAGCTCAACCATTAGAAGGTAGAAGCCAGGCAAAGACTTTGGAGGGGAAAGAGCCTTATACGAAGAGGGTTCAGGAACAAAGGCCCAAAGAAGGAATGAGCTTTCTCTATTCAAAACCAGCAGGAGAGTAGTGTGTGGAAGACAGTGAATTAAGAGGAAGAGTCATGAGCCGATAAGCAAGGGCCAGATCATGGAAACCAGGTAGACACTCTGAGTTGTATGCTCTCTGCGTAGAAGTCCGATGGAGAAGAACTGCAAGATCCAATATATGTTTTAAAATAAGTGGCAATCTGGGGGGAAAGAGCAATGAGGGGAGACCTCCTCTGTGCCAAACTGAATGCTTGGTGCATGAGAAACTAGGTATTTTGCAAGCATCTCAGGAAGCAAAAGACAAGACCTTTATCCCCTGGCTCATGCTATGAACTCTTATGTGTTCTTCAGTCAGTCACTCGGCCCCTCGGGATTTTTCTCAACAGGCAAAAGTATAAAACGATTTGTTTCAACAAGTTCCTTCAATTGTCCTTTCCTGTTCTAAAATTCTATGATTTATAGCAAGGCTAGTCTTTATATTATTCTTACATGTAATAAAAAAATCAAATGAGCAGTGGAATGCTGTCGAGTTCTTTCTTTAACTCATCTCCACTAAATGAAAAGGTCACACGAAGACATGCACTAAGTAAGACACAGCAGTCACCTGGGGCTCACACCGTAAAGCCTTCAAAACTGAGAGATGGAGACAAAATGCTACAAGTTAAATTCCACACTTTGACGGGGTCTCAATCAAATTTCTCTCAGTTCTATCACTTTTTAAAAAACTAAAATTCGATTTTCAGTTAAGGGTTTACAGAATGTTGGAAGGCCATTCCTTCAGGCTGTCTTTAGCAAATGCCCGGTGGTGCCTCCATGCTGTGAACCCTCTGATGCCAGGCTAGCTCTGTCAGCCCCCCCTACCACTGTGGCTTATAATACCTAGCCTGGCATCAATCCACGACTCCATCAGGTTCAGCTGGCAAGCTGTGAATCCACTTACTTACATTATCCTCTCATTCCATGCTTCTCTCTTGCCTGTAAAGTGTTTATATGAAACCCCATCAAAGGCACTATGAAATCCAGATAGGCGTGTCTGTGTCCTTGTCCACTGGGAACATCCTGCTCCTCGGAACCAATACTCACCACTCCGTAAGGACTAATGAAAATGTAGTGACTGTTCATTTAATAAGAATGAACCAGGGCCACCATAACTTGGAATCTTAACAGCAAAGGCTTTCAACAAGGGACCTCGTAACTATACATCTGAAAATCTCCTCTGGAACTATGCATGTCTGGTCACCACAGTCTTTGCTCTGCCTCTTCCAGGATCAGCCGTCTTCCCCTCTCTAATAGCTGAAATTCACATGGCTTTCTCTAATCATCCGGCAGCTCCCTGCTGCTCTCAGAGATCCCCGTGGTTTAGACACCTCAGCTGCAAAATCAGTCCTGAGACTAGACACCAGGACCCACTGCCCCAGCCCTGGGCTCCCGCTTAAGCTTCTCAGCTCTCTTCACACGATGATCCCCTGACATACCTTTAGCCACACACTTAAGGTCATATGATTATTTCCCTGACTTTATGCCATGCCTACTTAAAGTATATATAGGTAAGTATGTAAAAAATAGGCAAATATCAAAGTGTAAAATGTACATTTTGTGAAAATTAATATGTCATCTTGTTGTTAAGTTAAAGGATTTGATGAGCTAAATTGCAAATGTCGCAGAATGGCAGCCTGTTCCTGTGCGCACAATTACAGGGTTGCTGGATGGGAGAGAAGGGGAAAGGATTTGACCACTAAGTGGAACGTGCTACTCAAGTTAAATATTAAGTCTCTAAAATAATAAATAATATCTATAATGATTTATTCCAAAGGACATTAGAAGACACACCAAACACCTGTTCCTACATAGTTTGGTGAGGCTACTATACTATATTTCCTGTGCTCTTTCCTTTAAGATAAAGAATGATTCAAAGGAACAACTGGTAGCCGTCAAAAGGTGGCGCGCAGCAGATCCATGCAAGGTGTGGAGATCAGGCCAGGCAACAGGCACAGGAAGCTGGCCACGGCGGGGCTCCAGGCTGAAAATGGAACTCACGGAATTGGGTCCCCTTCCATGCATCGGGTGCCGAAGCCAGGGTCCTTAGTGAGGGCATTCAAGAGTTGCTGGGTGCTCACATCCTCAGGAGCATCATTACTGCATGGGGAGCCAGAAAACACAAAAAAGGATGAGTTTAAGTTACAAACACAAACCAAGCCCATACTCCATAAGCCTATGTAATACAGGGTCAGCAAGTGGGAAAGGAAGGAGTAAGTAAATTATTTTCTATGTGAAGTGTAAGAAGGATGCATGTTTAGAGAGAAAGAGATCATAACACACACACACACACACACACACAAAACCTTCCCTTCAATATCGCTACCCTTTTCCCCAACCCAAGGCCTACATAAAAATACCTGCCTAACAAAGCGTAGAAATTCCTTTATGCATGAAGCGTTGGTTTATTAAAAGTTAGAGTATTTTTGTCTAAAGAACAAATACTAGCTAGAAAATAAAGATATGCATTGCACTGTGCAGAAAATAGAGGTTAACTTTTTTTGAAGGTGGTATGGTTTACCAATATAATATATGGAAATTGTATGAGTCAGCTACAAAGTTAAAACACAATTATGAAAATGCAAATATATTATAACTTAATGGTAAATTTAGTGAGAGTAGATTATTCTTCCTAACCCACAGCAGCCTATCCCTGACAAGATAGTACCAAGTGGAGAGGGACTCAAAGAGGGGATCGAGGGCTGGCCTATTGGTCCAGGTCTGTCCACTGCTGCTCTTTACATCTGATATGAGCCTGGGGTATGTGGGTGTGGTTGTGCCTAGTCACAGCTGATAGAACCATTCTACTGTGTGATCCTCCAATCCAACCCCTGACCCCCTGATGCTCAGCACAGGGAACACGGCCTGAGCACTGCTCTCTGTGGGTTCAGAGGGCACACACACACCTGACAAACGTGTACTGCTCATTGTACATCCAAGGCTGCAGCTCCAGGTTCGGGTACTTGCCAAAGGGCGGCACAATCAAGCTGAATACCAGGGCGATGCACACAAACACAGCTGGCAGCACAATCTGTAACGCAGGGAAAGGGGAGAAAGGGGACGATCATGGATTCGCGAGATGGCGAAGGGACATGTCTCGACAAGTCCAGGAGCTTCCCAGAGCCACCTGCACAGGACTGTGGAGTCAGCGCCCACAGCCAAACCCCCACAAGGTGTGTTTTATGTTGTTTTCTGAGCAAACAGGCAGGAAAATACCTACAAATTCCACAGTTCCTACATAACAGTTCAGTGAAGTTGGGCGACCAGTCATGCTCTCCCTTCCCGCTCCTTCATTAGCATGAACTCACTGCCCTACCTAAGACTGCTATCTAACTGTGTCACTTACTGTTTTCCATATTATGGCATACATACTTTTTTTCCCCCTTAAAAGAGCACAGTACTCAAAGCAAACTTTTTTGCTACCTCAGCGTGGTTCAGTTTTAAGACGACTGCAGGGCAGAGTTGTGGTGAACATTTCAGGGGCAATACCCTCCACGGTTCCAGAAAGTCTAGAGTTGAATCTCTAGATCACTCCAGTAGTACTGACCTCTTACCGACATTAAGTCTTCAAATACCTGAATATAGAACACCATCCCATTCATGGAAGGCTCCTTTAATCTTTGTCAATTGTACTGTGTACATTTTTGTGTCCTTGGTTAGATCAAGTTTCTGATTCATTCATATGTCAAGTGGATCTGGCACAACATCTTGCATTTCAGAAGTTGAATTTGCAAAGATAGTTTTTCTAAATGTTCCTAAACTGGTTACACATCTTTTACAATCCAAACACTAAAAGTCTTTTTCAAAATCCTCAGTACAACCCTATGTCACAATACTGTAATGATCCCTATTTTACAGGGGAGAAAAATGGAAGCAGAAGTCATTTGCCAGGAAATACATGACTGGCAGGAAACAGAACTGGGATAGAAAAGCAGATTATCCAGCCCCAACACCCATCTCTTAACAATGATGCTCTCTCCAGCCTCTGAGGGTCAGGGAGCCTGCAACCAGCCCATAAAGCCTGAGTTCTGGAGTGTGGCAATTACATAATCTCCTGTCAACTTGCAAAGGGGGGAGTTTAGCCTGTCAATCAGGTCACAGCTTGATGACCTCATTGTGAAGGCACAACAGAGATATATATAGCTCACTGGAGGCCAGAAACACGCTCACTCTGCTACACGTTCCAGTTGACAAACCACATGGAGTTACACTGATGGACCCAGAGCCCTGGTGCTAGAGGAAGCATACAGGGAGGCCTGCCAGCGCTGAGATGCTTCCACTACCACTGGATCCACAAGACTTTTCCACCCACCGGCCTGTGATCTTCCTGCATTCGTCGTCATTGCCTGTGTTGTGTGAGTCTGAAGAGGAATTTATACCCTGGTATCGGACATATGAGCTAATATCAGACTTATGGACTTGATCTGGACAGGGCTGGTATATTTTCTTAACATATAACTACTTTTTGATATAAAGTTCTCCCTTAACACATAGGAGTATGTATGGATTTGTTTCTCTAGTCGACCCAGATTAACCCACTGAGTGTACCCAGCACTTCTCACCTGAGCAAAGAATCCCTTCCGACTCCTCTTGGCAATCAGCAGCCTCTTCCACAAAAGAGCCACAAACTGTTGCTGTGTGAGTTTCCAGCCCTTCACCTGGTAAGAGCCCTTGCCATCCATGCCACTGAGCAGGTCTGTTTCTCTCGATTCTGTAGAAGCCCAACAGGGAAGGTCATCTGTCATCTTAGACATGTTCAACATTGCCATGCCCACCCTCCAACATCTTCAGCAACCTCCTTGGAGGCTCTCGCTTGAAGCTAAATGTGTCTCAGAAGTAAAGGGCTTTCATGACAAACGCATGTTCAAGAGAAAGGTATGAGCCTAGAGACTGAATGGAAGGAGCCGCTGCCTTTGAGTTTTTGTCTAACCAGAGTAGAAAATCAAGGGACACAAACATGAGTGTCACATCACCATCCAGGTAGATCAAGTCAGCCTCAGTGTCTTAAAGAATATTTTATGACACAGGCCATGTATGTGTGCTGACCTACTTGAGAACCTACCACAGCGATTTCTCCCCCATCCGGCATGCTTTCAGTTTTAAAAGGCGAACATGTTTCAAATGATTTCTAAGTAGTCACAATAAAGTCAAAGGAAACATAAGACATGCACACTCATGACAAGTGATTAGGAGGGCAAGATAGGTTTTGATTCCTAAAAAAATTTACACACATTCTTGTCTTAAGCTCATGATTGCTAACAGAGGTACCCTGGCATCTTACCAATATTTGCTAGATTTCTTGCCTTCCCACTGCATGCTGGTCAGATACACAAGGGCACATATAGACCAAATATCTAAGTCCATAAAAACAATTCACCTCTCAGAATCTTTCAAAATCATCCCTCCGTCCAATATATATCTATTCAACCACTAAGCCTGCAATAGAGCAGCCCTGGTGGCATATCAATTACAAGTCTGACTGTTAACCACAAGGTCAGGAGTTCAAAACCACCAGCTACTCTGAGGGAGAAAGACTATATGCTTTCTAATCCCATAAAGAGTTACAGGCTCAGAAATCCACAGGGGCAGTTCTGCCCTAGTTCTATAGGGTTGCTATGATTCAGCATCAGTTCGATAGCAGTGACTTTGGTTTAGGTTGGAGCGCTCCAATACATATATATATGAAAGTGAGACCCCCCCAGAAAAGAAACTCCTTGGGTTCCCAGGGGTGAGGGGACATGTGATGATGCTGGGAGCATTCCTTTGTACACACACTCAAGCCGGGGAAGGACAAGTGGCTCCTCTCGTGTTCCTTCTCCCCTCGGTCCCCTCCAGGGATCTACCATCCTGGCACGTGAGAAAAACCGAGAATAGCCCTTTCCAATGATGGCATGCAGACCTGGGTCGATGTCAGAATCATTGGGGTCCACACCATCGTCTTCTGTAAATGGACGGAGACAGCTCTGCCTGTCCCCAAAGGCCCGTCTGTTCCGTCGTGCCGGCAAGGTGCCATCTGAAGGCCAAGGGAAGGTCGTCCACGTTTCATTTCATTTCATTTCATTTGGAACAACAACAACAATAACAAATCCTCTCCCCACCCCCACCCCCCACCCCCTCTACTGCAAATCTATATGCTATAAATGAGAATGGAATAAAAGCATTCCAGGAGAAATGCAAAGCGCTGGTTATATCTGGCAGCCTCTAGGGGGCACTACCTACAGAGCAGGCAACTCCTCGCAGAGGTTACCTGAGGTCTCGGCATCCACTCCACTCTCTTCAGCCACTTTGAGGAATATCTGAAAATAAGAGCAGGCGTGATTATAAGTACCAACACGATGAATGTAGCCACGGTTACTGCATTATCACGTGGCTTGTTAGCCCTTTAGGACAAAGGAACTAGAAGCCCACATCTATTAATGGCACTTGGCCAGAGTCACTGGGGAGAAAAGCCATTTTCGCTCGAGACCATTTCTTCCTCGGCGCCGAGAGCTATCAATCCAGATAATCATTTTCAAATTAACGCTGCGACAGGAGGGCAGAGCAGCAACAGCAGCAGCAATTTGCTCTGAAGCTACAGGGCTTCCTCCAGGTCTGCGGCCCCAAATCTCCGAGCAGGTTAGCACTGGGGCAGGTTAGTTAAGGTGGAATGATCGAGAGGCCGTGGGTTCTCCACAGCCTAGAAATGTCAGGCGCAAACCACGGCGGAGAGCTGAAGACGAGACGAGCATGTGCACCAGACCGCTCTCGCGTCTACAGACCTCGGCAAGGCAGAGCCACGGAAGAAGCATGACCCACAGACACAGACTCCAAGCCTCTAACTCGTCATTGTCTGGATGATCCTCCAGAGGTTTCTGTTGCACCATGGGAAACCACTCGGCCACACAATTTCCCTATCTGCCCCCTCTAGCCCAAGGGGCTGCGATATTCTGCCTTCAAAGGAGGCCCTCATGAGCAATGAGGAGAGCGTGGGCCTCACAGCCCCAAACACCGAGCTCTGAATCTCAACATCTCTGAGGGCCAAATTATCTCACCTTGTTCTGAGGATTACATGAGGTTACAAGGATTATTTTTACAATACCAACAACAAAAATCTCTAAGCTTGCACAAACACGCTCAAACCAAACTCAACAGCCACTGAGTCGATTCTGACTCACAGCAACCCTCCAGGACGGAGCAGAACTGCCCCTGGGGGGCCTGAAACTGTACACCTTTACAGAAGTGGAAAGGCTCCATTTTTTTCTCACAGAGTGGCTGGTAGTTTTGATCTACGAACCTTTTTGTTAGCAGCCCAAGGTATAATCCAAAATTATACCACCAGGGCTCCTGCTAGGGGGTGTTAAGAATTTCATGAATGGAAAGATACTGATCTTTTTTTACAAACTTTCTGAAGCCCTCTGTTTGTTCCCCACATATTTTCCAAGCACAAGGATCCAGTCGACAGCTGAGCACGACACAACTACACCAAGAAAAAAAAACAAACTTTTTTCCTGTTATCTCCTACTACCATCTTAAAGAGTAAAGGGATCCAACATGACCAGTGCCATTGACCTGAGAACCCAAGAGCCAGCTCCATGGGGAACCTGTTCCCAGCAGAATGCAGGCTGCGTACCTGGCCTTGGGAGTGACTGTTGGCTCTACTCTATCCTGACATCGAGCCACGGCACTTACTTCTTCCAGGGTTGTCTCTGAGATGCCGTAACTGGAGATGCCGAGGTCCGAGAGCCGGTCGTCAATCTCATGGAAGAGCTCCACGAAGGCTCCCTCTTTGGCAGCTTCATAGGGCAGCACGTAGGTCAGCTCGTGTCCAATGTCTTCCACCAGCCGGGCCTCCGCCACATGCTTTCTGATGAGGTTGGAGATAGCAGAGACATCTGCAGGGACACGAGGCAGGAACAGCTCAGGCAGCTCAGAGACCACAAAGCAAGGTCCAGCTGGGCCCTACCTTCACACACTCCCCCACCCCAGATGCTTCAGTCACGTCACATGTTCGTGGCCTGAGAGCTCCTGAAGGCAAGTATTACTTCTTATTTACTTTTGCGTCACCCAAAGCCAGGCACCCGGAAGGTACTCAATGCCCTGCAAATGGGGAAAGTCTTGAATGACTCTGGTGCCACGTGCTACCAGGTCAGGCATCTTTGTCGGAAAACGTGAGCAGAGGAACCTTTAAGAAGTCTTTGTTCTCACCTAAACTTTTAAAGAAAGTTCTGGCTCCCTCAAAAGAGGGTGACTACAACAGTTCACGGAAACAGAAGTCTTCTTGGGAACAGCCAGTCATTCGGACAGGCCAAAGACAGTTTCTGTCAAGGGTTTTTGCTTCACACTTGTTACTGGTGGCACGCTTGTCCTGAGGAAACCCTGTCGAATGTCCCTGATCTCCTGGCCTCTCCCCCTCCTTAGGTACTCAGTTCAAATCCCTCTGCCACTGGCTTGGCCCTCAGCATCACCACTGTCTCGACACTCAGTCCTTTCAAAGTTCCTCCAAAGTCCCCACCCCCACCCTCTCCCTTATCGCACCAATCTGGAAGGCTACCCTGCCAGCTCCCAGACCAAGACCAAGCGCCAGGCTCCCCAGCAAGCATGAAGCCAACCCTGCCACCAAGCTGCACCCGCTCCCACAGCCACCCAGCCCCAGCCCAGCAGCAAACCTTGAGTCCGCACCACCAGCCTCTGCACCTCTCCTCCTCCGCCTCCACTCTGCCCAGCTGGGTGTAGCTCAGGCACCACCTGAATAAGAAACCCCAGAGTCCTTACCGATGGTCAGCGTGTCACTTTCATGGTCGCTGCCCAGGCCAGCATCAGAACTGCTCTGAGAAACACTGTCCTCCTGATGGCAAAGAAGGAGGTGAGAATGGGTAAGGGACCGGGCAATGGGACAGGTGCCACCACCACTGATGGAGAAGCTTGCTAAGGGGCTCGGTTTGGTAAGACAAGGAAAAGAAAGCGTATCTGCTTGGGCA
Source organism: Echinops telfairi (assembly GCF_000313985.2). Lineage (NCBI taxonomy): Eukaryota > Metazoa > Chordata > Mammalia > Afrosoricida > Tenrecidae > Echinops > Echinops telfairi. The sequence goes on from NW_022111310.1 coordinate 8,701,622, forward strand.
TGCAACTGGACAGCATGTCTCCAGAGGCCACTATTCAACATGGGTGTGCTCTGTGAACAGACTAACCTCCTGGAGACAGCCAGCACAGCATCACAATAGAAATATGTCCCCTGATCAATGACGTAGCCAGCCATTTGCTGACTGTCTCAGGCCTGGCATGTACCTGGCCAGAGGGCTAGTTTAGTGCTTCACTAGCTTTAACAGTGGTTAGGGGCTCTTAAAGGAGATTTAAAGGATCAAGGAGAAAGAATGGCCAGGCATTCCTCCGCCCTTGCTCTTCCTTTTCCTAGGGGGGTGCCTACCCATTGGGATGCTAGCTTCAAGGTCAGCCAAAACCAAGGTCGACAAAACCAGCTGCTCCAAGGGAGAAAGACAAGGCTTTTCTACACCTGTCCGCAGTTCCAGTCTCATAAGCATCGACTCCGTGGCACGGAGAAGGACCTCTTCCTTCACGCACCAGCTCCCACTGGGAGAGAAAACCACTGCACTCAACTGAGATCACACAATGGAAATGGAAGGGCCATCCGCCTGCCTTGTCCCAGGAAGGGTGTGATGTGAGAGAGGGCGGGACAGGGGAATGGCTGGCCTCCACAGGGCAGGATGGGGTGGAGGACAGACCATCACAACAGTGAATCCAGAGTCCCTGAGCCCAGCACGGCTCTACTGCTCTTACCTTCTTCAGGTTTGACACGGTGCTGCTGCTGTTTCTGCAGGAACCGAGAGAGGACTCCACATCCTTCTTGACCAGGGTCAGGTAGTAGCCTGTTCCCAGCTGGTTCTTCAGGAACAGGGAGGAGCCCACACAGCACAGCTTCCCATGGGAAATGATGGCAATCCTGTCCCCCAGAATGTCTGCTTCATCCATGTGGTGTGTGGAGAGAATAATGGTGCGGCCTGCCAGGCAGACACAAGGATAGGGTCGGATGAGGCCTGTCCACTCGCAGTGAAAGTGGTGGCAGCCGCTACAACAGTGAACATGGGAGAAAGCCCTGGAAATTCCCTTCAACACTGTGTGGCCATGAACCCTAGAATGGCAACACCTGTGTGCAGGCAGCTAGAGCGTCCTCACAGAAATCAGAGCGGCAGCATTCACATGGGGACTTGCTGTTTGCCAGGCACTGGGCTAAGTGGTTGACATGCATTCTCATGTCACTTAGTGAGGTACGCATGTTTTTAAGTAAGGAAAAGAAGGCAAATGAAGCAATTCTCCCGAAGTCTCAGGAACACTCAGGACTGGCTGAAAAGTTCTACTATACCCAAATATCTCTCAAAGTAGATAACCAACTATGTTATCTTCTTCTCCCTTCCATTTTTTCACCTATGCTTTTGACAAACATGAACTAGCTGTACTGCGTTAGGGATGAAGACATGAACAAGAGACACAGGAATCTCAGGCTATAGGGCACATGATCACAATAAATGCGGATAGGTTCTATGCTGGGGTGGGCACTGGGTATCAGGGAAGCCCAAAGGGATGCCCTTTATCCTGTTGCTAATCTTGCAGCACCCTAAGTAGCGAGGGTAAGACTTAGGTGCCTTGTAACTCAGGCCTCTCAGCTCCATCCCTCAGTGGGCACTGAGTGTTAAGAAAACCCTCCTGGAGAAGCAATTCCATTGCCCTAGGAAGGGCAGCCATGAGATGCAGCCGTACTTCTCAAGAGCTCCTCCCTCCACCCGGTCCAGGACTCAGAGTAAACACACATCAGTTACCTTGTCGATATTTCAGCAGCAGCTCCCATATCCCTCTGCGAGAGTAAGGGTCCACACCAGCCGTCGGCTCATCAAGAATGACAACCTTGGATCCCCCCACGAAAGCCAAGGCCACAGATAGCTTCCTCTGCATTCCCCCTATAATAGCAAGAGAGCGAGAAGCTCCAGGTGCTGGTCCAGACAGAGTAGAGACCGAGGCAGGATAAGACAAACGGAGACGTCCATCTCGGGGCACACCCGGTCATGTTTCTGTTATCAACCCGATCACCGATGCCGAGACCATGGGACAGCTGATATTTTTCGTGGGTGTGTGTGTATTGATGATGTAGGGAGGGGTGTGTGGACAGCAGAAAGGTAGCTCTGGCACTCACCTGACAACTGACTTGTTTTACTTTTCAGCTTGCTAGGTGGCAGCCCCACATCCAGGGCCATCTGCTCCATCTCCACTTTCACGTGCTTCTCGGAGAGCCCTTTCAGGCAGGCGTAGAACCAGATGTGCTCTTCGACGGTCAGCCTGGGGGCAGAAGAGCCATGGGCTCAGGGCAGTGTCCTCTGCAGGATGTCCCACAACACAAAACTTTGGGCTCAGAATGGGAGAGGGCAGGCCCTTCTCTTGTTTTACTGGTTCAGCTGCTGAGAAATGACTCCCAGAAGGAGTCAAGGTAGATCAGCAGTGAACAGCCACATGCGCTCAGGAAGCCAAAGCTGAAATGTCACAGGTCACTTCCAGCCTCCTCTGAGCAAGGGCTAGGTGCACTGGGCACCATGTATCAGACACCTGCAGCTATAAGTTGTAGGCTCAAAGAGCTGGTATTCAAAGGACTCTCCCCAGAGCCCGATCAACCTAGTAGCTGGTTCAGCAGAAAGCTGGAGCAGCCCTACTGAAGTTTAAAGCACCTAAGGCTCAGAAAGCAGAGGTTGTGTGTGCAAATTCGCCCGGACCCCTTAACCTTAGGGAAGAGGAAGTTGGAGCCTGGAGAAGAGACAAGCTTTGTCCACAACCGTAGAGCTCAGGCCCTTCTCAGCTCCACCCTGAGGGCTCTGTGGAGGCCCTGCCTGCTGAAACAGCAGCCTGAGGAGGAGCAAACCTCTTGAGCAAAGAAGACAGGACATTGATAGGAGGGTCCAGAAGTACTGCCAGGTTAGAGAGGGTTGTGGGAGCTGCCAATGGCATGAGGAGGGCGCATTGGGTAGAGGCTGGGCCAAAAGACCCCAGGAAAACAAGAAATGGAGATCACCATTTCCCCCAGGTAGACTAAAACAATATGGCCTACCCAGCGCTCACCTCCTACTGTTGCTAAAGTCAAAGGGCAGGCAGATCTCCAAATGTCCAGGGCAGTGCGGCCTACCACCCCACGGTGATCTCCTGGCTGCCATGAACCCACCACACACACATTCATTCAGAAAGGGCCTCCTCCTCCCGGCTTGGGGCTGGTACTCACATGTCAAACAGCACATTATGCTGGGGACAGACGCCCAGGTTCTGCCGGATGGTGCTCATCTCGGAGCGAATGTCTTTCCCCAGGATGTAGGCAGTGCCCGAGGTAGGAGGGAACAACCCAGTCAGGATTGACCTGAGGACAACATTTGAAAGCACAGGAGTCAGGGCGATGCTACCTCCTGCCCTCTGGACGCTCTGTTCCGGGGGCAGAGTTAGGACAGGCAGAGCAAAGGGTGCTAACCCCCTCACTCTCCATCCTTTCTTAATGGATGCCAGTGGGCCCTCGGGTGATGAGGATGAGGTGTAAGGGTTGGAGGTGGCAACTTCAGTGCAAGTATGTCTTTAAAAGTACATTCCAATTTGCCATGGAACATGCACTTTAAAACACCGATTTCGTGGGCTTAAAAGTCATCCAGAAAAATTGGTAACAAATTATTCAAAGCTAAAAATAATTCTTGTGTTAGATGGTAGGATTTTTGAGTAACCTTTTACATTTACAATGTGCTGACTCTATTGATTTCACTTTCAAAATGTAAAAGGAAAGCGAAACAAGACATGATAAGTGTCACTCCCAAGCATGTCCTTTGAAATGGTGTGAAGGGACCACACGAGCCCCAGAGGTGAACTCGGGTATTCTTTGGCCTGAGGAGATGGTGACCTCCTCAGCTGCCCATTACAGGGGCCTGTCGGTCCCACGGAGGGCAACCAGGGGAAGCTGCCAGTTGGTCCTCACATCTGCTTAAAATCAGAGTTCCTGCAAAATCAACACCTCCTTCCAACATAACTATTCTTTCCTTTCTTTCCCCCAGACCAGTGGTTCTCAACCTGTGGGTCATGATCCCTAGGGGGTCAAATGACCCTTTCACAGGGGTCACCCAATTCCTATTGGTGTAGCAAAATTACAGTTAAGAAGTAGTAACGAAAATGATTTCATGGTTGCGGGGCGGGGTCACCACAACAAGAGGAACTGTAGTAAAGGGTGGCGGCATTGGGAAGATTGAGAAGTACTGCCCTAGACCCTTGCTTCACAGTTCCGACCACATCAGCTTAAAAGGCAAACCTATCTCTGCGCTGTCCTGGACTCACTTCCAAGAACGTAGTACAATTCTGAAACCACGTGAGAAAGACAGCCACCAGGCCCACAGCCTGTGGCAGCCTGAAGAAATCATTTAAAAGACACTTGGAAAGCATTGTCATAACGAGGAAATATTTGGACACCCATCAAATCCTGTGTCTTCTGCCCTTGTTCCCAGTGGGGCAGACAATTTCTGCAGGGGTACACTCCTCACTATTCCTTCTCTGTGGTGCATTCCGGGAGGGCGCGCCATCTTCTTACATGGTCGTGGTCTTCCCCGCTCCATTGTGGCCCAGGAAGGAGGTGATCTGGCCCTCATAGAAGTTCAGTGCCAAGCCATCGACTGCCACCTTCATGCCATCTCGGTAAACCTTCACCAGGTTCTGGATGGACACACCCAGCTTCAGGTGCGTGGGTTCCTCCTCCATGCGGACTGTGAGAGGAGAGACGAAAGGAATGAACCCACAGAAGATGCTGCGAGGACCCTGGGGGCGGACTGGGATGTCAGTCAACCGGCCTGCCTGCTCTCTGTGGCCGCTTCTGCTCTCTCAAGCAGGCAGGCAAGTCACCAGTATTTATTTCGGTTAATTATCTGAGCACCAGCGATGGGCACACAATGATAAAGGGTGGCGCGCGATGGAGACCCAATGCCCATCTCTAGACAACTGGACATACCTTGCAGAGGGGGAGTGGGGAGATGAGTTACTTAGGGTACAGTATAGCAATAATGAAACTC
>NW_022111310.1:8707033-8880331 GCF_000313985.2 Echinops telfairi
AACAAATGTACAGATGTGCTTTACACAATTGATCTATGTATTGTGATGAATTGTATGAGCCCCAATAAATTGATTAATTAAAAAAAAAAAGAAAAAGAAAACACAACTTCCACCCTTAGGTCACTCCAAGTCTATTTCTTTAGCCTACCACGAGCAACAAAATATAAGATGCTAAAAGCTTCTTCTTCTTCTTCTTCTTTTAATTCTATGCAGCTGTGGAACAGCTGTCCCAGAGAATACCACACAGCAACAAAGGAGAGCAAATTATCGATGTTCAGAACAACTAAGCCAGATCTCAAAGGAACGATGTTGCATGAACATAAGCCAGGCTCAAAGGTCACATACTCTATAGAGAAGGGCTTCAAAAGGTTCATGGAACATTGGGGTTGAAGAATAATTGGATTTTTCCACAAACTTTTTGAAGCCCCTTCATATAGCTCCATTTATATGATACTCTTGGGATATAATACCACAGAGGTGAAGAACAAGTTACCAGGTTCACTTCTTAACTGCAGTGGTGGTTAAACGAATCTACCTATGTTATAAAATTCCACAGAACTAAACACGCGCAGGTATAACTGAGTGCCTGTCCAAGCTGGTGACATCAGGAGAGAGTCTGTGGCTTATCTCAAAGCCAGCTCCCTGGGTTTGATAGGACACCACAGCTGGGAAAGGTGTTACTGCTGTGGAACACTGGATAAAGTGGGCAAGAGGCCACGCCAGTATACATGCTTGCAACTTCCTGTGGATATAGAATTGTACAAAGCAAAAAGTTATGTTAAATACCCTGGAATCTCCAAGAAGACAGTGACCTGAGAATTTAGGGGAGCTGCTCAAGCAACAGGAGGACACTTCAACTAAATCTCAAAGAAGGAGCAGGAGGTCGGAAGGGAGGTAAGTGGGAGGAAGGGGCTTCCAGTAAGAGGAAATGTTACATGCACCCAAAGGCACCAAGATGTGCAAGGGCCCGGTAAGCTCTGGCAACCTTGAGCAATGCTGGTTGGCCACACCGCAGCTGGGCAGCAAGAGGAGGAAGGGCATACGAAGACAAATAGCAGCAGAAGAAGCTGGAGTGGGGGGCGGGGCAGATTGTAAAGAGCCGCGCGTGCCATGCGAGGACACACTGCACTTTTAAGACTGGCAGCTGGGGAAGGCACCGAAGAGGTCAGCAGAAGAGAGGCTTATGAACGATTTAGGAAGCCACCCTGAGCACAAAGATCAGCTCCTCTCCCAGAGCTGGAGTAAACTGCTGACCTGGGGCATCTCTGGCTGCCCCCAGGAGCCGGGAGAGGAGTGGGGGAGCTGGATAATCACGGGGAAGCCCCCAGGCTGAGCTTTGACATCTGTCCAGGACTGAAAGTGATGATCCCACAACTAATCACTCTTCCTGTAGCTAGTCATGATAGCATGGGAATGCATGCAAAGGGTGGAGGTGGGGCTGACAGTGGAGTGATCAAAGCCAATACCCAGAAGCCAAGAAAACAAAGGAACTACCCCTCAGAGCTCCACAGAGGGATTCTCTGATAAGTCACCAGCACTGACAGGGAAGAACTGGGACCTGGGCATCCCATGTGATGTCTCTGTCCTTAGACGCTAAAGGACAGTCAGTGGGGGTGACGGCACTGGGGTTCGGGGAGTGGCCACACTTACTTTCTGATACTCCCTTCTGGCTGGAACCAGGGTGGCTCTTCTCATCACTTTCCTCGCCGAACCAATAGGACTTGGTGCAAGGAAAATACCAGGGTCTGGGAATTCCATATTGGCCTAAAAGCAAATCACAGATGTGAGCCAAACTCTGCACCATCCCAGGAGTTCAGGCAGACTCCCTCCCTCCTTGACACACGCTGTGTCCTTCAGAGACGAACAAGACTGGTAGAGAGGTTCCGGGAGAGGGGAGCCAACATCTACTGAGACCTGCTGTGCACCAGGTACCCTCCATTTGGCGGTGGCGCTGTGTGAGGAGCCAGTGAATTGGTCCCAACCCATAGCAACCCTACGTACAACAGAACGAAACGCCGCCCGGTCCTGTCTGTCCTCCCAATATGCCACATGTTGGAGCCACGGCATCAACCTATCTGGTCTAGGGTCTTCCTCTCTCTCACTGCAACCCTACTTAACCAAGCAGGCTGCCCTTCTCCAGGGAGCAGTTTCGCACCTCACTAAATCCTCCCAATACATCCATGAGACATGTGTTGTGCTCATTTTAGAGATGCAGAGTGTAATAAAAGATAATTAATCTGCCAAAGTAACTCAACCAATAGGTGAAGGATTTGAATTCAGGTCTGTATGGGGCAAAAGGGCACGTTCAAATGGCGGGAAGTTCAGGTAGGGCTAATATGTACCCTTGACTAGAGGAAAATTAGACGATGAACCATTTGCTTAAACCTCACCCGTCTATGATTTGGTCTTACATGAGTCTTTATCCATGAGAGATGCATCTTGGATAATACCTGCCTAGGATTTCCTTAGGGTTACATTTATTAGAGTATTGAATACATTTTGCATGTACCTGGCACCCCATACTCAAGCCATCATTGCAGTATTGGTAGCAGCTCTTTACTATCTGTGTCTCTTCAGCAACAGCTGTCTCTCCTCCTTGGTCTATGGACTTGCCCTGAGTACAAGCCCTGGCTACTTCCCAGGGAGCTCTAACCCCTGCAGAGTGATTGCAGCATAAAGGGAGGAAGGCACTGGAACTACACCTCGTATTTCCCTCCCCGATGGCCTGGAGAGAGTGAAAGCTCCTGGTACCTGGAAAGACAGCCTCGATGTACCACGTCATCACTCCATAGATGAAGGTGTCGAACAGCATCATGGACACGGAGGTCGTCAGGTTGAAGCCATCTCCCTCCACTAGGCTCTCAAACAGGTTGTCCCACTGCACCCCAATGCCCTGCTCCTCAAAAAGAGCAAAGTACTCGCAGCCGAACCCAAACGCCACAGGAGACAGCAGGCTCTGTGAGAAGAGGCGAGAATCACTCATCCAATATCCTGACTCTTTCATTTTTCTCTCACTTCTAAGGCAAGCCTGTTGGGTACGTAGAGGTGTCCTGGACACCTGGAGAAGTTGTTATGTATGAAAGGGATCAATCACAGTATGTGGAAGGATTCACCTACAAGGTCCCTTTAGCCGAGTGGGGTCCCTTGCAGCATATAAAATAATTCTATTTGTAACCATTCATTATGTACACACACATTTCAGAGACACATATGTGATGAGATATAGCACTTGTATACTGCCACAGATGTCCCCAAAGCTCCACTATCCTTCCTGCCCAATAAAGACACACACACACACACACACACATACACACACACACCGAGAGCTTCCCTTCCTCTGTAGAGGGATGGGCTTGTCCAAGTTGGGGACTTCTGTGAATCGAGGGGACCTGCTCTGCTAAGACTTGTTCAGAAAATTAGAGTCACATCAAAGACCAGACTGGGCATAAGGAAGGCAAGGAGCCATCCCTAACCCCAAGAGCTTTAGTTTCCCCTTGACCATGACTTTGGGGCATGATTAGCATGGCCGACAGAGCTGGTGAGACAACAGGCAGACATGGCATCTAAAACCCAAAACAGCTCTTCTACAGTCCCCATTGCCATTTCCACAGCCAGGTCCATGGTACATTATGATTCTCTGAAAGATGACCTTCATCTCCAGCACTGAGAGCACTAAACTAGAGCACTGAGAGAACGAACGCCTTGCCTTCTTCAAGTCCTGTTGGGAAGAGACGCTCTCTTCTTTTGTTCCCAACTTTGCTGCCTCTCCTCATGGGGGAGAGCAGGGAGGCCAAATACCCGGAGTGTTACTGTCTATGGACCACAGGTACTCACCGCAAAGACTTTGAGGTTGAAGCCCACGTAGTCCTGCCAGGCCACACACAGCACGTAGGGCAGGTAGAGAATGAAGTAGAGGATGCCCCCACAGGCTGCGGCCAGGTTGGCTCTGGAGAAGAGCGTGCTGAGCAGGAAGCACTGTAAGATGGTCACCACGGCGAACACGGACAGGAAGACAAACACGACGCTGGGGTCGCTGTAGGGCAGCAGGTTTCCTAACTGGGAAGGAAGAGACCCACTCAATGGGCTGCCTCAGCAAGCCCCAGCACACCTTGGCGGGATGTATGAGGGGAGAAAAATCAGAATGTAGTTATTTTTGGTATTGGTTTTTTTCCTGATTAAAGATAATGTAGAGGCACAATGCTATTCATGATGAAGAACCCAATGGCCCAAAGAAAGAGAAAGACTGGCCCAGGACCACACAGCCACACAGTGTTGGAATTAGGAGCAGGACAGAGTCCTCGGCTTTCTATTTCATATCAGTGGCCAACTTTTTTCTTCGTTTAGTAAACCTGACCTGGTTTCTCCTTTTGATAGAACTCTGAGCAACATGAGAGAGTTGTGGAAGATGGTGTCCCACATGACTTCTCTCCCCAGGGTCAAAGACAATAGGCAAGCAATAGTAATCTTCCCCATGGTCACATGCAGTGGATTCTGCTTTGCTCCTGCAGATATGACTCCCTTTTGAGTTTTGCTCTAGTAGTGGACTATGGTTCAGTAGCTATAGTTGAATCAGAGCAACTCTCTCAGGTACCAACCACAAGAGCACCCTAGCCCAAATCTGAACCCTTACAGTTCGATATCAGAGACAAAGGAGGCCTTGGTGTGAACAAGACCTGCACTCAAACACTGGCTCTGCCACTTACTTGTGTGACTTTGGTCAAGTCCTTAACCTCCACTAGCCACGTTACCTCGTATGTGAGGTGCTTTCAACTATACTTGGAATTCAGGAAGTGTCCACTTATTAAATTCGCATAGCAAATGCAGTGAGCAGTGAATCAACTGTTAGTTCCTGTCCCTCTGTACTCCCCACCCTTCAAAAGCATTTATGGTTATGCGATGCATCCTTAAAGAAAATGGTAGAAAATAAAATGGATAGATATACCATATATACTCATGTATAAGTTTTTCAGCCCATTTTTAATGCAGTTTTGTGATAAAATTAGGTGCCTTGGCTGATATTCAGGCCAGCTTATATTCGAGTATACACGGTATTAAAAATGAGGTAGACACAGAAATATACTACCCGGATTCCCCATCAATAATGACTTTAGCACAGCATCTGCTCCTCTCATTTGTCACATCCACTGAGAGGCACCTGACCTGGGGCACACTCTATCCAGGACAGCCCATGCCCAGTGACTGATTAAGAAGGCTGGGTAGGGAGGCTCGGGGCGAGCGCCTGGTGTGGAAGCAAACAGGCCCAGCCATTTCAGCTCAGTGTGGGCAACTCCAATAAGACATACAACATCTCAGAGTGCTGCGCCACTTAATTGGCCCTGCGCTGCAGGTTCAATTTCTCCCTCTGCCCAAACCTGCTATTTCTTTCTCCTTCCATGAGACTACCTTTACACCAAATTCTGCCTTCGCCTCTGCTTCCAGGAAACATAACTTACAATAATCTATGTCCTCCGGTTAGTTACAGTTGTCAGGAAAGCTCGCCACCACATACATCTCAGGAAACGTACAGCTCTCAGATGCTGCCATAAACCACTGCCAAGCAGGCAGCGTGGTATACAACGTGCACTTACACAGGAAGTGCAAACCCTGGTTTCTAGTTCTGCTTGGCGGTCAACTAGCTGGCCTGACCTCAGGCAAGTTACTGCCCCTTTCTGGGTCTCACTTTCACCAGCTGTAAAATGAGGGCATTATAGTACATCACATCTAGGGTCCCACCCCTTCCCCCTCAAGAAGTCTTCTCTTAGCCCTGCAGGGCTGTTCAGGATCTCCCTGCAGGGAGGAAAGCATGAAGCAGCCTTACCTTGAGAATGACCACCAGCAGACTGGCGCTCACAAGCAGAGGGATGAGGCTGCTGATGAACCAGCTAAACCAGAGGATGCCGTTGTCCAGGCCCATGATCCGCATGGTCTCCTTCAGCCGCGCTTCCTTCTCATACACAATGCCCTTGATGATCACAGCCACTGAGTAGATCCAGGCCAGCGTCATGAACAGGGGCATGGACCGGCTCATTACCCGCAGGAAGCTGGAGGTGCCGGCAAAGAGTGAGGAGAGAATGAAGGATACGCATCAACCAGGCTCGTGGGCCCATCCCTCTGAGCCTGCATAGAAGAGCAACCCAAGGGACTCGCACAATATGATGAACACAATCAATGTCACTGAATGCTAAATTGGCAAGTGATATGCTCTGTACTTTTATCACAACCAAGTGGTTTTAAAAATCAAAAGAGAAAACATCACATTCACTCTAAAAACGGACAGCTCTTGAATCTCTGAAATGCCTAAGTTACAGAATGCTTTCTGTAATATATAACATCGTGATAAAAACTAGACTGCCACTGGGGGCCTACATTAGCTAACTAGGTAACTGTGAAATGCCATTAAGCTAAATCTGGGTTCTTTTAAAATACTTTTAAAACAAACAACAAATCTCATTCTCTCATGAAAGCTAAACTTCTCCAGGGTCAGATCACTATTAATGTGATAAGCCTAACCCTTAACACTGATAATGCACAAATACTCATCCAGCTTCATCAATAATGCAAGGGGATTCAAAATGTTCATGGGAGCATGGAATTAAAAGACAATGGCATTTTTCCACCAACTCTTTTGAAGAATATTTCAGATTCCAACTGGAACAGGACATGCAGTGCTGTGAAGTAGGAGGAACTAAGAATTTGGACCTTGAGATTTGAGGTTCAATTTCCAGCTTCCACTCACAGGGTCATGTGACAATATACAAAGGCTCTTAGTGCCTCTCCATTCGCACCTTTAAACAAGGTTGTTGGAGTAACCCTGGGAGGAGCCTTTGGCAAGGACCTCCTTAGAAAAGTCCCAGTTCTTTCTGAAGGTGAACATCAGGCTAATTTCTAGCTATCTGGAAAGACTGGAGTTGGTCAGGCAAGGAAGCAGGCGGTTGGCTGCAAAGCGACAGGCAAACACCAGGAGAGGCTCCCCTGGCTCCTGACCCCTCTCCACACAGGGCAGCAGAGAAAGGATCGTACACATATTCCAGATGCCCACAACGAGCACACCTCTGCCAATGCTCTCTTGCAAGAAACCATGTGATTCAAAGACATGGTTCCCAAGAGTACCCTGCGGCTTCGTGAAGGAGCGCAACAAGAATATCTAAAGAGGCTATGATAGAGAGGCTTTGTTCCATTTTATTTGGTTCATGACTTGTAGAGAGGAAGTAGACAACATGACGCTAAGCTAGCTTTCCAAGTCTAGGCAGTTGTGTCAGTGTCTGTGGGTGCCCACGAGTACAGTTGCCGGTATTTGTCACAGAAGACTTGAACTTGAACAATGGGCGCCTTGTGACCCAAAAAGAAGGCAGAAAGAAAATAATGGCGGTCGTAACCGTGGAAGGAAAAGACGGATGACGAGTGTGGGCACCTGTATGTGTCTATGAGGTGGATGGACTATGGAGCACCCACATCTGGCATTCCATTTGCTGAAACGGCCACAGATTTCAAAAACCATTTGTTGACCAGCAGCACCCACATGAAAAATTACTACAATCCATTAATACTCCCCCTTGGCACTTTTTGCCCCCACTCCACCTGGGACAGGAGTCACTGGTTAAAGAAGGTCCTTAGGGATCACTCACATGTCATCGACGTAACATGGGTAGGGCATCTGCTGCATGTAGACCCCGGTCTTCTTCTCCAGGCCCGTCTGCACTCTGATGATGGCCTGCTCCACCACATCCTGCAAGTAGGCAAAGCCTCCCCAGACGTACCGCATGTCCTCAAAGGGGTCCGCCCGAGGACCCGGGTCCCAGTACCTGAATCCAAAGCACAGGTGATCCAACATTCCTTAGAAACATACAATTAAAAGAAATCAATCGACCAATCACAATCCCACTGCCTTACATTCTGCTCTTAGCTGATAGGCATGCTTATTCATCCTGTTCTTTGTGTTTTAACTTTTTATTTTGAATTAGGCGCAGGTTTACAGAGCAGATCGATCCTCAGTTTCACATTTAACCTCCCCATGTCATCTGAGCCGGTTTCCATCAGCTTTTCCTCATCTACCTCTTGTAGGAGCCTGGCTCCCCATCGCCAAGTTTCCTCCCCGTCTATGTCCTGATCTGTGACTTCACTTGCCCTCCTCTCTCCTCCCACCCCTGGCAGCCATCAAAGTCTGTGGTGTTCGCATGAAAACTTTTTCTGGACTCTTTATAAGAAGCAGCCCACGTTCCAAAAATGCGCTCCTGAAATGAGCACGCTATTTTTTGGATATTTTTCCTCATTCTCTGTCTCACAATGCATCAAGTGGCCATATCAAAAATTATTTAACCATTCCCATTAATGGACTGTTGGCTCCTTTTTATAAAAAACAGACAAAGCCGATCAAGCAAGTGCGGGACACCTGAAGTCTGCTGTTTGCCTGTTGACATTCTTCCTGGGCGTTCATTCTCTAAGGGGAAATGTTGAATCAAAAGATCATGACATTTTATGACCTTTGAAATGCTAATAGCTTCCTGCAATGTTTTTGCATCAGTTTCACCATAACTATGCCGTTCATTGGACTTATTTTAGGTTGGAATTTCTAGCAAATTGTCTTAGCAAAAGATCCATGGTTTAAACCCATCAGCTACTCCATCGGATAAAAATGAGGCAAATCTTCCAAAAAGATGTACCGCCTCAGAAACCCAGTAGAACAGTTCTACGTGGTGCTACAGGGAACTCTGAGAGGGAATCCACTCCACAGTACTGGAATCTTGCCGGGCACTGGACACCCCCAAGCCTGGCTCGGCTTATGGGATTCAACTTACGCATCCTTGATTTTATTCGTCCTTTCCACATTGTCAATGTCCATTCGGATCTTATACTTGACGTGATGGGGCAGCTCAACACTGTTGGGAGTGATTCCGGTGAAGACAATTCCAGCCCAGAACTTCCTCTCATCCAGCAACCGCATGGACTGATTGATGAGGCCAACTTCAGTTGCTACCGGTTCCAGTTTGTTCAGGTTGACACACTGGAGGAAGAGCAGCCTTCGTGAGAACTCTGGGGCCAGGGGAGCAAACAGCAGCCAAGACACAGCCAACCCTGAGAGAGACGTCCCAACTCACGGCCGGCTTATTTTTCTCCTTACTCCCTTTTTATTTTTCTTTCTAATAGTTTTTTGGAGATAACATTCACATTCACATAGTTGAACTGTATTTAAGGAGAGTTGTGTATACACATCCCCACAGTCAGTTCCAGTGCGCCATCCCCCCCTCACCATTAATCCTCTCTAACCTAAGATTCCAAACTTCAACTGAGAAAGCACCACTTTGGTTTTTAACAATAATTTAAAGAAAATGCTAGAAAGATTTAGAGATTAGTTACTTGTTTTGATTGTTTTGTGGAGACAGTGAAACGAGGATCGTTTCCCATTTTCCTATTTTCTCAATAAATTTGAGTCATAGCAACGAAGCAAACAAGCAAATAAACTAACTTAAAAACAAAGGCAAAAAACCCTCTTTCCTATGGCCTTACCAAGCGATATAAAAATTTTTATAACTGTATTTTTTTAAATGTAACCTATCCTGCACTAGCTGTTAGATACAAACCCACTGAAACCACTGTCGCTGAGCTGATTCCCATCCACAGCCACCCTGTAGGGCAAAGCAGAGCTGTCCCTCAGGGGCTTCCATGCTTTGAGTCTTTACAGAAGCAGACTCAACATCATTCTGGGGGATGACTGGTACCTTTGAACCACCAAACTCCCAGGTAGCGGTCGAGCGCTGAACCTCTGTGCTACCATGGCTCTTAGTTGTTAGATCAGCTTCCTAAATGATGCAGTTTCAAAGGAACACTTTGGAGCCCTTAGATACCAGGCCACCAACACACAGGAAGCACTTTCAGGCCACCTTGAATCTCCAGAGGACAAAGGACAGAGACATCCTTGAATCAGGATAAACATTAAACCAGCATTACGTTTTCTTTTATTGATGAATTCAGCCATTTAACTAACATGTATTGGGTGTCTTTGGTACGCCAAGCCCTGTTAGGTTCGATGAGGTGCCACTATAAGTAAGACCATCCATCATTTCTAGACTTTTCTCCCACCTGGATTTTATTCCAACATCTTAGCGAACCAAAGCTAAATGATCTTTCTTAAATGATCCAGAAACAGAGGCTCACCTCCATGAAGCGAGAGATGGTCTGGATTGCCTGACTGGTCTCGTTGAAAGCCTCTCTCCAGGTGTACACAGAGCCATTGATATCTTGGGCATCCTCGGGGTGCTTGGCCAGGAACGCCACGATGTCTTGGGCCGTCCAACCTAAGCCCTCCAACTGCTGCTCCCAGAACTGGTCATTGCCTCTGCTGTCCAACAGCGTCTGTGGTAGTTAACACCAGAAGTTAACACCCAGGCCTTCTCGGTGACGAGCGTACAGTTAATGAAACCCTTTCACACACTGTCTCTTTGATCTGCACTGAAGACTAGCAGTGGCCTCACTTGACTGGTGAGATGACTGAGACTGAAAACAGAGTGTAATGTTTCTGCCAAGGCCGAGTCAACATGTTCACAGTTCCCAGAGCTGTCTGAATCCAGAGTTCATACGTTTCTCATTACCACAAACAGCCCAGTTCTGCAGATTAACGGCAGCAAAAAACCTTATAGCGATATCTACTCTGCACAGCTATTGTGCTGAGTGATTTACATGCCTTCTCTCTCACTTCTCACACACTCCAGAAAGAAGGCACTTTTAATATTTCCCATTTTACAGATGGCTCAGAGAAGTCAAGTCCTTAACATACGGTCACACAGCCAGTAAGTAGTAGAGCCAGGATTTCAAGCACAGATCCACCACATTCCTAATCCAGTGCACATTCCTAATGCATGATATTGCTGCCTTCTTTGGAGACCTAGCCTGATGAGGACGCATTCTATGAACTCAATTAAGACCAACCCACTTTTACTGCCTCACTTAGGAAAAGAACGGTGCTGCTAAACCAGGTAAAATACCATCTTTCCCAATTGTAGGACCCCTGGGGCATAAATGAAAGGAGCCTGTCTGCCATTCTTGATTGTTAGCCATTGGGGTCACTGATGGGCTCATGGGGAAAGAAGGACACACGCGTGTGGTGGCTCAACTAGATGCTTCAGAGGTACTCGGGCAGAAAAGCAATGAGGGAAACTTCAAACCTTGCAGCGGATGGAAAAGGAGAAGCATTTACAACTCCTGCCACCACTTCTAGAGCCTAGCAACTAAAATCTCCAAGGTTCTTAAAATTGATACTCTTATAAATCAGTCTTATTTTTACTAACATTAAATACTCTCTCTTTTCTCTCTCCCTCCCTTCCTCCCTTTCTTTCTGTGGCTTTTGAATTTATTATTTTAATGGTAACATAATGATTTCATAAATATATGTATTATAATTTCATTAACCAATCCACAGTGCTAAACTTTTATATATTTCCAGTTTCTCACAATAACAATTATCACAGTAATAACATTTCCATTCATATAATGACTTATTTAAAATTACTTCTGTAGGACCCATCCCTGGGGGAGTTAACGAGAAAGAGAAGTACAATTTTTTATGGTTCTTGAAATTTCCATCCCAAATTGCTTTCCAAGGGGGAGCAACAGTTTAGACTGCCATCGGTACCATTATGTATGCATTTTTGTTCATGCAATCACTACCAAACTGTACCCTACAAAAAGTACTTCTCACGGGAAGGTGGGTTAGCAATTTTGACACCACTCACTCTAAATACTGCAAAAGAACAAATAAAAGCAGAGAGAAATGTGCCAACAGAGGAGAGGCCTTTTTTGCCCTGAGTGGCACTGAAGCAATATGGCCAAAGAGGACACTGACCGCGTGGTCATTCTAGGGGACCAGGACACCTAGGAAACCCCTGGGGGTGGCAGCCAGAGGGAAAGCTTGGTCTTGACATGAGGGGCCAAGCACCGTTCAGAAAATAGAGCAGGTGGGTGTTGGTGGGCACTGTGACTGGACAGAGGGAAACGTGGTCTGGGTCTGCATTATGACGCAAACAGAGTACAGACAGAGTCGGTGACAACAGAGAGAAAGGAGGGACCACAGCAGAAACTTCCAGAATCTCATCCCGTGCCAGCAACAAGGCTGCAGGGTGTGAAGGACTGAGAAACGCAAGCCGGTGGAGGTAAACATTCCCACGGAATAGAGCACAGAGGGCAGTGGGAGGGTGTGGCCCTTCCCTAGTCTGGGTCTCCAGCCGGACCACCCTCTCCTGCCCTCTAGTTGCCACTTTTCTTTGGCCTTCTGGGCATCCCCTCCACCGACCCATCAGAAATCAGGAGTCATCCTCGTTGGCCCCTTCTCTCACTCCGCCCCATCAAGCAGTCTCTGGCTTCACCTCCTGTCTGATGCCTTGGCCAGTGTCCCGGCTCAGCCCTCTGTCCCTCACCTGGGAAGCCTTCCTCCTCGTCTCTGACTTCTACCTTTCCCTTCCTCAAGTCGTCTTCATATCAGCGCCATGGGCCTCCATCTCCCCTACTTCAAAGCCTCTCGGGATTCCCACAGCTTAAAGCAAAAGGTCCTCAGAGGGGCACAGGACCCTCCAAACATGTGCTCTGACTTTTTCTTTGGGTCCAGCTCTACATTTCCTCTCCCACACCCTGAAACCTCCCAGCAGAATGCCTTCGAAACCTTCGAGAATGCTAATGCCAGTCTTACCAAGGCCTTCCCCATGAGAGTGGAGAGCACTGTGCAACTGGAGTGTCCCAGGCAAACCCTCCAGCTGAGACCAGGGAAGCATCTCTGTGCCCACAAACCAACAACAGAAGGCCCTTCCCGTGTCATTCCCTGAGACCCAGGCAGAGAGAAACGTCCAAGCCGGATAAAAACAAGTTCCAAAGAAAGAATCATTAATAATTTATAACTTATCAAGGGTTCATGGGGGGGGGGGGGGAGGGAGGGGGAAAATGAGGACCCGATACCAAGGGCTCAAGAAGAAAGCAAATGTTTTGAGAATGATGAGGGCAACAAATGTACAAAAGTCCATGACACAATGGACGGATGTATGGATTGTGATAAGAGTTGTACGAGCCCCCAATAAAATGATTTTTTTTAAAAAGAAGAGGCACAAGACCACACCTATGTCTGTAACACTATCCATGGCGGACCATGCAAACCCATGAAGAAAAGGGGCTGGAGCCTACACTTCAAGGCAGAAGATATCATTCTCCCATGTTAATTATTCAGTAATCCTATATACCTCCCTACATTTTTTTGTTCGTGTTTGACATACCAAAGTCCTTTTTATGACCCCAATTTTAAGAATTCTGCATCTGTGCCAGAGAACTAGAGCAATCAAGGAGACGAGGGCTTTTCTGGCACCAGAACCTTCTTCAGTAATCTCTCTCCTGGGGGGCAGAAGGGATGGCCCTCAATCTTAGGAATGATCATGCTCCCAATCCTAATGGTCACTCGGATCAATGAGGTGTCAATAGGGAAAACAAACAAACAAAACTGCTTCCTCTCCTGTTTCTTAATGACAGCAGATAGAAGGAAGAGGCTGCCCTCCCCAGGGGCCAAGGGAAACGTGCGCTGCTTCTGTGACTCAGCCCACGGCAGAGATGGTGTGCTTAAACCTTACTCGGGCTCAGACTCCTCCCCTGGAACCCCATCGTCTCCAGAGCACTTATCCCTCTCAAGTGGCACTGAGACACTAAACACGGATCCCCTCCACACAGAGGCCTGTGTGACAGGAGGCAGGCACGACATGTGCCCTGGGCGCCACTTGAAGGGGGCACCACTGAGCAGTTTCTTTTAACCCTCGCTGCGGGGGCCGTTCAACAAGTTACAGCGAATGCCTCACAGGCTCCGTGGGTCCAGGCCGACTGCCTCGTCTTGCTCCGCTGAGTGCAGAAGAAGAAGAAATGGGGAAACACGCTTGGAGCACCTCACAGCCCGGCTGCCATCAGTGACAGCAAGGACAGGGCCGCGTGGCTTTCATGCGGTGCCATCACACGTGAAGTAAAAGACGAAGAAGCTTGACATCTATTTCTAGGACAAAGTCATCTAAAAGATGGGGGTCGGATGTTTGGACCGAGGCTTGCCAGAGGGCCTCTTTCGTAGACCTGCCTCCGCCTTCACATGGCGATGGCTGCTCAGTGCCCGCGTGCTGCCCTGGGGAGCAGCAGGCTCCCAGTGGCCTGCACATTGAGACCAGGCTCGTGTGCAGCCTCTGGGAAAGACCTACTGTGGCCGTGAGGTGCCAACAAGTCAGTTCCGACTCCTAGTGAGTAGGACTGCGGACAGCGGAACAAAGCACCGCCGGACCTGCGCCATCCTCACAATTACTGTTGTTCTGTTCATGCCGATCGCTGAGCCCCGGCAACCACAGGCTGAAATTGAGACAGAGGATGAATGAACAAGATGCTGGCGGTGGCCCAACGGCTGGAGCCCAAAGTGCAAGTCGATCGGCATTAACCAGCCCTCACCAAACCCTGGTGTGGCCAAGCCCCAGGCCTCACTAGTTTCCTTAGGATACAGTCGAGCACCAGAGATGTGGCACTGCTGCCACTGCACGCAAGAGTGCCGTCCGTGCACTGTAAGTTCAGCCTCGGGAAAGGTGGCACCCTGTGTCTCGAGCTGCGCCCCAGATTCACTATGTCTAGCCAGGTTACATTTCAAGTGCTCTTATCAGTTACATCCGGGGAAGAACCGGAAACTGGCTGGGGTAACACTCACCCGGACAAGGTCCATTTCTTGGCTGCTCTCCATGAAGGTCCAGATCTTGGGGCTGAGCTCTTCCCACATGCCTTCCAGATCATGGAACACAGCCAGTTCCTGGAAGGTCTTGTTCACCTGGAGTCAGGTGGGGAGCAAGGGGCCAAAGAGAAAAGAATCCATCTGCTTCCTGGAAAGATAATAGAGCCCTTCCGCAGAGCCCCTGCAGCCCCAAGGATTGCTGCCCGCAGCTACGACTCGAAGGCACGAGCCAGTCGTCAGCTCTGATCTACATACCCGAGGTTCTCACTCGGTGACAACCCCAGAAGAGCCACTGGCATGGCTGGCAATCTTCCACCTGAAGCCGCCTTTACTTCTTTGTCCCTAATCCTGAAAGGATTATGAGAACGGTGCTGTGGGGCCAGGCATCTTACCTCAGCCATAACGTGCCTCGTGACTGGAGTGTCAGGTGTATACAGGATCTTCCCCACGAGCAGAGGCTTGAGCGCTTTCCAGATAATTCGGGAAAGTGGACTCGACTCCAAATTCTTCATCAAATCATTGCAGTAAGGCGCTACCGAGGGGGGAGGAAAGTACATGTCCTCATACAGGTGTTCACAGGAATGCCACACAGAAAGGGGAACACACACAGGACTTTGGAGCCAGATACAGAGTCCTAGGTTTGATTCCCAACCCTATCACTTACTAGTGAGTGATGTTACTTCTCTGAGTCTCAGTCTGCTCACCTAGAAAATGGAGCCGGGCTGATCTAGATCAGATCCCGGTACTTGCTGATTAGCACTTAACTTCTTTGTTCCTATAAAGCGTGGAGCTCCAAACCTTCCCTGTAGCTTATCATAAGAGTTAAAAGAGATCAATAGAACACAGAACATCTAAGATGTCCCTAAAGCGTTAGCGTTTATTTCCAATACCTTAAATATATTTTTATTATAAAGCTTATTGCCTCGATGGTTGTAATTGTAAATAATACCTTCTAAAAGATCAGCATCTCATCCCCTATGATTCTGGGGCCCACCCCTTATACCCTATAAAGCCAAGAAGAGTGTTTTCCAAGCATCCATTCCTTTCATGGACATTCCCATGCACCCTGAAGATGCAGCAGGCACCTTTCAACAACAGGGGACAATCAACTAAATAGAGAAAGACTCTTTCTTCCAGGGGTTCGGAACCTGGTGGGCACAGAGACACACATACATCCAATGCCACTACAGAGCTTGATAGGAGCAAGCGTGAAGTCCTACGGCTAGCCTTCCTGAAGAGGTGACACGGAGCTGCATCTAGATGGAAGGTGGGGTACAGCCAGGGCTTGGGTGCAGACACTCACTCGTAGAATTGTCATAGAAGGTGCCAGCATCTTCCTCGGTGCCATTGCCCCCAAAGAGGGCTTTGTAGTTGTTGTCCTCATACCAGTTGAGGGACTTGATCTTCAGCCCCCCGCCCTCGGGGTGACCACAGACAATGCGGGACACTGCTTGGTAAATCTGGGTGGAGGAGCTGGAGCTGTTCACATTGGTCAGATATAGCACCTCCCGCCGCATGTCACTCCAGCTCCGCATGCTGAACAGCTGGTAGTAGGGATGGGAGGAGGAGGAGAGGGAGGGCGAGGAGAGAGGCAAGGGGCAAGGACAAGGAAGAGAAATAGCTTATTTATTTGATCTCGCAAAAGTCACATCCCAGAACATATCTTGTGTGATGTCAGCTCCTCAAAGCCTCGTGACAGGTTCTCTAGAACCTTGTACGGTCCAGGGACCAGCAGCATCAGCATCATACGGGAGCTTGTTTGAAATGAAGATTAGAAGCCACGCTGCAGACCTGCACAATCTGCATAGGCATTGAGACAATCAGCCCAGATGATTTCTGTGCACAGTCGATTTTGAGAAGCAGAGTCTAGCAAGTATCAACCCCTAGGAGATGAGTTTTATTTAGGGCCGGTGGGGGGTGTGTGTGTAGGGACGCTATCCTCTGGTTTATAGAAGAGCCTTCTTTCTCGGAACAGCTATGTCTGGCTGCACATGATGACATCAGCAACTGTTCACAACCTGGTTTGCTCAAATTCATTTCTAAAACATCTTCCAAACTTTAGCATTTGCCCTCAATCCCCTGAGAGGAGTGCTGTGCGTGAATTCCCCCTCCACTGGTCTCAATTAAGTGTGGATAATGAGAAAGCATTAAAGCTGGAGGGCAGAATTGGAATCTCTGCTAGGGTCCCCATTACTTTACAGACCCCATTTCTCATCACAATGACAATGCTCCAACAGTGTGGTGAGGAGCAAATCACAAAATGCTTTCTAAGCCCCAAGGATGCCTGAACTGGGCGAGGCGGAGCCTGCGAAGCCAGCGCACGGCAGGCCAGGTGACGTACACTCACAGAGCATCCATGGAGGTGCTCTGCCTCATTCGCATCTGCACTCCACTCCTAGGGGTGGTTCTGGGCCCAGCGGCTCTTACTGTTCCTTATTCATAAAGCACTTTGCATTTTCAAGCACTTCACAATAAATCATGGATCAATCCCTGTGTTCCTGGAGCCGTCGCTGCAGGGTCTCACCATCTGGGAAGATCCGCACTACAATGACTTCCCAACTGATGTTCTCACTTCGTATCATGCCCCCACCCTTCGTCTTTCTTTTCAACCTGAGTGCCAACTGTTGACAAAGTTCAAGGCCACATGATGACCTTCTCTGCTCCAAATCCTCCGCAGGCTGGCTTCCCATCTCGCTCAGCATAAACCCCAACCCCCCCTCCGGCCTCCTCTCTGACTGTCCTCTCTCACTTGTTCACTTAGGGGGACCACACTAGCCCCCTTCCTTAAGAGTCTGGTAGCCCCTGTCTCTTCTTGCTTGAAATGCCCTTCTCTGACCAAGTTGGTCTGTTCATTTCCTTCAGGTCCCTGATTACCCCCTTGTTAAAGAAATCATCCTCAATCACTCCGCTTAGCACCCCATCACTCTCCCTCACGCCATCTTCCTGTCCTGCTCCCCCCCTTCTCTCTAAGGGGCACTTCCGCTGCCCTTTCCACACCACTGCCAGGCCCTCATTTCCTTCTTTCCTTCTTGGGTCTCCTTTTCATTCTAGGTAAGCAGTCGAACAAAAGGTGGGCAGTGAAATCATGGGCCGTGGCACACCACAGTCCTGAGTGACTGTGGGCATAATGCTTAACTTTTCTGAACCTAAGAGCCCTTGGTAAAACGGGCACAATTCCATTCAGAAGCTGCACTGTGCAGGCAAACGAGTGAAGCTGCCTGAAGCAGACTAGCTTGTGTTTGGGTCAAAACAGTCAACTCACTTTCCAAACATGGACCAGATAACAGGCCTCTTCAGCATCGTCGCCCGTTTATCTATCATCCCCCATGATAAATTCAGAGAAACAGCAAGATGGGCAGTGGACGGGGGCGGGGGGTGAGGGGTGGGGTTCCACTGAGACGAGCGTGTGATCCTTGCTTACCCTGGACTAGGGGACAGGCAGGGCACGAGGAAGCAGCTGCCAAGGAAAATGTATACTGCGCAGCTGACGCGTTTCTGCCACATCAGCAATGGGGCTATCAAACGCTTGCAATTATTTTTTTTAACCCCACACAAAAGGCAAGCCCAGTGATCTAAGAGGAAACAGATGCAGCCAGACCCCGGGGTTGAGAAGCAGCCTCCTCAGTTACAATGCCTGTTTCGCTTTCTCTAAGGCCAGAAATGAAAGCCAGACAAGGGGAGAGGGCGGGAGGCTGCGAGGTGACCTGCCAGAGCACATCCATTTCAGCAAGCAGGGACGGGAGCGTTTCACACCAGAGAGACAGAGCTATCTTATCCATGTGTAGCCAGTGTCTGTTTCTCTTTCCTCCTCCTGGAAGGACCCCAGTTGACCCAGTGGCTCCACCTTGGGCAAGGTCACCAGCATTCAAACCCGGACTAACAAATGGCAGGCAGGAAGAAGGCTTCTCCCACTGACAGGGGAGACCCAAAAGCCAAGCCTCTTAAGTCGCCGGCACATGAATAGAATGGAAAGAAAGAAGATACCAGAAAGAAAAGCACTGAAATGTCAAGGGTGTTTCGCCTCTGTGAGTTCTGTCTTTTCCAAATATTTTCCACTCTCTACTCTTGTATCCCATCACAAACATAATGTCCGTTTAGATATTTGAAAAACTCCTACAACCACCCCTAAACAAGGTGAGGTACAAATGCAACTGAAACGATGCCTGGGCCAAATCAGAGGAAAACCTCCCCCGCGTGGAATTCCTGTCCTATGTCCTCTACATTCAAAAGCCTGCATTGTTTTCAGACCACGTGTCCCTGGCTCTGCTCCGTGCCCACTAACGCCCCGCATGGCGACTGCTTTCCGAGTCGACCTTGTAGCAAGGCTGAGACTCCGAGAGGCGGACTGCAGGCTGGCCAAGAGGCAGAGGCAAAGTTGACTGGCTGTGCAGGCACCTACAGGTCCTCAGACCCCACCACAAAGATGATTCTAACAGGGGTGTTAACACGGGGGGGCGGAAAGGCGAAGTCGACATAGTGCTCCGCCAGGGGCTCTCTTCCCAAGGTGGAAGATCAGAAGCCAGCTCTCTGATCACAGGCACCATGTTACTTCCCCCAACGTTTAGGTCAAACGGTGGTCTGGCCTTGTGATCGAGGAGGAAATACGGAGGAGGCTGGTTGCAGAGAATCAGTAAGTACATGGCAGGAGTGGGTGAAGATGGAAGAGGTGCCATTATCTAAAGGAGAAAGAAATAAAGGGAGAAAGTTCGAGGCTCGATATCTGACCTTTAGCCGCTACTAGCTTTGCAAGGTATAGATCTCGGTTTCTTCATGTGGAAAGTAAAGAAACCAAAACAGATCCGTGACTCAGATCCCTTATGCTCCTACAATTGGTTCTCCGTTTTATCTGATATTCAAATCAGCAGGACAACTGCTGCTTTGGTGCTCAAATGGCTGGCTGGCTCTGACTTAGCCCAACTGCAAGAGGAGGAAACTAATGGTGGAGGCTCTGCCTTCTCATGCCCAGAAGACACCACTTACCTCCTGGGCCAGGTTCCCGAGACTATACAGCAACGTTTTGGTGGCTTCAGCCAGCTCCTTGCTCGGGAAGGGAGATGTGGTGTTGAGTTCTGCCTGGAATGAGAAAACATGGAATGCTTTTGCTTCGGAGTTTCAATGTACATCTAGGATCTCTACTGGAAGTAAACAAGGTGATTAAAGCCATTCAGTCTTAAGTTGAGAAAAGAAGTGATTTTCCTGAACCCAAAGAAAAGATGATACAATCATTCTAACTGTGTATCCACATGTGTCTTCTTCAGATAAGAATTACCAGTACTTAAATGATGGCCCTTATGTGGACATATGAATATGTATTTAAAACTAAGTTATCCCGAAAGTTCAGAGAAGGCTACTTTGACACTTCTCTTACACAAGACTGTTAATAGAATGATGATGCAGAATACAAGGAAGATAAACCTGAAGATGACATTTGTTATCACCACTGAGAAATAGCAGCCTGGGGTGTTTCTTTTGTTAAAAATAAATAAATCGTGTCAAACCCACAAGTTCAATCTAGGATCACCGCATCATAATATCCACACAACCTTGTCATGAACATTCCTGAGCACATGTCTAAAGGTGCTATGAAAACAAACTCGTCCTACCTGACACCTGAGTTGCTCTTAAAACATAATACCAGCTAAGTCCCAGAATTCTGTGTGGCAGAAGAAAGGTTTCCTTTTTCTATTTTATTAATCTTTTTCTGAATTTCAAGTAGCTGAAGGGTTTACATTTCAGACTGCACTCAACCATTCAGACGACACCAACCCCCTTCGAGCTCTATCCCACCCTCCGCCCCTCATCTTTCCTCCCCCTCTGAAGATCCCTAGGCTCCCTTCACGCAAGTCAACACCTGTCAGAGAGAGAGGGTTTTCTCTGAACACTGCATTCTGGTAGATCCGTAGGAGACTGATTGCAGGCAGCCTTACACGGAGAACAATCCATGGGAATTTTTTTTTAATTCAACTTGTTAAAGTGAACAAGTGTCTATCTAAAGACACTGTAAACAGTATGGGGTCAGAGGGTGGGCAAACCATCCAAGGATTGGAAGACTGGCCTTTTTTACAACTTAATAAAAAATGGAATTGCATTTCAGTTACGATGAATCAGGGGCCACCTAGAGCAACGTTAATAAATCACAAAAACAAACCGTTCAGTGAAAAAGACATGTTTCCAATCATTATTTACCCTTACACCAAGTGAACGCACCCAAACCCATAGTATATCTTATTTACAATGAAGCGTAAGTATATTTGGTAGAGTATAGAAACAGGCAACCTCAAGGGCTGTGTTGGCGCTATCTTAGGAAAGCGATATGGATGTTCAGATGGTATCAACTGCATCTATCAAGTTTAGTTTCTTAAAGGGAAACAAGCAAGTATAACAATGATAAATGATGGGTGTGGGTGTTCTTCGTGCTAGTCTCTGTACTTGTGCATGTATCGTAACTATTCCATAATTGTCTCTTTAACTCAAAGGAGGGGAGAGTAGAAAGAACATTTGCTGGTATGCATATATATCAGAGCTGAAGGATGGTTAACTTTCTTGAAAAAATTTAACCTTAGGAAATAACTCATGTCTTGACACTGGGCCACACAATGAAGCCTGCGAATCATGTGCCTGCACCTCCAATGAACTCTGGTTTCTTTCTCATACTTCCTTGACAAAGGCAGACAAAGCCTGCCAGAGCTTTTTCCCAAAGAGCTGCAGTAAACAATCTACAACTTAGAAGCCCTACTATTTTTCCAGGCCCCCCCCCCCAAATTCCCTTGGCTAGGAACTCATCTAGGTCTCCACTGATCACAGAACCAAACGATTTCCATGTAAACTGTAAAGGATAAGGAAAAGGGAGAGAAGCAGGGAAAATAAAGGCTATAATGAAGGACTGAATTTCCTGTCCTATGATAACTGGAATTCTCGTATTACTCTGTATTTTTAGACCACAACTGAGTACTATAGTATCATTAGGGGGGAAAGACACAGATGCTTATTGTATTAAGCACATGTTTCCACCCGGTTTGACACAATGTGCTAATCAAAACACAGCAGCATTCTCAAAGCATGCACTTTGGGCCCATGGCTCCCAAATGACAAAGATCATTGTACACCATCCTTGCTGGGTCCTACGAATGAGCCTTTCTAACCTCACTATCTTAACATTTAAATGTAAAAGACTAGCAATGTGGTGAAGAAGAAGAAGAAGAAAGGCAGATGCTCAGCCAAGTCCACTTGGTCTTCATGTTTGAGCAGGTGTTTTATTTGGGCTCAGTGCCTTCTTATAGTTCCCGGCAGGTAAGACACAAAAGCCAGTTGCTGTCAAGTCAAATTCAATTTATTGTGACCCCAGGAGTGTCTGAATAAAATTGTGCTTCGTGAGGTTTTCAATGACTGATTCTTTCAAGAAGAGGATCTCTGAACCTTTCTTCAAAGACAGCTCTGGCTGAACTTAAACCTCTCACCTTCAGGGTGAGAAGTTTCCCCAAGCAGGTTACCCATTGATGCTGCCCAGGGACTCTACATAGTAACTAGATGCTCAATGACTATTTGCAGAAGGAAAAGCAAAAGAATATGTGAGGAGGGAGGGAGGGAGGAGGGAGGGAGAGGGAGAGGGAGAGAGAGAGAGAGAGAGAGAGAGAGAGAGAGAGAGAGAGAGAGAATGGTCAAAGTCTGGTGTCAAAAGTATTCACATGTACACGGGTGAGAGGTAAAAAGCCTTCACAGAAATACTCTACATGTTGTATTTGCCTCATCAAGCTATTTGCTCCCTGGGACCCCTTAATGGTGCCCTTTCCCCTGAGGATGAAGCATAATAGCATACCAAGGTCATGAAGGTTTTTCTCTGACCTTCACCTATCACTCTAGCCATGCCTGACCGTCTCTCCCTCATCGGTCTTCCCACAGCTACATCCACTCCACTCTGAACCACCTCCTCAAACACTGGTCCTCCAAATACTACCTTCTCTCTCAGCACAATACCTGCAGACGGTACGTGTTCAGCCGGAACACCCTTCTTCTGGATCTTTACTGGCTAACATCTATTCTTTAGGTCCCAACTTACAGACTGCTTTCTTGCCTCAAAGCCCGAGTTCCAAGGCCCAGCTGAGTCTTTGTTGTACACAGGAGGGTGGCTCTTGCTTTACACAGCCTTGGCTTCTTTCCCAATCCATCCTCCTCCTCTCAGAAATGAAATGCATCGAAAGCTGAACCTTGCTCAACTTCACCTCCCTGTCCCAGTGTACAGTATAGGCCAGGGTCCCATACACATCATCTGAATGAGAAATTTAAGTCTTTGTGTGTACGCCATAAAAAGAAGACTGGAAGACAGTATTATGAATGCATTGCAATCACAGTCAAATGAAAGTAAGAGACAAAATATCGATGAAATTAAAAATCACTGAAAACTCTCTTCAATTTACAAAATTCTGACCCACACTCGTTTTTCAGGACCTCGACTACTCTATGAAGTGAGCTGTGGGTGTGTAAACATTTGAGTAGTATTCTTAACATCCTATATCCTTTGGTTTTCTTCCCATGAATGCAGGTTACAGAGCATTCACTGGGTCATTTCACACTTTGCTTAAGCACCCTCAAGTAGAGGAAAATCTTGACTTTGCTTTGCCTTTACCCAAGAAACTCAGGCTCGGGGCTCGGGTTAATGTGCTTCAGGTCAAACTGAAAACAAGTGAGTCATGTACTAGGTACAAAGACCGTCACCACCCAGAAGCAATCACTATTGCCTTCCAACGAGATTTACATCACAAGGATGATCTTGCTCGTTCCTTGTTCATTTGCGTCTCAGGTCAACACACAGTCCAGCTGTGAGATCACTGGTCTTCAGGGACATCAAGGCAGGCTCACTTCACTGCAGCCTCACGAACAGAGTTCCACCTCTGCGGGAACATGCTTCACCCTCAGAAGACATGTGAACGGAACTCCACAGAGACAGAACTTTCTGTCCACAGTCTAATCCCTGGAGTTTGTGATAACGAGAATGGTATAACTTACATGGCAAAAATGGTCCTTTGTAAATGTAATTACAGTTTTCAAAAACCCACCCGAACCCACTGCAGTTGAGTGATGCTCACTCACAGGGATGTTGCAATAGGGACATCGTCTGGGATCATCCAAAGAGGCCAGTCTACTCACAGGAGCCCTCCCTGGCAGAGAGAAAAGCTGAAAAGATTTGTCTAGAAATTGAAGTTGGAGAGCTGGGAAGCTTGAGAAGAATGGGACCAACAGTTACAGTAGAGAAGTCAGCCAAGAAGCATGAAAGGAACGCAGGCAGCCTCTAGGAGCCAAGGTCAACCCCTAGTTGACAGCCTGCAAGGAAAGTGGGACCGTAGCCCTAGGGCCACAAGGAACTGAGTTCTCGTAACAGTTTGACAGCCTCTGGGAATGATCTCACCCTCCCCTGGATTTCAGCCTCATCAAGTGGCCCCCATCGAGCCACATTGTATCCTGACCCCAGACCTACAGATGTATGAACCAACACATCTATGCTCTTTAAAGCTGATCATTTGCGGTATGTTAAGGACGGAAACAAATTATGGTTCTACTCTGTCACAGAAGCCTGACGGGAGACTACAGGGCGACCTCTGTCTGAGGTGTGTGTGCCTCAGGAAAGTGGGTCCACGGCTGAGCCAGCTAGTGCAGCCAAGTGCACCCTGCTGGGCAGGGACACAGGAGAGGTCATCACCACAGGGCCCTGACCTCCTGCACGAGGCCATTCTTTCAACAAATACTATGAGCACCAAGTAACATGAGTCTCCCTTCAGAATCAAGTTGTGTTTCGAGAGAGAGAATTGTACGCATCGACCTATCCTTGGATTCATCACAAAGCTACCTGTTTGAGGACTTCAGTGGACAATAGCTCCTAGAACACAGACACAATAATCGCTCAAATCGTTTATATTAATTCCTAACTTTTGAATGTGAAAAACAGGGAATGCCTACTGGAAACCACCATTAACCCCAGAGAACTAGAACGATGCAATAACATTCTGAAACCCAGCGTTCATTTTCATGGAGGTTACAGAGTGACAGTCCCTGGCTCTATGTGCCCAAAGAATGCAATTGTTCAGGGAAATGTTCTCCAGGACCAGACTGTCTGGCACAACTACGATTCCTAACACAGATACCCAGAAGAAAACTTCAGTCTTGCAAATAACAGTTTTCAGCATATAATTTACATTATTTATATCAATTAAATTATTACTTCCGTTTATTGAGAATCAAACATGTACCAGGCCCCAAACTAGGCTCTTCATGGTGTAGAATATAGTTCTTAACTGTGTAGAATCGGAAACTAGGGCTTTCGGGAGCGTAAAAGTTTATCCAAAGTCACACAGTCAATAAACTGCAGAGTCAGAACACGAACCCAGATTCAGCTGACCTCCAACCCATGCCCTTCCCACTCTGCCACAATTTCCCCCGTGTGTTCAAAATAGACACAGCGCTCACCTATGAACAAACTCCATTGCTGCGCCCTGAAGTCAAATCTGTGGGTCAGCTGAAACAGGCATATGGTGGAGCAGTAGTTACGCATTGGGCTGTGATCTGCATGGGTCAGAAGTTCAAAACCCCCAGCAGGTCCTTGGGAGAAAGCTGGGCTTTCTACTTCTGGAAACAGCTGTAGTCTCAGAAACCCACCGGGCGGTCAGTGAGTCAACAATGACTCAATGACAGTGCGTTTGGATTTTCGGTTTATTGAGTTGATAGAAGTAAACCCCGGTGGTGCTGTCAGGGGAGTGTTGGACTGGTTTGTGGTTCAAAGCTACCGTCCGCTCAGGCTATTCCTGGAAAGCAGGGGTGGGGAAAATTTCTGTCTGCTAAGGGTTATTTGAATATTGATAACATTATCTGGGGGCCATACTAGGCAAACATTGAATTAACTCACCCCTAAAGTGATAACTGGAACTACTTCTCGTGGGTGAGGTATTCATATTAGCAGGTAGTCATGATTCGAGGGCAGACATTCCCTACCTCTGCTGAAGGTTTACGGAGCCTTGGAAATCACAGACGGGGGTTGATATGGGTCACAACAGACGTGATGGCAGTAGGTTTGGGGCAAGAAAAGGCTCTCACGGATTTAAAAGCTGTGTGTCCATCAAGTGATG
This sequence comes from Echinops telfairi, assembly GCF_000313985.2. Taxonomy (NCBI): domain Eukaryota; kingdom Metazoa; phylum Chordata; class Mammalia; order Afrosoricida; family Tenrecidae; genus Echinops; species Echinops telfairi. Next base: position 8,732,864 of record NW_022111310.1, read on the forward strand.
GCGACTGTGATGAAGAATTTGTTGCAGACAGAGGGTGGTTCACTTGTCCCAAGTTTTGAGTAAATTCTTTAACATTTGAAGCTTTTCCTTTCTCCCAGTTCAAAGATAAGGGCACCTCACTTACAGACAGTAGGCACTGGAATGGCTTTGAACTTGAGCATCTTTCCTCACAGGCCTAGCAAGAATGCCATCCTGCATCAGGCTCCTTGAGGAGTTCACCACACCGCTTCGGAGTCTCTCCTTCTAGGGTTTCGGCCAGTAATTTTCCCCTAGTCTGGTCACTTTGACTAATCACTCACATTGTAAAACTTCAAGTCTGTCCTATTTGGGGCCATGATAGAAGTGGTTCAAGGCCCTTCATTAAAGGGCCAGCAAGACCTGTCCAGGAATCGGATTCTCGTAGCCCAGGGACTGCCTGTTCTGTTATCCAGAGGTGACTAAGAACGACCCCAGAGAAAGGGTCAGCTATACCTTTAGCTGAAGAGAGAAACAGTACCCCACAGTACCCCCAAAATAATGTGGAGACAAATGCATCTCTCTCGTAAAATCTACGAGATTTGGTACGGAAACACCTATTGACAAGTTTCTCTCCCCATGATGTTGCTGCTTCTGTTACAGTTCTTGGAACAATCCATAGGCCGTGTGCAGTGGTTTCACGTGTCATACCCGTCTACCTTCACAAATGTTGAAATTTCAACCAAGCAGCAGGAGAAAAGGCTGTTTAAATGTGAATGAAATGTCACCAATCCCCCTATTAAGGCTCTGCTTATGTCAAAAGTTAAGAATTACATTTTGTTTAAAATCCTGTTATTGGAGGCTCATCCAACTCTTAACACAATCTGTACATCCATCCATCGTGTCAAGCACATTTGTACATTTGTTGCCCTCATCATTCTCAAAATATTTGCTTTCTGCTTGAGCCCTTGATATCAGCTCCTCATTTTTCCCCTCCCTCCCCACCCACCCTCCCTCACGAACCCTTGAGAATTACATTTTTAAATGCTTGGAAGTCACTTCATCCTTAAATCACATTTACATGCAACAATCCAAACCCGCTAACCTTCTAATTGAGGAACCCTATTTTCTGGCTCTCTAGCGAGAACTCTCTCAGCAGGAGCAGAATCTGAGACGTTCCACATGCCCAACAGATGTGAAGGAAGACACATAACCGTCACCTCAAACAGGTCCGGCAGTGAACCGACGGGGACCTGGTGCACACCACCCCCAACACGAGGCGGCATGGAAAGGAGCTAAATTTCCATGCACCCCGCTGTGCTTCCCTTCCCAGCCAAAGATTTCCAAGCAGAAATCTGAGCTGTTGATTGCTCGATGACAGAGCTATTTATTAGTACTCTACTTGGAGTGTGATTCTGTCATTATGGGATTTGTGGGCTTTTCCTGGATTGAGCACACAATAGGTGTTTAATGAGTAATGAAACGGGAGAGAAAATGCACGGACATCAGAATAAATTTGCCTATCGCCTCCAAACACACATCATCTTTCCAACACTTGATCCTTTGAGAAGAAAGGGTGAGCACTCCGTCCTTAGTGACGCTCGGTCGTGGAAACAGCCAATCCAGTCCAAGGAAGGGCCTGCCCTTTGCCACAGTCAGTCCCCTCCATATCACCAGGAATGCGTCACCACACTCATCTCACTACTTAGGTCCATTACCTAGGGCTGCAGACCGAAACACATCGGACTTGAAACTATGAATGGAAAAATGTTAACTGATAAAAATCACAAGTCACTGAACAAAGCAACCGCTTCTTTTTTTTAATGGAAAGAGAACATATTTCTGGAGCTAAAAAGCCAAAAGAGCAGATCTTGAGCACCAGGCCTCAGCCTTTCACACCCGTGGTCATGCTCACCACGCACATTGCCCTGGCAGCACCCAAGCACTCACGGACAGTCTTACTGCCCCCTTCACCTCGGACAGAAGCTGCAAAGCTTCCGTCTCAGAGTGGAGCAGGATATAGGAAGTTCCGGAGGGCCAATGAAGACTATAAAATGTAGTCAAGAGAATAAAACTTAGGCCACATTCTCGGGTATAATCCAGTCCCGGGGCCCAGAAACAGCATTGGAAGACACAGTTGCTCTGTAAAGAAATTACGCTGCACAAAGTCCCAGAGGATTCCAAATGTCTTTTCCTATCATGAGGAACATTTCTATACAAGCAAATATTTCCTCCAGGACTCTTTTCCTTCCTGCCTTTCACGGAACTTCCTAGCCAGAACACTGATTGTTAAATGATACGATTGGAAGGCCAGACGGGGCCATTTCACCAGAGTTCTCAGGCACCCCTGAGAACCACCCCAGCTCAGGAACAGCCCTCCCATGCCCACAGTGCTCGGGCTTATCCACCTTCTCTGGTTAACATGTGTCCAGTCTCGTGGCCTGCTTCTCTAAACCTTTGTTTCCTAAGCTGGTCAGACTTTGGTTAGGACTTTGTTTCTTTGAATACTTTTCTATCATTGGTGAGCTCCCACTTAGACTAAGTGCAGTTGTTCCTGAGTAACAGCCCACAGGGACCCTTTTCCTGTTGGGATTTTTACCCCCATCATTGGTTTTGGAGCCTTTTTTAAAAAATCAGGGTAACTCTTTATTCAAAGGAACTCTGACTTTTCATGACGATCTAGAAAACACACACACGTTTCCTCTGATTGAAACAAGCACAAGAAATTTTAGGCTTGATGTTAGCGCCACCCCCAAAAACCTGAAAGAAGTTTTAAAAACACTGAATTAAATGATGTCACAATCGCTCAGCCAGTCCTGTGACTATAAAAACAAAAGCAAGCTGTCTACGGAAAAAATTCACACTCCCAAAGCAGAGAGTCTGCAGCTTCTCCACGCAAGTCTACTCACGAGGATCGGCTTCAGGATGTCCATGTTGGAGCGAAGCACTCGCTCGGCTGCATCCAGCCTCTCCCTTGGCAGGCTGCAAAGCTTGGCAAGTTCTTGGTCACCGAGTTGAATCACCTCTCCTAGTTTTGACCCATTGCACAGATTGGTCAGATGTAACTGGTATCCATGCAAAAATACCTGGAAGCATTTCATGGAGAGAGAGAGAGAGAGAAGCAAAACAGGATTACAAAGATGGAAAACCAGGTCCTCAAAGCCTTTTGGGATTCCTCACACCAGGACACTTTTGAAGATCTTAAAATGGAAATCTCCACCATTAGCCAATGTATAGTGTCCCTTTACTGGTATAGCAAGGACATTTCAAACCTAGATGTTGTGTTTGATTCATCCATCTCTCACACGCTTATCATCCTTAAAAAGGGAAGTCGAGAGCCCAATTATTTTCTCACCTTAGAGGAATCCCGTCTCTGGATACCTAAAACAATTATTACGAAAACAATAATCCCCTCATTATTGTGGACACTGTGACCTCTTAAGCTGAGAGTGGGCCAAACTACGAAAATATTTCTACTATTTATGTGTAGGTGCTGCTATTTCACTGATGCACAAGAACTATTTCAAGTAATTTCAGATTTTGGAACGAACCACTTTACCTGCCCCAGAGCATTTGGCCTGTCATGGTTTCCATTAGATTTCCACCTACTGCCAAATACTCAGGCACCCTTCAGCTTGATTCCTTTCTCTGGCTCTTGCTGCCAAGCGATCAACCTTCCTTCAGCACTGACGGTTCAGAACACTGACCACGAGACTACTTGGCCATGCAAGGACCACCTCCCTGCTTCCTCACTGCCATTGTGTTAAGGACCTTGTGCTTAGGTGTCCAACTCTTGGCCCACTCTGCCACCAGAGCTCCTTCCCTCCCACTGAGGATGCCCCTTATTTTCAGGGGAGCAGATGAGACCGTAGACCAGGCAGGCAGCTTTGGGAATCACGCTCAGTGCAGTGATTTCTAAAAAAACAGCCTGTTGCCGTTGGCCCATCTCACAACCACAGAATTGGTAAACATGAGACATACTTTCCTGGTTTCGTAAGGGCAAGCAGTGAGCACATTTTTCTAATTTTTTAAACTCTCTAGATCGTGTGAAGCGAAGGCCATATTTTCAGGCATAACCATTTCCATGTCTGCTCATTATGAAAACAAACTAATAGGCAGACATGGCGAGGGTCGGGTAGCAGTCCTTCCTGCCTGCCAGAGAAGCAAGTTGAGAAGCTTCGGAAATCGATAACCACGCGGTCTGTGTCTGCTGCCTACTGCACAGGCGCTGTAGGATGACCAATGTCACCAGAGGACATGTTCTATGGATGGAAAGATACCGAGCCTATGGAAATACTACATGAATCAAAAGCTAGAATTACTTCCTTGTCTCAAATAGTAGTATTATTATTTGGTCCCTATTTAAAAGAAATGTGAAGATTTTTAACACCTCTCTTCTAGATCTCAAGACATATCTATTCCTGTGATTCAAAATTGTAACACACTAGAAAAATAGGGGTAACAAATAACGTCAGATGTGACCCTTTGGGGGCAAAGTCATCACAAATATCCACTGACAGGCAGAAAATCCGTTTTCTGTCAACCAGCTGGTCCGTGATACCATGTTGGATATTCCACACACCCGGAACGGTTTGGCAAGGGCCAGCCCGAGCAGAGAAGTAAACTTAGGTGATGCGGAACGTGAGGCAACAACCTCCTCTTCCGCCACTGCGGGGGCAGGGCTGTATCTGTCTCGCTCCATGGGCCCCAGCAATGCTATGGTCATCAGTCGGCCGCTGAGGCCGTGGGAGGGGTGCCTACCTTGTGGAGGCTGACAGTGGCCCCCGTCACCCGGTGCACCATGGGCCTGGGCAGAGACAGGTTGTGGTGCAGGAATCCTGAGAAGGTTTCATTGTCCACCAAGAAGTCCCGAAGCTTCAAACCTATCAAGAAACCATGTTTTATTTTCATTTAATAGGTAACTCGAGAAAGTCAGCAGGATGGTGCAGGTGGAGGGAAAATATCCTAATATTGATTGCCTGGCTTTAAACCGATTGATGCCCCCGGGCTTCTGGCTTCAGTGCACCAAGAAAGGAGGTGAGGAGGGCTTCGCCTAACAGGAGGAGCACGGGAAGACTGCTTTCGCAAAGCGTGTCGAGCGACACACCATGTGCACTCGGAGACGCAAGCTGTGCGAAGATGCTGTACACACACACACGCACATACATGCTCAAACACGCACACAGAGTCTGGCTTCAAGCACGAAGCTGAACCTTTTAAAAGATCTCCCCCCCACCCACCCCCACGTGAGGTCGGTGACAAAGCTGCCACCTCTCCTGTGTCCCCAGGCCATCTCCCGTGGCTAGAATCGGGGTCAATTTCCTCCGGAGGCACAACAGTGCAGTCTAGCATCTGCTGGGCTTGCTAAAAATGCAGGAACCTGATGAGAGACCCCAAGATTGGCACGGCTAACAAGCTCGCAGGTGGTGCGGAGGCACTCGCTCTGGGGGCCCCCCTCGCAGAACCAGGGGGGAGCATGATGTGACTCAACGCTCTTTCACAGCCAGGGTCTCGTTTCTGTTCCAAGACATAGATGAGAGGCGATCCCACGGCCCAGCACTGCTGTGTCTTAAGAAAACACACAGCTATAGGGGAAAAAACCACTCCTACGGAATGACTAGATTGATAAAGGATTTCTTACAAAATCTTGTTAAAGAATGTGCTCTCCAAGCCGCAAAAACAAAAACAAACATGTTCTGAGAGGGTGTCGTGAAGCTGACAAAGCACGGGTGTCCAAAGCTGAACCCTGATTCCCAGAGGTGGAGGCAGCGTGTGGAGGGCCACTTGGGTGTCACGGGTCCTCCTACTGAACCTGCTTTTGTTTCCGAAGCAGAGGGTGTCTGACCAGATGCGCTGCAGGGTGGCTGCTCACTGGGATGCTACCACTTTCCAGGCCTATTTCATTCGACTGTCCACACCATCCCCTGCCACCCACCCTGCGAACAACCCACTTCTCCTTAGAACGATAAGGCCACGTGGCCAGAGGAGGCGCTGTGGCCCGCTCTCATTTGTAGAGCAGATGACAGGCGAGGCACTCACCAGCATCTAGGAGGCACGCCTTCCAAGCCCAAGTCATTTCCCCGAAGAGACCTTGGGTTTCATTGAAAAGTGGCTACAGTGAGAGGCTTGAGGAGCTCCGTTGTCAGGTGCGGGGATCCATAGAAGGAGGGCCCCCCAAACCCAACCTGTGTCCCAAGAATCTGAACTAGTGAGTCTAGAGTAGGGCCTGCAAGAGGCCTGGGCATCGTTGCCCTTCACTTACACCCGGGTGTTGTGCCTTAAGGTGCGGGGTGGTGTAATGGGATACACGCAGGGCTGTGAACCACAGGTTGAAACCGCCGGCCACGCCGCAGCAAGAGGATGCTTTTTGCTCCGTTCAAGGGCAAAGATGTGCAGCCGAGGCCTAACAGAGGTCTCTGGGACACAGAATATGTGCTTCCTTCCTGTGTTCCTGGTGCCCAGATCAGGGCCTGGCACAGAGTCACTGCTCAGTCAGTGAGGGCAGAAAATAAATACTAAGGGGTGGGCATTACAGGAAAAAGACCAGGCTCTTTAGACCCGGAAAGAGTTAACGGTCTTGGAAACCCACAGGGGCAGTTCTATAGGGTCGCTATGAGTCAGAATCGACTTGATGAGTGGGCAAAGTGAGTTAGGGTGGGGAAGGTTCCAGAAGTGTCTAAGTGGCACCCCAGGAGGGTTCCATTCAGCTGAGCAAGTCAAGATGAGCCCAGACACGTCAGGACCATTGTAGCTGCACCAGGAGAGTCAATAAGCACCTTAGTCCCCAGAACTATAAGGGAAGGGGATCCCAAAGAGTTCATGGGAAATGGAAGGGAAAGATCATGGTTTTTCCAGGGGTAGAAAGTGACCTCCAAAGTGTCCCAGTGCCCCTGTCACAAGGGTAATCAGGAAAGAAGGTAAAAACGCTGACAGCTTCCATGCAGCCCTGCTTTGAGACTCGCTATTTTGATGCAATGGAACAGGAACCACAGTGGGAGGCAAGGAACATGTTCTGCAGCCATTCATTTGCTAGGTCTTTCTACTTAGGCTTGCTTCAGCTGCCTTACTTGTCCAATGAGGAGGGGAAATGACCTCTCTTAACAGAATGTGTGTGTGTGTGTGTGTGTGTGTGTGTGTGTGTGTGTGTGTTCTAACCAGCTGGGCCACACAGTCCTTCTGGGCAGCACCCAGTCACGTGCTAGGGGACTGCAGAGCAAGGAGGGGCTGTAGAAGCGTGGAAGGCTAGGCCAGGCCACACTCGCAATGTGTCCAGGTCAAGCAGCAGCCCTCTGGAGACCAGTGAGTGTGCTCAGTGTGTTGATACGACTCCTCGCTTATGTCCACAAATGAGAACAGCTGGATGTGATCAGACTCTAACCACCTATCAGTGAATCCCTGGTAAGACACGAGACCCCAGCGGCTGATTAAATAGTCGGCAATATTTTGAAATAGTGGAATAGGTACAACACTGGGAGGAGCAGTGGGGTCACTGGGGAGGCAGAGTGGGCAACAGGGAGGGCCAAAGATCCCTGGCTAAAAAACAAACAAACAAAAAAAAAAACGTCATTGAATCACGTGGCTAAATGCACACATGGCTTAGACTACACATCACCATCGCCACCAACTGTAGCCAGTGCAGACGCAGCAAAGCAGCATGGCATGGCATATTGGTTCCCCGCCTTGGCTGCTCATTAGACTTGCCTGGGCACTTTTAAAAAAGCCACCCTCCCAAGCTACTAATAAGACCAACGCATCAGGCTTTTTTAAACTTCCTGACTAATTACAGCCAAATTTGAGAAGCAATGGTTGGGTGGAAAGATCAGAAGTGTGGAAGCAGAAAAGCCCAGGTTTAATGGTGAGCTCTGCTGCTCATTAGCCCTGTGGCACTACCAAGAAAGCACTTGGACTTCCTAAGCTCATTATCCTACTTATGAAATGAGCAGCATTAAGACAGGAAGGTCTCCCTTTTAAAGATGTGAAGATCTGAGGGATTCTTATGCACACGTAGTAGGAGGCGCCTGACACTCAAGACAGGATATCAATTTTATTGTTATTGAAAAGACTCTTTCCCTCAACTTTACTATGGTGGCACAGCCAATATGGGGATAAGATGAGGGCACACCCTGTCTTGAGAAAGGAGGAAGGAAGCAAAAGCCAGACAGCAGCAGCAGATAAAAGCCCCTGGGCATTATGAGGTCTCTCTGCCTCCTGGTGGAAGTGAGGCTAAGGTCCAGTTCTTGCCACGAGCCAAAAGGTAAACATCCCTAAACATGGCAGCTGGTGAGAAGGTAAGGCCATCAAGATGGCAGGGGCCAGTCACAATGCTTGCACCGAACCGGCTCTCAGGATGTGAATGTATTCGCTTTGTGAATGAACTAGCTAAATGAGCAAGAACATAAATTACGGGTTCCTCAAAACCTAAGACTCAGGGAACAGAAAGAGAGCAGGAGTAGCTACGGTGTGTGACCAGAATAGGGTGGCTTGTACCTGCTAGCCTCAGTCATCACCATTACGGCAGTTGACAGGGAAACACACAGAGAAGCCAAGAATCTAAAGAAATCCAGATGTCTGAAACAGCCCTTCCCTGCTCCGCTTGGCTAACTCCTACCTCTTCTTCATGGCTTAGCCATGAGTCATCTCCTCCAGGAAGCCTGTCCTGACCTCCCCAGCCCTGGTTGGGCCAGAAGGCTCTCCTCTGTGCTCCAACATATTCTGTTTCCCAGAGGTACCACACAGTTCAAACTGCCTGTCTGTCTTCCCAGCAGAACGTAAGCACCTGGAGGGCCAGGATTTTGTCCATCCAGAGCCCAGCAATGGCTGACTCAGAGAAGGCACTCGGTAAATTTTGGATGTACAAATGAATGAATAAATAACTGAACATGAATGAAAGAATGATTTCAGGAACTGGTGTGATCCGGGAAACTGCCAACTACGGACAAGGAAACACCGCTGGCAGTGGCTGGTGCGAATGTGAAGCCAGGTTTCGTGTGGAATGAGCCAGGTCAAGGGAACACTAGCGCTTCCCTCAGTGTACTGAGCAGCAGCACCTGAGGCCCAGCATATGCCGTCACCGAGGAAGGTGCTCCAGAAAGCATGGCTCACCGCATGGTTTCCAGGGATAACTGCACCCACTAACTTCCTGTTGACTTGATGTGAACATACAGGCTTTCAGACGAGATTTAAAAACAGAGAAGCGCTTTTGCCAACTAACTCAAGATGTTGAATTTGTAATCTAGGGTATATAGAGGCATGAGTGTGTGTGTGTGGGGGGGGGGGTGCATGTAAAAACACATGTACATGTCCTTCTATGTATTTGCCTTCCTGAATTCTTGAGTCAGAATGACTGAGTTTTGGGTGCTTAATACTGCTTATAAGTAAAACGGATTGAAAGTGATTAATGTCTCTATGCAGCATGTGACTGAGGGATGGATAAATCTAGCGTTTTACCGAGAACCCACAGGAACAGACATGTGTGCTGAGTCGCAACAGGGATGAGCCCAGGTGTAACATCAGCCGTGAGGATGACCAGGTTTGGCCCATCAATTCAGGTGGATGAGGAACAGTCGGTGAAAAGCGCAGTCCCTGGGCCACTGAACTTGGCCCATGGAAGGGGACACGGACCTCAGTCTTATTGGTGAAATCGGCACCAAAGCAATCACTGTGCTCTTCTTCTTGGTGGCCTTGGAAAGCACACGAGGAGAAAAATGAAATGTGCGCTAGATTCCACGTCCGAAGATGTGAATTCAAACCGAGCTCTATAGCGTCCTCTGTCCCCCTGAGCCCCACTTTCCCTTCTTAGGCTCTCGGGTCTTGGTTTCCTTGGGTATACAATGGGAGTGGTAACAATCACAGAGAGTTGTGAAAACTGTCAGGAATTCGGAAGCACCTTTCACAAGGGAAAGGCTGACAAGCTCCAAGCATTTTCTTGGGTCACAGCAGAGAGAGGGACACTGCCCAGAACAAAGCTAACAGGCATTGTGTGCTCCCCAGGATCTTCCTGTCTGAATTCCTACGGGCCCCAGGAGACTGAAAGTTAAAAACCCAGCAGCAGGACTGGTCAAGGCTCCCACTACTCCTTCCAACGCGGACCAAAGGACCATTTTGCCTTTTGCCTGTACGAAGCAAAGAATGGCCTGGCTGTCCATGTTCTAAGAGCTCGGTTTTGGGTGCAGGGAAAAAGGGCAAAGGAAAAGAGAGAAAAAGCAGGAGTGTTTGGGGGTTTGGGGAGAGCTTCCCCCACTCCCTCTGGGCCAGGCCTCTAACCAGGTGAGGAAGATGCTCACTCAGGCAGGTGGACGGTGTGACCGGAGGAGGCCCTGCACCAGGGCCGGCTTCCCAGCCCCTCCTGTTTCCTCCAGCCCGCCAGAAGTGCCGGCCAGCCTCTCTCACCCCTGGAGCAGAGGAGGAGGGGAGAAGGGCAGTGGCAGGAAGGCGGAGGAGGGAAGCCCTCCACAGGCCCTGCTGTTGGGGTTACCCTCGGTCAGTGGCCTGCCACCCCGGCTTGAGTTTCAAGACTGCTGTCCTCCCTTTTGTTCAACGTGAAAAGGAACCACAGCGATCAGCTGCTTGAGGAACGGGTGGAGGAAGCAAAGGACAAAAAGGAGAAGAGAAAATCGATCACATCAGCATCCCCGCCAAGGCCCAGACGGTCTCCCAGTCCCGCCCAGTGGGCAACAGCTGAGAGGGGAGAGTGAGGGAGAGCTCAAATAGTTTTGGGGTTTTCTGCCACCTCCACTGGTCTGGCCTTATAAACAAGCCCTACACCATTTCTGGACTACACAAGGGCTGGGGGATTGTGAACAGATGGCCCCCTGAGGCTTTTCTGGGGTGTTTTTGTGAGGATCAGCGGTGTTTTGCTGCGGCTAGAAGCTACTTTCTTTTGCTGTCTGCTCCGTGGAGGGGCTGGACTCCTCTCTAGGACCGGGTCCCAAAGAAGGGGTAGGGCAGGGTGAAGATGCAGCTCCCTGAGGGCCTCCTTAGAACACGTGTGGAGCCTGAGGGGCCTCGGTCCTCCATCTGAACCTGGGCTTCTCAACCAAGGACATCCCCCAAAGAGCTCAAGTTTAAGAGGCTGGTTCAAATCTCAGCTCCAGCATTTACAAGTGGTTCGATCACTCAGCCTTCCTGAGCCTGTTTCCTGTAAATGGAGACCTGCTTCACAGGGAGAGGGGCAGGAGAGGGGCGGGGAGGAGAGCACTGAGGATGGCACTATGTGGACAGCGTGACCCTGGGAGAGTGACCTGCAAACAAGCAAGGGAACATGCAAGCTGGAAAGTGCACAAGCTCAAAACAAATTTAAATAAATTCATAGATGACCATTAAGTAAAGAATTCACAAGGGGAATTAGAACATTAAAGATTATGTTCCCTGGCAAGCACCAAATAACTTAGAATCCTGTCTTGAGAACAACGGAAGTACCATACTTTTTCAAAACCAAACCAAACTCACTGCCATTGAGTCAAGGCGGACCCATAGCAACCCCCTGTGGGTTTCTGTTTATGGGAGTACAAAGCCCAGTCATTCTCCCTTGGAACTAACGGTGGTTTTGAACTGCTGACCACGAGGATCGCAGCCCAACATGAAACCACCATACCACCAGGGCTCCGATACTTTCAGATACCAGATATTCCTTAACTTTTACCTGACCCCATTATTTTCCACTTTGAGTATTTTGTTAATACCGTGTATTTGCATTAAAGGATGGTTGAAGCCAGGTGCATCTCTGACATTTTGTTACAAAAATTGGATTCTGGCATATGTTATGTGGGACATATCTATCCCTCTCAAGCCTGGGGTAGGATTATGTAGGTCATACTTGATACTCTGAACTCTGAGGTAAAATTACACGGGATGCATGTCCCCTCTGGACCTTGAGAGGTACATGCAATTTAGTGCACCCAGAAATGCAGGATTCACCTGAATGTAGGATCATCGAGAATGGCAACTTCCAACGAGCAGAAAGGGCAACCAGAAAGACAAGAGGTCTTAAAAAAAAAATTCATGGAAAAATTAAAAGATAATAGAATCATAATGAACTAAAAGACAAGGCTTAACAGTAAAAAAAAAAATAGAGAGAAAAACTTTGCAAAATTATACCTCCAAGATATATCACTATATGCAGGACCCTAAGAAAACGGTACTTTTCAGCACAGACTACTTCACACAGTTACATGGGTCCCCTCCTGGCATTTTTGTGGGCTGCCTGTGGGAAAACAGGGGCGTGATAAGCTCCAGAAGAGGAAAATATAAGTGGGTGCTCTATATCCCGCAGGTCAGGAACATCTATTTACCTACCAATAAAATGACCAACCTGCTCAAGTTGTAGGCACTGAATATACTACTAGAATAAGAGTGCAAAATGGTATCAGCTGGGGCAACTGAGACCGCTGGACAAAGTACCACTTTTAGATGCAACACTCAAGAAAGGAAACAGCACAGGGCACTGGGCAAGTCTGCTGCACAAGACCTACGTACAGTCCGAAAGAGCAAGGATCCAAACATGACGACTAAGGTACCCTTTACCCAAGCCACGGGGTTTCAATGGCCTCATCTGCATGGACAGTGAATAAAGGAAGACCAGAGAAGAAGTGACGCTTCGGAACGAGGATGCTGGTCAAAGACATGGCCGGAAGAACAAACACATCTGTCTAGGACGAAGTGCATCCAGAATGTTCCTGAGAAACAAAAATTGCAAGACTTCCTCTCACAAACTTTGGACATGTCATGAGGTGAAGGGCATCACTTGGGCCCAGTAAAGGGTCAGCCCCCAAAAAGAGAACTCTCAACGACAATGGGTTGGCACAGTGGCTGCCCCAAAGGTCTCAAACATAAGAACAATTGTACAGATGGCAGCGTTTCATTCTGTTGAACACAGGGTCGCTGTGAGTCAGGCCAGACTCGACAGCACCTAACAACCACAAGGCTATCCTTTTGCGCTTTCAGGCAGTAACAGGGGAGGGCCAGAAATGAGGAGATTACGATGAGAGCCACAGTGAATTCCCAAATTGCTCTCACCACCCACAGGGTAAATCAGTCTGATACTGACCAAACAAACTCTTCATGATGCTCACAGTTTGAAACCTTTTAAAGGCAGTCTGATATTGCGGGGTACACGTTGTCCCGCAATGCTTTTCTATTCCTGTCTGAGTAAAGCTGACCTTTGATTAGACGTGGGTCAAGCAGGATTTCAACACGGTGGTTCAGCATTGCATCCCCTGATTACAGCCCAGTTGGGGCCAGGCCACTTCCCTGGAAGGAAACCAGCAGCCTGGGCTCCAGGACATGGCCTGGCTCTGACAGGTCAGGGAAAACCTTTGCATGTTAAATGAAAGGGTTTCCGAATATGAAACTCTAAGAATGTGCACCGGGACACTTTTACCAAGTACCTACAGAACATGCATTGCGATCACTAAACGCATTCAGGGACTTTCCAGGTTGATCACATAATGAAAGATGTTGTGAGGGCAGAGTGGGAAAGACTGGAATTCTAATTCTATCCCTGCCCTGGCCAGCTGTGCTACCTTACCTAAGTCTCTTAACTTCTCTGATTTCGGCTTCTTCGCGTTGTTGTCTTCTTTGAAGTAAAAAAAATCCTTACCTCGCATGACAGTTATGAAAAATTAATGAACTAAAATACAAGAATGATGTTTGGGACACACCAGCCTATATATAGGCTAAGTATTTTACTTTTATTTGTTCATTTCTTCTCCACAGCATCCCAGAAGGAGGTCCTAAGATTACTCCTGTTTTGAAAAAGCAAGGAAACTGAGGCACAGATATGTCAGGGAGTTGTCCAAGGTCACACAACGACTAAGGGCAAAGGCAGCCCTTGAACTCACCAGCCCAATTGCCCAGTGTGTTTTCTCACCATTCAATTATATCACCCAGCGGATGTTTGCAAGATGTAAGTCACCCCCCTTCCCTCAACTGCCGCCCAAAGCCAGGTACCTCATCACTATCTTGATGCCTTTCAATTACCAAAGCACAGCAAGGGTTCGCCCAATGAGTTCTCAGTATTATCAGTAAATCAAATGCCCAGAAAGTTGAGGCCCTCTTCCCTGGGCCGAAATCCAGTGTAACCCTCAGGACTTAGGTCATCAAAGTCTTGGTCAGAGGCGCACCTGATTTGGGTCATGACTCTGTGGGCAATTGCAGCCATGCCATTGACTCCACGTGGAATTCTGGTCAAAGAAACACAGAAGCTCAAAATTCAAGTCAGATGTCAAGATGCATCAGGTCTGCCCAGATCTCTCCTCCTACTCCGCCCTTCCCAAACCATGGCCTCAGGATGTGACGTCTTCCAAAGAGACAGCTCGATCCCCGTGACAAAATGTCCCAAGTTCTTCATTGTTCGTTCCTGGCCAGGCTATCACATGCTCAGAGGCCTCTGCATCCTGGAGACACAGCATGGCCTGAGCCCCCTGAAACTGGCCCTCAATCAGGGACCAGGGAATTTGGGGGCAGCCCTCACCCTCTCTAGGGGAAGCTGAGATAGGCACTCCAGGTCACAGCAAACAGCCACAGAGGATATATGCCCTATCCAACTCCACTGAGCCTGACTCTCTGGGAGAGTGCCATCCACACAAACCATGGGGCACATGGTATCCCAGAAATGTGTCCCTGGCGCTCCTCAGTAAGGCTTCTGATTTACTCCTCGGCTGTCCTACCTACCTGGCCCAATTAGCGGGTCCATAAAGCCATCTTCCACTGTCTCTCAATGCACCCACTGGGTTTCTGTGTTAGAGGCACAGGCCCAGCTGTAACGGGGAAAGGGACCAGACACCCGGGGCATTATGATCGTGGCTGAAGACAGGAATTACTGAGTCCCATGCCTCCAACCATAGCACTGTCCACAGCATTTGGGCCATACCACAGCTGAAAAAGGCTAGAACCTTCCATCAGGCCACTCTAGCCCAAGCATTGTCCCCGGCACCACGTACACAATGGTGAGGTTGAGGGAGCAGGTGTGGGGATGCAGCAGGGGGCAAGAAGCTAGAGAACAGTGGACAGAAGGGCCCATGTAAACATTGGAGGACTTCTACAGATCATGTGATATGAGTTACCACAGGAGGGCAAGAAGTCTGGCCCACAAGCTATGTCCTTTTATTTTTCTACTTCCTGCCAAGCACTCAACCACCCCTCACAGGCACAAGCCAGAGAAGCCTGACCCACGGAACCACCTAGAGATGAGGGTAAGTCTGTCGTCAAAATATTAGGATTTGGGAGGGCAGCTTTTGAGTTTCAAAGTCAATCAACTGCAGGCCTCTAGGTTCAATACAGCTCTTACAGAAAGTGCTGGGAGCTAATCTTTGTGGAAGAAAGCCAGCCAAAAAAACTTTTGCCATTATGACAAATTGAAAAAGTTTTAAAGAACTTCTGGCCCTGTTATTAATTTAGAGCCCTATTGATCTGAGTTCACACAAGGGAGCCAACTCGACAATTACATGAGGCTGGGATTTTACACTTTTCAGAACATTTTCATTTGATCCTGATGACATGCTTTTAAGGAAAGGGGGGAGGTATGTTCTATCCCTTTCCTTCCACAAAGAGGTACGTATTACTTACTGTGATGGATTGATTTGTGTGATCCCCCAAATTATGCTGACATTCTTAAGTACATGTGGACAGAGTAGGGTGGACCCTAATCCTAAATAAGTGGTGACCTTCCTTATGGAACAAAAAACACAAAGACACAGTAGGAAGATGGTCATGTGAAGACAGACGCTAGAGGGGCATGAAACATCTAAAGGCCAAGGAACACCACCAGGATTCCCAGGTAGGAAGGTAGGAAGAAGCCTTCAGAGAGACCAGTGTCTCTGTGAACACCTTAGAGATCACAGTGTCTCTGGGAACACTCAGAGGTCTGATTTTTCTTCTTCAGAGACAATCCATTTCTGTTGTTTCAAGCCACTAAATCAGCAGTTCTCAACCTGTGGGTCGTGACCCCTTTGGGAGTTGAACGACCTTTTCACAAGAGTCGCCCCGATTCATAAGATTAGCAAAATGACAGTTAGGATGTAGCAACGAAAATATGGTTGTGGCGGGGGTGGTGGTGGTGGTCACCACAACATGAGGAACTGTATGACAGGGTCAGGGCATTAGAAAGGTTGAGAACCACGGCACTAAATGATGGTACTTTGTTCCAGCAACCATGAGAAATAAATACGCTCAGCCTTCGGCTACTTCTTGAAGTACAACCATAAGGGAGATTCAGGCCTGCCCTCAAGGCACTTAACCCAGTGGACAGCGACCATCACCACTTAGTCCCAGGTGACCTCGAATCCAAAGACTGAGCAACTTTCTACAAGTGGGTGTTTTCCCAAAGTCCCAATTTAGAGGCAAGGAAACCTGAATCCCAGAAAGCTTAAGCAAACTAGCAAAGGTCAGGTAGCAAGCCAGGGGCAGAGGGGAAAGAATTCAACTCAGATGTGTTGGGTGTCAACTATGTACCATGACCACTGATAATTCTATCAGTCATTCACAGACGCCACTGATATGATGCTTAGTGATCCTTGGAGGCAACTAATCTGTTTTGCCAGGAAACCGAGAGCCAGAAACGGTTCCCAAGCTACACACCTAGTGGGGTTGCAGTGCCAGAGATTTTTCTTAAACACACCTGAATACAAAGCCCCAAACTCCTCTTATTCCCAAGCTTCCAGTGTTGACCCTACTTGGATGAGAACAAAGGTGCTTACCAAGTTCTTAGAGAGCAGAAAACAAGAAGAATCAAATGCAGTGAATGGGTACACGGGAGTCAAGAATGAATTCTGGCAAGATGCAATGGCATATGGAATCTACGTAGAACAGAAAAGAGGTAAGTATTTCTCCCCTTTACGTTCAAGAACCCACCTACACAAATTAGGAGGCCGAAAGCAAGTCGCTTGCAACATTCCGGACTTAAAAAATGACAATTGTGGCTGACTGCACATGGCTTATGAGTCAAAAGCATGACGGTTATGCTGAAAAACCTAACGCAATCTCAGCTTGCATTAGCAGAAATCTGGTGCTCTGACACAGAAGGCAAAAGTCCCTCTCTACTCAGTGCGGGAATGCTGTCGCAATTCCTGGTCCACTTCAAGGAGGAAATGCTGCTGTGGTTAGGGGCTCCCGAGATGGCTTCCACGCAGAGCAACCCGATGCACAACAGAGCAATGGCCTCATGACCGATGCTGTGGCTATGGCAGCCACTGTCCCAAGTGACCTCACTGAGAGACTTCCTCTTTCCTCTCGACTTCCTCGGACACTCGACTTTACCAAGCAAGATGCCCTTCCTCCGGGACCAGTCCCTCCTGATATGATATCCAAGACCTGACTTCTAGCGGACATTCTGGCTGTCCTTCCAAGACAGATAGGCCAGAGGCAGGAATTAAGAGAAAAACATTCCGTCAAAGAAAGGGAGAGTTAGACTGCCTGGAAAAATCAAATTCCTAGAAAAATGAAGGAAACTGCATGAAAGCTGTCTTCAAATATTCCAATGGAAATAGAACTCGATTCATTCTCTAGAAGGCATATAGCAGAGTAAATATATATATATATATTCTGGCCATGAGGGTTAGCTACCCTCAAAATCAGTAGTTCTCAACCTTCCTAAGGCTGCAACCCTTTCATACAGTGCCTCGTGCTGTAGTGACCCCCCCAACCATAAAATCATTTTCGTTGCTACTTCATCACTGTCATTTTACTACTGTTATGAATCGGGCTACCCCTGTGAAAGGGTCATTTGACCCCCAAAGGGGTTGTAACCCACCTGTTGAGAACTGCTGCTCAAAATGATCTATCTTATGAGAAACAGGTCCCCACACGGGATCAGCAAGATAAGGCTCCAGACTAGACCAGTTCCTAGAAATCTTCCAGGCCTGAGAGTGACCATACTGGAGGGTTGAGCCTATCGTGCACTGAGTACAGGAGTTAGTGAAGATAAACATAGGTCTCGAACTAGGGCTCCACAGGGCTCGTCTCAGCAACGGGTCCCTCTGAAATCTACAGTATCCTAGTCAAACTCAACAAAAACACACCAACTTCTTCTCGGAAGAAGCCGCAGTTGGGTGCATTTGCCTCTATGCCGAGACAAAGAGGAGGAAGCAATTTAGGTTATAGCTGCAGGGCAAAAACATGAAGGCACTGGAAGAACCAAGAGGTGTGCAATCAGTGTTGGTCTAGAGCCATGGAAACAGGAGAGGCCTTCACCCTCAGAACCGTGCGGACAGGGGCTCCTCTTCGCCACCCCTGGACTCGTGTCTCCAGGTGCAACAAGAAGAAAGGCAGTTCTGTTTCTAAGGGGAGACCTGACCCTGTGCCCATCGGCCAGTCTACTACAACAGCTGAGCAAGTGGGGAGGAGGTTCAACAAGCATCATCTAAGATCGACACCGTCTCTCGTTTAGTAAGCACCTACTATGTGCCAGGTAGGAGCATGAGTGACACAGTGGTTAGAAGTTGAGCTGCTAACCCTGAGGTCAGCAATTTGAAACTACCAGCCGCTCCTAGGGAGAAAGATGAGGCTTTCTACTCCCACAAAGCATTACAGGCTCAGGAACCCACAGGGACAATTTTACTTTGTCCTACAGGGCCACTTGCCATAAGCTCTCCAGTTCAAAGCCACCAGCTCCTCTACCGGAGAAAGATGGGGCTTTCTACTCCCGTCAACTAGTATGTCCCACCGGGGCCAGGTCTGCCCTGCCTGATAGGGTCACCATACGACGTGCTGGCAGTGCGTTTGGTTTATGTACCAGATGCAGGGTTTTCCATCTGCATGGCAAGTTAGCTGTTATATCACAGCTGAGGTAATGACGGCACAGAGAGGTCACGTGGCCTGACCAAGATGGTACTGCCCCCAAATATCCATATGTGTCTCCTCTGTGTCAGATGCTGCTCTGAACACAGTGAAATGCTAGTTCTTCTGCACAGGAGTCCAATGCAAAGGATTCTCCTAACAGCCCCTATTGAAGACGAGGAGAACTGGCCCAGAAGATGTGAATTAACTTAGCCACAAAGTCCCACAAACTAGAACTCAAGCTCTGCCTCGGGTTCACCAGCATACAGTCAGCCAGTGGACTGGGGAGGGTGGACGCTTCACTCTCTGGATGTTGCAATCTCTCTGTCTGTGTCCTGCACAGGCTAGGCTGGAGGTCCCTCGCAGCTGCTCCCATAGCCCAGAGTCACTTCTCCCTCTGCCCCAAAGCCACACCTCCTCTGCGCCAGCCTCCACCTCCCCCTAGCTGTGTTTGCCCACCCTTTTTTCCCCTGCCCAGAGAAAGCAAAGGTTCAAGTTCCCAAGCAAAGCCCCAACCTGAGTCCCGTCCCGTTTAAACTCTTGCACGTTCAGCTTTCTCAAGTAGCTCACACACACCAGGAGGCTTTTCAGTCCAGGCCAGCCCACACACAGCTCCCCAAACACAGGGGAGGGACATTCCCTCAGCAACAGCCGCAGTCACCTGCGTGGGGAGCAGGACTGTATCACGGGTGCTGGCGAGAACTGCTGGTGCAGGGGATCAGGAAAAGTCGACCGGGTTACGGAACACTACGCGTCGTTAAAGACTGACGATGAGGCTGTGAAATGCCTCATGACACACCTGCCTGGATGTGGAGAATGTTGTGCTGCGTAAAGTTAGTCGATCACAAAAGGGCAGATATTGTATGAGACCACTGTTATAAAAAAAAAAATCAAGGAACAGACTGTCACATAATTCTCTTGTTTTCACACCAAAAGAAACAGACTTTGAGGCTTACCAGGGGTGAGTGGGGGGGGGGAGGAAAGACTGGCAAATAATAGGCTAGTGGGTAGTCAGGTGTTAATTTAGGCAAAGGGGAAGATCATGGTCTACAAGAGGGGGAGGACATAAACCGGGGGTGGGGCAGGGAAGAGAGCAAGCGATTGGGGGCCTGGATACCTTGTTGAAGTTGCTGAATGCGAAAGCGCTGATCTGATATGTAAACCCTCACCTAACTCACAATAAAAATTAAAAGGAAAAAAACAGACTAGCTTTTATTAGCTTCCTTATTGCTTTTAACATCTTCACAGACCATGCCCCCCAGCACGGCCTGCCCCAGGCAGACTGCTCCCCTCTCCCTTGTTCTTGTCCTCCCCCAGAGGCCACTGCACTAACATGCCTGCAGCCAGTGAGCACCTCACTGGGCCAAGGGCCTGACACTTCCTCAGTGACAAGCCATTAACTGCCTGGATGCTGACCAGATCAGAGGTGAAGATTTCAGAGTTCAAATACCCATCAGATGAAATCAAACGTCTGCATTTTCCTTTTTAAAATAACTGCTGAGCTTTCCCTTATTCAAATCAAGCGGCAGCTGTCATTGCTCTTATAGGCACAAAAGTGCCCATTGTTAATAAATCTGCCCTTTGTTCACCACAGCCATACAGCCAAATGAGGGGTGGGGGTGGGGCGGACACAGTTGGCTGCTGCCCACACTGCAGGCAGTTCTGGTGAGTGTCTATGCATCTCCTCACCAGGGATTTTCCTGTGTCCCCAGAGAAGGCCACTGCATTCTATGTCTGCTGCATCCAGCTTCCCTGGTGTCTTCTCAAAGGCCTCCTATCAAAAGAACCGCAGCCCAGCCCCCTTGGCCGTCATCCCCTAGTTAAGAGCTAAAAGGAGCATGCCTGGCTGTCTGGCGACAGGTTGATTTTCCAGCTGCAAACCAACCTTAAAGACGCTTTCACTCACTTGAGTTGGAGTTCTCGATCTGCCGTAACGTTCCCAGAACTTTGTGGATATCCTTCATGCTGGTGTCTCTCTGGCTGTACAGAAGCAGCCTCTGAGCATCTGAGAACAGGCGCGACACGCTGCAGGGAGAGTGAAAAAAAGAAAATGCCGTGGTTAGGTCAGCTGTCTCTCCCACTATATCAAACCGACTAATAACGCCCGGGCTCCGAGCTCCTCCAAAGACAGGCGTGGGCCCCCTGCCCCCTTTCCCTGTTTCACTGATTCCCTATATTCCACCCATCTACCACCATCCTGGTCCTGAGTGCCCTCCCTTCATGTCCACACAACCGGAGCTCATCACTCCTTCAGCCCTAGCCCTGGAAGCCCTCCCTGGCACGCACACATGCACACATGTACACACACACATGTGCGAGACAGCATCCCCAGGGCCTAAGACCCACAGTAGATTTAGGGGCGCATGAACAGGTTTTCATTTCTTTCATTCTGTAAGAATGAATATATTGTAATAACTCCAGCCTGGATTCTATCGACCGTTTTACCAACACAGTTGTAATGTGCAACTTTTAATGTTTTTGCATGGAGGAGGATGCCCATGAAAGCTACCAGGTCTAGCCCTCCGTCTGCCCTCACCATAACTCCCTCGGATTGCCTCCAGACACTCCCACGGCCCGCAGCTCATTCTAACCCAGGGCATGATTCTGTACATTTGAACCTTCAATGTCTCACTTGGCAAACCTTTAATAAGTCCATATTTATGTCCGAAAATTGAGGCCAAGAGCCAAGAACACAAAAGCAAAGGAAGCAGTATTTTGGCCCCCAAGGAACTCATACCCAGGGAAAAGACAGACCTGCAGCCAGCAGTGACACTCCGGTCTGACAGGGGCAGTGACAGAGGGAAGAAGAGGGAGTCTGAGAGCAGAGGGGACAGATGCTCAAAGCCTCAGCCTTAAGCTCCTTGAAGGCAGGGTCACCTGCGGTGACTGTTTTGACAGCCCCAGCTCCTAGATCCAGCCATTGCACATGTGTAATAAGTATTTGCTGAGTGAACAGATGGACAGATGTAGCCACATCTCCTCTACCTATCTGCCATTCTGTTTTTGGATGAACATCGCCAATTACATAACTTTTAGCTATATTTGATCATTACCCCTAAAATGTAACAAAGAGAGGACTGTGATTTTAAATCTTGGTGGCAATTCTTCCTCCCCTCCTTCTGCGGATTTTATCACACACATCTTTACATAATCACCTATACTTAAAGCCAACCATTCCGATGCAGGTGAGAAGTGAAAGAAAAGTGTGAATTGACACATTTGGAAAAGAAAACCCCAGCTGGTACTTACATGGATTTGTTAAAGTTTCCAACAATGCCTGGAGCCTCACCAGGAGTCGGATAACGAAAGCAGGGGTTGTTGGCATTACAGATAATCCCCTGAACCCAAGGAAGTGTCCCTGCAGAGGGCATGGCTTTGTTTGGAAAGTGGCCTGTAGAAAGGAAAGAAAAACACACAGAGAAATATTACTCCAATGTTCTCCAGCGATTGTGAGGCTTGATAGGAGTCCTTACCTCTATTGGCTCAACACATACAATGTCCGCCTCCCCACACGGACCAACCTGACCCTGGGTTGGACACTGGGCATCAGATAGCAGGCCTCTACGACTGCGGGCCAGGTTCTTAATCTACCTGGGTATCATCTGTAGAACAGGGCTCATGATCCCAACGACAGGGCAGTGCCCAAACGAGTAGATCAGACCAAAGAATAAAGGCACTTAGGTCTTGCACATTTCTTCACGTTCTATGCTCACCCTGCTTTACCTTCAGAGGCAGAGGGCCTTGAAGAGGGCTTCGTTCAAGTTCGTAACCAAGGAGGAAACCAAGCCAAAACAAACGGACCAATGAGGAATCCTCAGGGAGTGAACTGGCATGCCTGGGGGTAGAACCCACATTTGCATGTTCCCAGCCTACGCCCCTTTTCTTAGACCAGAGGTTCTCAACCTCTGGGCCGACACCCCTTTGCGGATCAAAGGACCCTTTCACAAGGGTCACTTAAACACACCCTGCATATCAGATATGTACATTATGATTCATAACAGTAGCCAAATGAGTTATGAAGTAGCAACAAAAATAACATTATGGTTGGGGGTCATCACAACATGAGGAACTGTACTAAAGGGTCGCTGCCTGAGGAAGGTTGAGAACCACTGTCTTAGACCAACAACCTCTTTATAACCCGCTCTCCTCCATCTCCTTCTGTACTGCTCTCCGATAGGTTCACCTTCTCGGCCAGACCAAACGCTCCTTGTGGCACCCAATAAACGTGCCGACTGGGAATTAGATGTGACCTGTGGGGATCCGTTCATCGGTCGCCCCAACCAGGAGCCCCATCCAACAGGTCCCTGTCTCAGTGTCCACTCGCTTCAGTTCGGAGGACCTGCCTCACAGACAAGGTTGACCCGATCTGGGCCTTCAGAGGCACCGTTTGGTGTGTGGCAGCCATTAGTGGCTACTTCTCTAAGGATCGAGATGTCTCTGTCCTCAACCTGAAGACCACGGGTCCCTATAACAGGAGGGCTACCTTTCATGACACAATGGGACTTCAAAAGCTTATGGAAAAGTAGAACTTTAGATCATGGAACTTGTCCACAAACTTTGAAGCATCTTCTTATTGGGGGTATTATCTGGGACCCCAAAAGAGTTCAGGGCCACTGAGCACTAGGGAACGGGCCTGGACAAGATGTACTGGCACAGAGCTGCAACAATGGACTCAAACACGGAAATGATCGTGAGGATGGTGCTGGAACAGGCAGTGTTCTTGCTCTGGCACGTGGGTCGCTGTGCGAATGGACCGACTTAAAGGCACCTAGCAACAAGAACTAACTTAGGTGGTAAAGAATTGAGTCACTTCTTGGGCTTTGAGATCAGACCAACTGGAATTCCTGTCCAATCTCTGCAATTCCCTAAGCAGAAATTTTGACCAAGTCACCAAATCCTCAATTTCCCAGCTGTAACATAGTAACAGAAACACAATTCACTTTCACAGAGCTGTGGTATTATATGAGTGCTCAATGAGAAGCACTTAAGCAAGCGCCCAACTCAGAGACAAACTTCAATGAATGGCCTATCAGGATTCCCAAGACCAAACTCACTGCCATTGACTCACAGTTATGTTATAGGACAGATTAGAACTTCCCCTGTGGGTTTCCAAAGTACAAATCTTTACAGAAGTAGAAAGCCTCATCTTTCTCTAATGGGGCAGCTGGTGGATTTGAACTGCTGACCTTGAGGTAGTAGCCAAAGGCACAGGCCACTATGTTACCAGGGTTACCAAGTTATATAGAGGGGAGGCATGTTGTGAACCTACACTCCTCTCCCAAGCCTGGAACAGTCCCTTCTCGTCATACAGCTACCACCTTCCTCCACAGGAGGAATTTTGCTTTAATCTATACACAAATAACGCTAACCAGATAATGCTAGCCTCTCAAGATGTTACCGCATAACCAGGGCTTGCCATTTTGCAGTTCAGTAGTGGGGCCCTTTTATCTGCTCTTTCTTGTGGCCAAAATCTAACAAGAGAGTAACAAAGCAAAGATGTGACAAGATCCGTGGTCACCCTCTGCAGGGACTCTGTCCTGTTGAACATTTACTTAGCTAATCTCCTTATCGCCCCGGTAATAGTTCAAGGAAAACCAAACAAGGCCCTTTGCCTAAATCAGTCGCTCTTTACTGGGAGAAGATTTATGTAACCCAACAAAATGCTTGAAGGATCAAGAGATTCTCCCCTAAATGTTGATGGCAACATATGTACAAGTGTGCTTAATCCAAGTGCATGATGGATTGTTATAAGATTTGTACGAGCCCCCAATAAAATGATTAATTAAAAAAGAGCGAGAGAGATTATCCCCTGAAAGCTCTAGGGGGTACTGGTGTGAAAGACAGAGCTGTGTTGGTCAAAGATAAGACAGAGCAATGAAGAGGGAGGTAACGAAGGTTGGACACTGGTGCATGAAGCAAAGACACCGAGAGGTCGTGCCCCGTCAAACAAAAGCAGGACACGGCTTAAACAGGAGGATAATGAAACAGCATAATGGGCTCCCAGAGTCCAAACAAGTCAGCCAGGTCTCATGAAGAAGAATCACAGCTCAACCCTTTGTTCCCAGAGCTAAGGCCCTGTGCAAGCTCCACCTTAGTTCTTAGCTTTCTCCACTCTGTCTTTCTAGCCAGCTCCCTAGAAGGTACCAAGAACAGGAAAGAAGGCTACCAGAAGTGCATCAGTAATGAGAAATGTCCTAGCTGTCTTCTGCAAGAACAAACACTTCCCATTTCTGAGAATGTATCGTCTGGAGACAAAGGGATCTGGGTCATGTATGAGAGAGTTTTATGTAAAAAAAATGTGCATCAAGAAAACATCCCAACCCAATGCTGCCCAGGCCCACAAGTCCAACATTAACCCATTAACCCAACACCAGTCCACAAAGTCCTCCACCTCACAAAACAGAGGCAATGATGCCGACTGCAGGAGGAAAGCTGAGTCAGTGAACGAACAAGCATCTCAGCACTAGCAGTGGTCTCCACACGGCTGCTCCAGCACCCAGGGCTGCATCGGGATAGGTCCATGTGGCTTCTCCTTGGGGATGTCTTGTAGGAAGTCAATCTTGCAAGCTGAAGCAGGGAACTGCTAAGGCAGCTGCCCCCGATGCAACCATCACAAAACAAGAGACCCGAGAACTAGAAAGGCCGAGGCTCACCACCCATTTATCCCTCCGCCTTTCAATTAGCCCCACATGTGATTATCAGCCAGGCTGGCACAATTAACTAACTCAATCATGAATGGCCTAGCAGATGCATGTAGCTGTTTACCCCAATATGTGTCATCTGACAGGGGCTCAGAAACAAAGCTTAAAGAAAACATTTTACTCATCTATCAACAAAATCTCTTAAGGGTTCCAAAACAAGGACAACTGCGTCACACACCCATACATAAACGAAGATGCAAAGGAAAAGTAATGATTTTCTACTCTGTTCCTTTTGGATGAAATGAAAAAATCATATCTATTTTAAGGTTTTATGATTCAAAACCAAACTAAAATCTTCAGTGTCTAGGGAGTGTCAGCAGATGAGCAGGTACATTATGGCTGCTGTGGGCCAGCAAGTCGATTTCAATTCAGAGCGACGCTACAGCACAAAGTAGAACCTTCGCATAGGAGTTCCTCGGCTGTGCACGGAGCAGGAGCAGATCTTTACCAGGTTTTTCCACCTCAAAAGAGCTGGTGGGTTTGTACCATCCAGTCTGTACCAGTTCCAGTTAGCAACCCACCTCGTAACCCTGGAAATGTGCTTGGAAGGAGTCCTGGTGGAGCCATTGCTAAAGAGCTCAGCTTCTAAGTCAAGGGTCAAAGGATTATTGATTCAAACCTACCAAGTGCTTTGGGGAGGAAATGCCTGGTGATTTTCTCCCATTCAAATTACAGCCTAAAACCATATCACACTGCTCGCCTCTGTCCTACAGGATTGCTATCAGTTGGAATGGACTTGGTGGCACACACATGTGCTGTGAAAGGGGCAAGCCCATGAAAGGAACACAAGTGAATCGTGACCCTTGATCCATCCTTACCCTAAAACAGGTTTGTGCAAGTCCACAGGGGCTGCTGCAGGTGTGAGAGAAGCCGATTAGTGGTTGGGAACGTGAGTGAAGCAATGGAACAGAGCTTGTAGATGACAACCCTGCCCCAGACTCCCAAGTAAATGTGGGACGAATCCCCCCTGGGAATGATTCTTTAGATGGAAACAGCCCATTCCGTGATCCCACAAGGGAAAGAGACAGCCATTGTGAACTGATAACACACACAGCAGATGGACGGACTAGGAATACCCATCCCTGACTTATCAACACTGTTAGGTTCCAAAGACCAGGCTAGTGTGCAAAAATTAGCATTATTCAAGAAATGGAAGATAACCACATTAGAGCACAAAATGAAAATTGACTACTTTATTATGTAACTGCCAAATTACATCATTACATAATTGCCAAACCACTAAGAATCTTTGTTGAGTCAAGTTGACACATAACTATCGCTATCATAGCCACTTACTGTCACCTAGCACCCTGACATTCATTAATGCCAGACATACATTGTTGACACGCAAAACGGAGAATTTTCACTATTGTCATAAATGTGAAATATCAGATGAGATAGTCAATAAGTGAAGGATAGGTGTATTACTATTCCCCTTTTAGAGATGAAGAAACTAAGGTACAAACTGTATCACAGCTGTGGTGGTCATCTGCCCAAGGGAGCATAGTAAATGCTGCAGGCCATATTCAAGCCCAGGTAATTTGACAACCAGAGCTTGTGCTCTTAGCCACTGTATTACTGTGTCTATGCCTATGATAAAGGATATTACCAAAGTGCATGTTTGGGAGTCAGGCTGCCTGTGCTTACTAACTAGCTGGGTGACTTTGAGCAAGCAAGTCAAGTATCAACCTTCCCTGTGTCCCAACTTATTTATCAAGAAATTAAAGCAAATGATGACAATAATAATAGTCTAGTATGCAAAATTGTTTGAGAATCAAAGAAAGTATCAGTCAAACTAAGAAGTTCTATAAAAATGCTTTAAAATGTTGGTGACCATTATAATTACTATTGATGCCATTCCATACTTTGGAAACTCGTCTCAAAAAAAAAAAAAAACCAGAAAAGAAAAGAAAGAAAAGGAAATCTTGGTGGTGCTGCGTAAGGTTAGCACGCTTGGAAAAACCAAATGCACCTCATGTCTATTGCTTAGACTTCCCGCGCCAATGGTGAGTCTCAAACAGGGTGTCACAGATACTCACATTCATGTTGTTCATAGGGTGGGTAGCTCAGTCGAACAGATATCAGGATCAGGAAGATAAACAGAGGCCAGGCCACCTCCAGCAACAGCTGACACTGGGGAGGAAACAAGACATGAGCACTGTGGATTAAAAATATCACCCAGGTGCCTAATTCTATTGAGCTTTGGGAAATACACAGAAGCGTTCATTTAAAAATTGATCAACCTTTCCAGCCTCTCCTACTCTTTGCTAATAACTTAAGCTTTAATAACATCCAGTTGTTTGCAATTCTCTGCAATGGCTCTATTCCAGATTTCTGTGCCTTCCTGAAGCCAAGGAAGGTGCTTTCACCCTGCTTCCTCTAGCTCATGTCTCCACAGCTCAACCAGGCACGGTTTCCTTGACTTCAATCTCAGGCTGAGCTACGCGCCTTTGTCCCACAGGATACCCTGCTTCGTCCTTCCATAGGTTCTCAACTAGTTCCTGAGAATCATCCGCTTCTATCGCTGACTTCCACCTGCACTGTGAATACACTGGGTCCTGGTCATCGTTGCATTTCCAGCTTTAGCACAGGGCCAGGCAAGTAATGGCCACTTACTAAAAGGAGGGCAGCCTGATGTGCTGCTATGTACACCCACCTCTGCTCCTCTACACATACCTAAGCTTGCTCCCCACCTCCCCCTTGGGCTTGGAAGAGGGTTCCAATGGAGAATAAACATTCACACACGCGGCAATATTGGTCTGTGTGCTCCCTAAGTTGGAAAACTGGCAGCAGTGCCAAGTCTTCCCATCTTCTCCAATGGGTTGGAAGATCATGAATCCCAATACAGTTTGATCCACCAGGAAAAGCAAACCAACAGATAAACAGGCAGGAAAAACAAGAACTCACAAAGACAGTCTAATTTAACCAGTGGTATTCAGACAACTGGTTACATGGCCTCATATCTCTTATCAATTCCATGTCTTTCAGTTCCTCATTCTAAATTTTAATCAGAACACCACAGAAGCCCAGGAGAGTCGTGTGGCCTGTGGCTAACAGTAGTGGTGACGGTGCCTTCAGAGTCGCAAAGCCAACGCTGCTACGTAATTCTTCCTTTTTAAAAAAAAATAATCAAGTTTTCGCTTGATCCTCACATCCACATATTTTTTATTATAGAAAATTTGAGAATTAAAAAATATTTTTAAAGGTAGAAAAATGTAATACAAATCACCCTTATACGACTTCCCAGAAATATAATCCCTAGTAATTGAGCCAACAATGGTTCTCTGTTAATATATTTGGTTTTTCCTATGTATATTAATATTTTTCCTATGAATCCAAGATTGTACAGCACATATAATTTTTCATTAGGCTTTCTCATTCAACATAACACTTGGGGCATTTTCCGTGACATAAAATATCTTTTAAATTTGGTTTTTCAAGGTTCCTTGATCGTTTATAAATAGGTAACAATGAATTTAACTCTCCTACTATGGATTGGCACTTCAGAATGCCCGAGTGTCATTTATTATATTTTGTTTACTTTGGCATTTCCAAAGTTCAGAATTTCCAAAGACATTTTATGTGGTTCGCATTAGACTCTTTAAAAATAATAAAATCTTCTTTTGGGAATGAACTACAAATTTATACCAATAGATATACTGGCATGAAAGCATGAGGGATTCTTTTCAATCTTTTCCTGTTTTCTAAATTTCCTATAATAAGCATGTATTATTTCTCTAATAGGCAGATAAATAAGGCAAAAATCCATTGTTGCCTTATAAGGCTGGAAAATAGTTTACTTCACATAACACAAAGAAGATAAAATAAGACCAGCAGGTCCCTCTTTGAAGAAAGTATGCTGACAACAAAACCCTGAAGTTCCAAGATGCTGCGCTCAGGTCTTGCTAAGTATTTCTGTAATAATCCCAAAGAGCAGCACACACTGACCACTCCAAGTCTGAAATGACATTGGGCCTGTTTACCAGCTGTGTCCACCACCTCCCTTTTAAGGCACTCTGTGCTTCCATCAGCATGTGGCATAGCAGGAGCCCAATTTATATAGGAGCATTTCTGGTGGTTACACTTGGGGCTGCTAACCTCAAGGTCAGCAGTTCAAAACCAACAGCCACTTCCCGAGAGAAAGATGAGGCTTTCTACTCTGTTAAAGGGTTACAGTCTTGGAAACCCACAAGGGAAGTTCTATCCTGACATACAGAGTCACTAAAGAGTCTGAATTGATTTGATGGCAGTTAAGTTTTGAATAGGTCTCACCTAATGACACTGTCTACTCACTAAACCTGCCAAAAGATGTCTGTTGAGTAAGGCTCAGAAGCTGTTTGTTGAGTAAGGGTAAATGAAATGAAGCTGAAAAACTAACGGCAATGGAAAGATCAATCAGTACAGCCCTTTGAGAAAACCATTTGACAATAGGTATTCAAAAGGCATGTTTATTTATCCCCTTTGATTAAGTAATATTTCTGGGAATTCGTCCTACAGAACCAAATTTAAGTCATCAACAAGCTATATAGATGAGGTTATTCATTCTTTTGAGACATTATAATTGCCAAATGTTGGAAAGAACTTAAATGAACAGCGGTAGGGAAATGACTAAATCATGGTACATCTACTTGGCATTATGCAGTCATTACAAGAATAGTGATGTGACAAAAATCATCAACTGTGCAATATTAAGTATAAATAGAACACAAAATTCTAAGCATTTTAGGCCTACACTTAGGTAAAACTTGGAGCAACAAAGGAAAGGAGAGCCAGGAATAAGAAGGAAGCCGTGGAAAGTGTACCTAACAGCCTTCATGAACAGCGGCCTCCTTTGTGATGAAACCAGACGGGATGACACGGCTCCATGATTGAACATTTTGATCACAGATTCTATCGAATCCTAGTAATATGGGGTGCGGGCTCTTTGCAGAATTTCAAGCCCCCATGTAATCCAGAATTTCTGGAACCATGAAGGCTAAAAGAGTTCCCCAAACTATTGCCCTGAGGTAATCTTTAAACCTTAAGCCAACAATAACCCTGAAGTCTTCCCCAAACCGGTCATTTAGCTTAAATAGTAAGGGTTCTCTACCTTGAGCACTGAGTTCATTTAAGAACGACCGTATCTATTTGGAATAAGAGCAAAAAGAAAGATTAGATAGGAAATCTAGAGGGAGGGGAGGGAGCAGTGAGTGTATGCTAATGGAGGAGGCACAGTTGGGGGATGAGGGAAATGAGGAGCGAATGCACTGGAGGACTGTAACCAATGTCACCGAACTGTACATGTAGACACCGTTCAACGGGTGTTTGCTTTGTGTGGACGCTCTCCACGCCAACCAACAAATATTTTTAAAACTACAAACTGTTCGACTGTGATTGAATTGAGCATAGAAAGAGTGAACTTTCCAAAAGTGTATTAAGAAGTGAGGAGCTGACACCAAGGGCTCAAGTGGAAAGCGGGTGTTGTGAGAATGATGAAGTCGACATATGTACTAATGTGCTGGACACAAATGATATATGTACAGATGGTGAAGAGTTGTATGAGCCCCTAATAAAATGATTTTTTTTAAAAGAATTGACGTTCTGAAGTTTCCATTTCTACTTTTAGGGCAGACAGTCTGTCCCATCCTGTGCAGACTCAGTAGGGACTAGGAACATTGTCGTGGATTCCTTCCTCTGTTGGCAGGGTGCCCTGGGAGGCAGGTGCTACGGACGTCTCCAATTACACAGGACAAGGACGAGTCAAGGTAGATCCTGCCTGACTCGGAAGGCCACATCCTAAATCACTATTCCAAATGAAATTCTGTGAACGACTCTACAGTGGTGACGCATTAGGCTGCTAACCACAAGGTCAGAAGTTTGAAGCCAGCAGCTGGCTCCTCAGGAGAAAGATGAGGTTTTCTGCTTCCTCAAAGAGTTAACAGTCTTAGAGACTGTCTCCAAAGCTCACATCCCCCATACTCATGAGTCAAAATTTAACCCATGTCCTGTGCCCTGTACCTTTAAAATTATTACTCTCATAAAACCAGTCACCTTCCCAAGTCAAAGAGATGTTCTCGGTCATTCTTTTCCTATTAGCCACCACCCTTTAGAAACCTGACCTGATTTCGGCTAGGAAGGCCATTCTGGTTCTCTGTGAAAGTCACAATTTTCCCCATCTCACAGGTTTACCACGAGGTCCTTAGCATAACAACAACCACTGCCACTGAGCCAATTCCATCTCACAGCAACCAACCTTAAATGGTAGACTAGACGGTGCCTTAACAGCCAATGGGCTGGAACCACCAAACTTGCAGTTAGCAGCCCAATGCTTAACCACGTCTATCCCACTGGGCTTCCCCATACACAGCTTGGAAATAAGGTTGCTGCTCTGTCATTACACACTCCTCCTGGAAACTCTTTTAGTCTTGCTTCAGTAGCCAATGAGGTGGACATACATGGATGAATCCAAGGGTGTTTCTCCCCCAAGACAACGGCAAAACTTTCTTTAGGTGATAAACATTCAAATTTAATGCTATTTTGTATAAATGACTTAGTGTAGAGGCCAACTTATTGTGACCACTGTTACTATAATCATCATTCAACATGGATCAAACCATAGCTATGGTGCTCTTAAAACTCTCCAAGATAAAAAAAAGAGGAGCTGATACCAAGGACTCAAATAGAAAGTAAATGTTTAGAAAATAATGATGGCAACATATGTACAAATATGCTCGATACAATTGATGTACGGATTGTTGTAAGAGCTGTAAGAGCCCCCAATAAAATTTTTAAAACTCTCCAAGATGTATCCTTATTCACCTGAGGAAAAGGCATGAAATGAGAACACAGAAAATCAAAGGAATAAAAATTTGCCCTTGGGCAAAAGTCTTATGGGCAAAAATAGTCAAAACGTCTTGCGCCATCCTGAAATAAGTTTCTGTTTCTTAGCATTGTGTTGAAATTCTTGAGAACACAGTGAGGTATGAAAAGGAAACTAGAAGAATAAACTCTTTTTTATATGATTAAACTATTGAATTGTATGTTATGTGAATTATAGGTCAATTAAACTATTTTTTTAAAGATGAATAAAGAGGAGGAAGAGGAGCAGAAAGGAGGAGATGAAAGTATGCTTTTTTGTTTACAGCCCGGTCACAAATCTAAAAGAACCCCCAAAATTCACCAAAAAGCTGCAGCTGATTTTAAAACATGAAAAATTCATCAGAAACAAAATAACTTCCCCAATAGAACAGCAATCCTGGAAGCACATGATAACCAATTCAACTAATCGAATGGGGGCTGGGAGAATCATCCTACTCAGTAACAACAGATCCACAGAGCAGTAAACATCTTAGGCATTAATCTCAAGTATGCAATTCTTATACAAAAGAAAACCACAGCACTTTAATAAGAGCAATCATCAAACCAAGCTCACTGCTAGCGAGTGGATTCGGACTCACAGCAGCCCCCTAGGCCAGGGTCACAGTGCCCCTGTCGGTTTTGAGGCTGTAACTGTTTGTAGGAATAGAAAGCTTCCATCTTCCTCCAGCAGAGCGGCTGCTGGTTTCCAACCATGGGGGGAGCGGCCCAGCTCAAAAGCACGCAACTCCCAGGGCTCTGCTGAGAGGAAGAAAGGAAGAGAAAAACGAATGCGAGCAAAGGCATTCTGCCATGTTCCTAGATGGCCAAGAATTAATATCCAAAGATCATCGCATTTCCCAAGATAACGTGTAGATTTAATAAAACTTCACTTTTCATAGTAGGATACTTTTTAGAAGTTGGTATGGAAACAAGCCTCGGAGCAAACACTTAGATGAAATATCAGAGAAGATTCTGAGAGGCAAAAGCGAACACGCAGGACAATGAGCTCCCTCATATTATCACCAGGGTGATAAAAGGTTCTATCAGCACCAAGCAGAATGCTCAGCAAATGACGAAATGAAAGCCCACCAAGTTGCCTCCGCGCCATCATGACCCTCTGCACAACAGAAGAAAGCACTGTGCCAGCTTCACAATTATTCCTAGGCCTACGCCCTTCGATGCCGCCAGTGGGTCAATCCATGTCCCATCCACGGCCTTCCTCTTTTTTGATGGCCCTCTACTTTACCAAACATGATGTTCTTCTCTGGAGACTGGTCTCTCCTGACAAGATGTCCAAAATATAAATATGACAATGTGTTCAAAATAGCCCTCTATAAAAATAAGACCTTCATAACTGACCTAAATAACTGAAAACAGGATTTGGTGTTAAACAAAAATGAGCTGGTTTTGTTTTCCTTCATAGCCTTGGCCACAGTTGGTAAGTCAATTGGTGCTAATGCGATGGCTGTATTAAACATCAGCTTCCTTCACTGAACTATAAGCGGGATGCGGCCCGAGATGACACTGTCTGGTTCTTTCTCCACTGTACACCCAGCACCACGCACAGCCCGTGGTAGGCACTGAATAAAGATTTACACAAGCAAAACAATAAATAATTATTTGTTCTATCTTCATCCCATAAAGGGGGAAACTACAGTTTAGAAGAAATGAGTCTCCCAAGGCCGCTGAAGTACATGGTGACCAGACTGTGATTAGAATCCTAACCATCAAAGTCAGCACAAAGGGAGTCTCAGTGGCAAGTGAAGCTGGAAGTGGTGCGATGGGAGAGGGGGCCACAGAAAGTCTCCATCTAGCAGAAGTCTCTGGCTCTTAATGAGGAGTTTTAATTTGCTTGTAACTATTCCTTGTCCCTGAACAATGCTCCAAGCCCGGTATTCCAACATGGCATACACAAATTAGAATGATCTATTTTCCCAGCCACATGGCTAGTCAAATCTAATTTGGGGAAAATAGACAATAGAGGCAAAAGAGAGGAAGCCATATGGTCACACATGGTCCCATCTGCTCCCTGGGACTTTGGCCCCTGGATCAGCCCCCAAACCAGATGAGGATGCTGAGAACTCCGAAGCACCTCCCTCTTCCTGTCCCAAACTCTGTTTGTGCAGAATGATTACCACCCACATGAGTTACTTTGGACCCAAACTGAGCTTTGCACCCAACTTTCGCAACTTAACTTTAGCAGATTCTTTGCCCAAAAGAAACAGGGAAAAGCTAAGCCTAACGAAGGGTGCCTGGGGCTGTACAATGGGGGCCCAGAAGCAAGGAGCACAGGATCCATCAGCAAGCAAAGGCAGAGAGGAAAGGGCAAAGAGTTTCCCTTCGCCGTGGAGGTGTTCTGAGGTATATTCTTCGGCTGCAGGTTTTTACAGTCTTTCCTTTCTTCCTTAGCAGCATCACACCAGGCTTCGATAACAGGGGAGCTTCCTGGAGACTCAAAAATGAATGAGCAAGCTATGAATACATTTCCCACTCATTCAGCAGATACTGATTCAGCGTGTCTCAGCCTCCGGTCTAGCCTCTGGGACCAAGCTGCTACCTACCAGGATCTCAGGAGAAAGGGAGCACGCAGCCAATCTCCTATACATTGTAGGCCAATTTTTCTCCCTGCAGAACTAGCAGGTGAGCTATCAACGTGGCACCCAAACCTTAACAGGTTCCAATGTCTAAACACTATAATCTAGGCATCAAAGGAAGGCGTATCAGGTAAAGAGCTACCAATCTGAGAAAGGGCTACCAGAACTGAAGGTCTTTAGTATAAAAAAAGCACACAAAAAAAGATTCCACTTCACAGTGCTCCTACAGGAGGGAGTAGAATCACCCCCATAAAGTTGCCCAGACTGTGTGTCTTTACAGGAGCAGACAGCCTGATCTTTCTGCCGGGAGCACCTGGGGGCTCAAGCCCACTGTACCACGAGAGCTCCTTGCAGATAATGCAAAGCCTGATCAAAAACAAGGGGTGGGGGGTTGTGTCTGTAGGGCCTCCATCATGGCACTAGGGCAAGCCAGGTTTCTCTAGTTCTGATCATCTAAACAGCTATGCCTTAATATAAACCACTTTCCTTTCTGATTCAGTAAAATCCACATCCTCTAGGGCAGGGGTCCTCAAACTTTTTAAACAGGGGGCCAGTTCACTGTCCCTCAGACAGTTGGAGGGCCAGACTATAGTTTAAAAAAAAAAAAACTATGAACAAATTCCTATGCACATTGCACACATCTTATTTTGAAGTAAAAAACCAAAATGGGCAAAAACACCCAGCGGTCCTTGGTGGGCCACATGTGGCCCGTGGGCCATAGTTTGAGGACCCCGGCTCTAGGAAGAGAGGTAACTCCGGCACCTTAGCAGGCATCTCAGAAAACCTCTGTGTGCTGAGTGTTGTGTCTCCACTCCCTCCTTCAACAAGAACTCCACCACGAGGTTCCAATTTGTTTATGCCAAAGCCTGCCTCTCCAATACTGACACAAACTTTGAAATCCAGGAACTCCAATGAGCAAGAACCAACAAGCCAAAGATGACTGCAGATTGGACCAATCGGGATGACTCAACTCTGTCCAACTCAACTCAACGTTCTGTCCCAGGGCTCCGTGCGCTTCACTCCATGTGTGGCTGAGCACAGAGAAGCTACTCCCTGCCCTAAAGCCTCCACCTCTACGCTGGACCCTGGCGCTGATGAAGACTTCGCGAAGAAGAAAATATCATGCCATGGGCTGGAAAAGAAGCTGGCCTAAGTCTTGGCAATGCCAACTGGTGTCCCAGTTCAGTTACTGGTTGGCTCAAATTGGAGAAATCCTTTCCCGGCTCTGTGCCTCAGTTTCCTTATCTGTAAGGTATGAGGACAGGATGAAGCTATTTCTGAGCCCCCCTTTTATTCCTAAGATGAAACCATGTTTTCCACTCCTCCCTGACTGATGGACACAGCAGGACAGAGACAAATTTCTGTCATGCAGGTTGCTGCCACCAGGTAGAGACGAAGCAGGGGCCCTGGACCTGCTTGGTAGCCAAGAAATGCAAAGAAGAGATAAGTACGCAGGGCCTGAGAACTACCTTAGGAGGCAGGGGAAGGCCAGAAAGAAGCCATAAACCCAAAAGGGCTTGGGACAGAGGATAGCAAAAAACAGCAATATTTTACTGAAACGCACAGTGGATTTTAGTATCGGATGACCAGGGTCTGAACATGACCTCTACTGCGTACTTGCAGTATGGGTGTGAGACAAAGTTCTTACTCTCTCTAAGCTTCAAATTCCCCAAATATAAAGTCCAGAAAGGTAAATGTTTTGTGAGATCTCAAAAAGAATAGCCTGGTTAAGAAAGTATGAGTACCTGACACAGGGCAGTCCATTCTTAAGTGCTTGTTTCTGTTACACTAACATATTCTACTCTTAGTGCTGGGGCAGGAGCCACGGGGTCCAGGCCCTGCTCTCACGGATGATCTTGGGATTCAGAGGACACGTTTGTAACTGCATGTTGCCCAAGCTAGATTCTATCCATACCTTCTTGAAGGGTTGAGAGTTCTCTATGGGGATTTGAAATATTGTGCGTTTTCATTTCAATGGCCACCTACATACATTCTCATCAACGGACCTGTAATTTTTTGGATGCCCATTTCATAATCAAGTCCTGGCACAGGATTTCAAAGCCCCAGTTTATATTTGTGTTTCATAGCAGGCTAATGAGAAAGGAACAGATGCACGCTTGATTTACGAATGGCGAGACTGGGCCAAATGAAAGCCACGTGGCATCAAATGAAGCTGTGCTCGCAGGAAAAATGGAGACTGGAGCCACTAAACAAACCCACTGCCATCAAGCCGAATCCGATACATAGTAGCCCTATATCATGGGTGCCCGAGGTTGTGAATCTACAGAAGCAGACAGCCTCAGCCTTCCCACTTGGAGCTGCTGGTGGGTTTGAACCACTATCTGTGGTTAGCAGTCCAGGCTTATCGGACAGGGGCAGCACATTGTCTTTTGGACTGGCCAAACTCAAAACTCACTGTCACATTCACTACCATTTTCATGGAGCAATTTATAATCTGGACAGCTAAACCACCAGCTGTCTCATCAAAGTAAAGATGTTAATTTGCATTGTATTGGTTTTATAATTTTGTGTGCATTTAATTGGTAAACGTGTATGGGTTATATAGTCGTAGCAAAAGGGGTTTTACATCTAGTTTCGCACGTGTACAAATTTAAGTAACATGGCAATAAAAGGTATCTACGGAGCACAAGGGTACCTTGACATTCTTGTTCTTTTATAAAGGGCCCAGATATTATTGTAGCTTAAGAAACACGCAAGCAAATTATTTCCAAGGTCCTATCTAGCACCTTTGCGTCTAAGAAAGATTATCGTTTGGATTTCAGACATGAGGAGCGTCACTAGTCTTGCCAGTCAGGGGACAGGCTGACTACTCAGGAAAAAGAAGGCAGGAAACGCATTTGGAGACCATCTAGCCAGAGGTGAGGCTGAGCCCAGGACACTAGAAGGAATGAGCACCGTGGGGGTTCAGAGACAGAGAAGCCAAAGAGCAGATAGCTGAGCTTCAGAGAGTGCCCCTTGCCCTCCCCACCCCACCCTCCTTTGTGGAAATACATTACTCACCTGTGCATTAAGAAGGATTGCCCTCAGAATTAGTGGAAATGTTCTTAGACCAAGTAGAAAGTAAAAGCCTTAGAACCCTCCAAAAAATGTTGTTTTAAAGTCCCATTATGGTATTCCTTTGGGACAAAGCTAAGCTCAAATGAGGGTGCTCACCTGACACTAAGAGATCCGGGAATTGGTCTCTTAACAGCCTCCTCGTTACCTCATTTCACACTCCCACCTCCCAGAAAGACAGGAAGGAGCCCTATGGGTGCTTTTGGAGAGCCATGTAGATAACTGGGTTATGGGCCAAAAGTTAGAACAGGTGGGCAGGGGCAGTTTTGTGCCAGCTTGCAGGGATCAGAACGGAGGCCTGGGCACTTGCACAAACCAAAGCTAGCAGTACTGTCTGCCTGCCCTCTACAATCAGCCCGAGGGCCACACCAGACCCACCCACGGGTCGCCGGCCCCTGAAGTCCTGTGACCACCAGGGATCCAAATTCATTCCATCAGTTTCTGAAAGCCAAAAGGCCTCCCTTTCCTCCTTCCTCCAACACCCAACTCAAATTCATTTAGAAAATCCAAGCTTACTGTTTGTCTTCTTCTGAAAGTGAGGTTCTTCCACAGCAGCAACCTCAACTGGGACCCCCAAGCCATGTTCCCGCAGCCAGCGCCCACAGCAGCCTGCCGGCGGCTCCGGGTCCTGTGGGGCAATAGCAGGCGCTCCCAGCAGGGACGGGTGGCTGGTCATTAACTGGAAGATAAAGCAGGGGAAAGCATGGTGAGTTCATCCTGCAGAGCCAGCCGCCAATGCGGCTACTGCGCCAGCCCTCTCTCCTGGGTCCTCCGACACCCCCAGGTCCAGGCCCTGCGCTTCCAGCCACCGGCTGCTCGAGAAAACAGGGCTTCCAGCGTTGGCTGGGGGCAGTCTCGGAGCTCATCATTACAGTCCTGGTCATTTTTGTGCCAACGGTGTGATCATTTGGGAATGAAAACTGCACTTATTCGAAAACAGAGTTGAAGAAAGAATGTTTACGTGGCCCAAACACACCAAGGATGGGAAATGGCATCTTGGAACTACAGAGCCTGTCTCTCTTCTCTGAGTGCCGGCTGCTGCTAATATTTTTTCAGCCTAGAGACCAGTGCCACTCATGCTCGCCTCTGAGCCTTGTTGGAGACTAAATTGTCACCTGGCCACAGAGCTGAGTTCTTCTCATGATGCATGGCACAGTCGTCAAAGAAGCAGGTTTCCCATCTGGACGCCACAGCGGCTCTGCAGTGGCTGTGACTCAACCCCATGGAAATGGCACTGACACCTGGCTCCCGGGTGCCGAGGGCAGCCCCAGGGCTGGGTCTCTGTGGCAAGAAAACAATGTCGTGTGGAGAAACAAGTCTGCCACGCAGGTTCCTCACATTGTCTGCGGAACCGGCCAAGCTCCCACCCTCCCACCGTCTGACATGTGCCCGCTTCTGGCCTGGTTCTACCTGCATCTGTCAGGTTCCACAGGTGCCTCCTGCCAAGGCTGTGGCACCACGTGAGGGGAGGTTCTCAAGAGTGGGGGCTGCAACTCTGGTGTCCCAGCTGCCCACCCAACAGATGGACGTCTGTCAAGCGGTGGACCCCCAAGTGGTCATGCTCAGGATGGCAGCTGAGTTAGTTAATTGTGCCAGCCTGGCCGATAATCACATGTGGTGCTGGTTGAAAGGCGGAAGGATAAATGGGTGGTGAAGCCTCGCCTTTCTAGTTCTTGGGTCTCTTGTTTTGTGATGGTTGCACCGGGTGCAGCTGCCTTAGCAGTTCCCTTCTTCAGCTTGCAAGATTTACTTCCTACAAGACATCCCCAAGGAGAAGCTACATGGACCTATCCCGATGCAGCCCTGGGTGCTGGAGCAGCCATACGGAGACCCCTGCTAGTGCTGAGATGCTTGTACCTTCACTGACTCAGCTTTCCTCCTGCAGTTGGCATCATTGCCTCTGTTTTGTGAGGTGGAGGACTTTGTGGACTGGTGTTGGGGGTATGGGTTAATGTTGGACTTGTGGGCTTGGGCAGCATTGGGTTGGGATGTTTTCGTGATGAACATTTTCTTTGCATAAAACTCTCTCTTATACGTGAGTTGCTGTGGATCTGTTTCTCCAAAGTTCCTAGACTAATACAGCGGCGAAGGACACGGCAGGCAATTCAAGGTGGAAGAAGAGAGCGATGTGCTAGCCTGCACTGGCACTCGGAAGTCCTGAACTCTTAGCAGCTCCCAGAAACCAGCTTGACTTATAAAATGTCTTAGTGAATCCTCACGGATGGGGTCGAGGGAAGGGAAAACAAGGAACAAACAAGAACTGCCTGTGGGTGTAAAGCCAAATCCTGGGCTTACATTCGGAGTCTTCAATCTCCGAGCAAAGTTCGGTTCCTCACGGGACATTACCGCTTTGCGCACAGAGCCACGGATGAAACTTCGGGAGATGAGAATGGGTCTGGAACTCTGTCTTCATTCATTAAAAAGCCAACAGGCCCGGAGTTCCTTTAAACGATGCACGTTTTAGGGCCTATTTCTTCATCGCCTACACTCAGCACAAGCTTCTAGGGCAGCGGTTCTCAACCTGAGGGTCGCGACCCCTTTGGAGGTCAAATGACCCTTTCACAGGGGTTGCCCGATTCATAACAGTAGCAAAACGACAGTGATGAAGTAGTAATGAAAATAATTTTATGGTTGGAGGGGTCACCACCACATAAGGAACTGTATGAAAGGGGCACGGCATGAGGAAAGTTGAGAACCGCTGTAGGAAACAGACACCCCCCCCCCAAAAAAAGCTTCTCCCTCCAAAAAGGAGGGGGATTAAACCGCATGCATCAAATTCCACGGGGTTGTTTAGGGATGTCCACTGGTGCCAGAATGTCATAGTGCGACATAAGCCTCCACGGGGCTTAAGAGTCTGCGTCCCAGAGACTGAAATCAATAATTAGCCAGGCTCGCTCACACAGAGGCCGCTCTCCAGGAATCACCTGGCTGATTGAGAAGCTACATGCAGCTTGTTCGACCGATAAAATAACGCTGGCGAGGTCGACACACTTCTTTGCTATTTAAAAGCAAAACTAGTGACCTAGCAGAGAAAGTACAGACCTGTTAGTCTCCCCTTCCCCATTACGTGCTCTTATCCCAGAGGTTCTCAACCTGTGGGTCGTGACCCCTTTGGGGGGTCAAATGACCCTTTCACAGGGGTCACCCAATTCCTAACAGTAGCAAAATGACAATTATGAAGGAGCAATGAAAATAATTTTATGGCTGGGGGGGGTCACCACCACCTGAGGAACTGTATGAAAGGGTCGCGGCATGAGGAAGGTCGTGAGCCACTGTCTTAGCCAAACCCTTATGCTCCCTGAGCCTCCGTTTGCTCTCTTCAGTGGGGACGACAGAAGCTGGCACATATCCTGGTCTTGAGGAATGAGGGAGGAAGATCATTAAAGTGAGTGCCCAGCACAGTAAAAGGCACATTGTAATTGCCAAAGAAATATGACATCCTTTTTCCCTACTTATCTTTCTCCTGTCTATGGGTTTCTTCCTGTGGAGAAATGATTACATCCCATCTAAACACTCCTTTATTCCCAACAAACCCATCATTGGGTTCTGGAAAGGTGGGAGGCAAAGTAGAAAGGGCAAATTTTAGGACAGTGGTTCTCAACCTTCCTCATGCCGCAACCCTTTCAGACAATTCCTCAGGTTGTGGTGACCCCCCAACCATAAAATTATTTTTGTTGCTCCTGCATCACTGTAATTTTGCTACTGTTAGGAATCGGGAAACCCCTGTGAAAGGGTCGTTCAACCCCCAAAGGAGTCGCAAACCACAGGTTGAGAATCGCTGATCGAGATGGTCTTACGATTGGGGGTGCCTCTGGGGCAAACCACAGCATAGAACTGACTCCCTCAAACCCAGGGGAAGAGTGGTCAGAGGGAGGGAGAGCACCCCTGACAGAACCTTCTGGAGCAGAGAGAGGCCCACATGCGTTTTCTTGAACAATCGTTTCTAAGAGTATAGCTTCCAATTTTCCAAACACAGATCCTGACCCCAGGGACCTGTTCAGACAGAGAGAGTGTGATAGTTTACAAGAAGCAGAGCCCAGAGCAACAGAAGTTTATGCTTTGCCTTCACCTTGGATATCTGCCCCATCCCCTCCCTGTACCTGGGCACATCCCTGATTTCCTATACAACTCCATGCTCCTGCCCAGAGACCCAGGAATCAATGCTGGGGACAATTCTGTCCAGAGGAGGGTTTGGCAATGCCCAAGCCCGTCAGATAACCGAAGCCAAGGGACATTTCCACATCACTTTTTCAAGGAAGTGAACAAATAGGCATAAACAAAAA
Source organism: Echinops telfairi (assembly GCF_000313985.2). Classification (NCBI taxonomy): domain Eukaryota; kingdom Metazoa; phylum Chordata; class Mammalia; order Afrosoricida; family Tenrecidae; genus Echinops; species Echinops telfairi. The sequence continues at coordinate 8,775,080 of NW_022111310.1, forward strand.
AGAGAGAGAGAGAGTACTATGTACTGGATTTCTCAATGTTTCCAAAGCTGGTAGCACACTCATATCTGCCCTTATACACATTTCCAGTTACTGGCTGGACAGGGTCCCACTTCACAGTCATCACCAATCAATAGGCTGGTCTCATCTCACTACTGGTTGACCACAGAGCCACTTCATTGGTCTCCCTGCTTCCAGTCTTGCACCGTGTGGTCCCTTGACCACACAGCATCTAATATCACTCTATAATACCAAGTCTCTGAAAACACTACTACCCCATGTAAGACCTTTGCCTTGTTCCAACCACCTTGGGATAGAGGCCAGTCTTCACAGTGCTCACAGTGGTTTACCGGGTCTCCCAGAGGGGCTCCCTGTGGGACTTCAGCCTCCTCACTAGCTCATCATTCTCCTGGGGACTCCTTTCTGACTGAGTGGCCCATGCTCTACCCTACCACTGCGACTTCACTGGTGTATGCCCTCCTCCCGAAACACTGTTCAAGAAGTCTGATTAGCCTGGTTAACTCCCCCTTGACCTTAGGCCTCCACATCACTGTCACGTCTTGAGTTCTTTCCTAATCACCTCCCCTGAGCTGACATCTGGCTCAGGAGCCTCTCTCAGGCGCTCCCACAAACACCTCTGTTCTCCTGCTGCTTCCTTCTCTGCTGTACCCTCTAATGTACAAAACAGTACCCTGCCCCATCATGCAGTAAGCTCTCAGGAGATGTACGCTTAATCCATTAAGAGATGATGGCTGGAACCTAAAAAGAATGCCTCAGAATTCTAGAGTGGTGACATTCCTGGGCCTGTGGTAACCAATTCTCAAAGCTTCATTACCTGATTCAGGCAAATTGTCCCCAGAGAGGGAGCTCTGAGTTCAGCAGGCTTCCACCACATACTCGTGGTGGCCACAAAGGACTGCTGAGCAACTTTGCAGGAATAAACACTTCCCAGGTGACCACTGGAGCAACTGGAACAAATGGTAATTGAATCTAGGTAGGTTCCCCCTAAGGACTAAAGTTTACCTAAGGGCCAAACAAGTCTTCACAAGACCAAAGAAGCCAAGAAACTGGCTTTCTCTCAATCTTTGTGCTCAAGTCCTACTATGTGCTCTGTCTGGAACTGGTCATCCCTTATGCAGGTAGATCACCACTTGCCAAAATTTAACAGAGATTCCGTACACCAACCTTGTTTGTTTTGTCTTAACGGTTCAAGTTTTTGGTGGACTTCTTTTAAAATAATCGCTTCAAAAGCCACTGATATTTTAAAATTGTCCATAATACAGCAGAGATTGCAAAATATGATCTTCTAAAATAAACAAATGAAATATTATTCAGCATCATTAACTGTGGGGAACAGCAAATTAGAGCTACCATGCAATATCACTCTGCACCCACTAGAGCGATGGCAATTTAAACCTTAACAAGGGGTAGGTGAGATGGAGCAACTGGAACTTTCAAATATAGCTAGTGGATATATAAATGGACCATTGCTTTGGAAAAGCGTGTGGCATTCCTTGCAAAGCTTAACATCAACTTACCATACTACTACCTAGCCATCCAGTTCCTAGATATTTACCCATATGTTCACACAAAAATCTGTATGTTTGCAGAAGTCTGATACACACACCCCAAACTGCAAGCAACTTGCATGCCCATCATGAATGAATAAAAACTGGAATCCTGCTCAGCAACTCACATATACAGCAATAAGGATGAATTTTAAAAGCCTCTTCTAGGGGATGACAAACAGACACAAAAGCATACATACCCTGTAATTCCATTGTGTGATTTGTGGAAAAGGAGAAACAACTAGAACAGAAATCAGATCAGTGTTTGCCACCAGCAGTCAGGGCTGAAAGGAGCACAGAGAGATGGAATAGACTACTCTGGATCATGACGGAGAGGGTGGAGCACTAGTACAGACACCTGTCCAAAGTCACACCAATACCAACCAAAAGAGGTATGTGGTTACTTAAATATGTATATAGCCAAATATGTGTATGGGTATGAATATGGAGGTGCATGTGTGTAGAGACAGATGTAGCTATAGGAATATGTACACACTAGTATGGGTGGCCATGTATATAAAGTCATGCATAGCCTGACATCCATGACACATTCTGTTGAACACAGCATTATCTGAGTTGGACATCATGCCAACAACATATCCCAGTCTGCTATTGCTTGATGAGAAGCCTCTCTAACATGCACCCTGCATTAGCAGTGCTCATCCACATGCTGACAGGGATTCGCTTTGGTGTTGGGTACTCAATCCAGGTGATTTACTCATTTCCCCACCCCTGAAACGGGTCCCTCTCGAAGGTTCGCTAGCCTTGTAGCTCTCCGTGAAGTCAGTCCTCTCACAGAATAGAGAATGTTTTCTTGGTTTTAGAGCATCATATGATTGTCACATGTAATGTGCCTAAATTTCAAGCAATTTCAAGAACTTCATTGAGCTTCTACCTGTGTGCTGCCTAGTAGCCTTTTGTTGCCCTTCCACATAGGCACTTCTCCTGTGCCTCGCGGCAGCCACTGTTGCTAACCCAGGCTTTGTTTGACATTTGGGGCCAGGGTGCACTTCACGATGGTATTGCTGGGAGAAAATTAAACAGAGAGAGAAGGCTACAACACTCAGCGGATGCATGCAACATGGCACTGGATGCTAGTGCCTGGCAGAAGAAGTGCGCAGTTACTTGAAAACTTCCCAGATTGAATGTCCAGCACTGGACATGCATAAGAAAGATGAAACGGAGCAAGTGGGCAGATAAGGGCCTGGAGCACAGGAATCTCAGGGAAGTGGGAGTGCACTGGACACTACACGCCTCCTGCAAAGAGCTCACGGGGGACAGTCAGGGTTGGACATTGGTTTTACTGCTCCCCAAGCCAAAATTAAAATGCTACCCTGATCCCATGATGTCGCAAAAGGGGGGAAAAATCTACAGGATAGGTCTCAGGAAGCCTGGTGTGCAGGGGAAAGAATGACCCTGTCTGCTCCTAGCACCCTGTCCCATGCCACCTCTTCCCTTCCCAAAAGGTATGTCCAAGTCTCCACGTCCAGTGACTAGGTAAGTTTCAAAGAAAAGAGAAACATAAAGAAGAAAGGAGAAGAGGAAAGTATTCTAAAAAGGCAGAGTAGGATTCCACATAACACACACACACACACACACACACTTAGCGCAGTCAAAAGAAAAACAGGAACTAACTCCCGTGACTGTACCCTTTAAAGCATTAAATCTGTCTACGGAAATGTAGTGAGAGGGGGAAAATGCACGTTTGCACTGCTACCAGAAACTGTTTACAGTTGCAGAAAGGTGGGTCCGTCTTTTTCCTTCCTGAAAGAACATGTGAGGCCAAGGGTCACGAGGTCTTCGTGCTGGGCTCCCACGGAAGGTAAGAGTCCCTCACCACTTAGACAGGGCTTGGTTCAGACAGGAAAACTACTCAGGAGGGCCCTCGTGCTTGTCACTGTTCTCTGTGGAAGCTGGCCCCTCTGGGCAGAGGAAGAGGCACGATCGCCAGGCCATACACAAGTTATTCGTGTCAATGTATTGAAGAGTTGGATGGCATCTTGGAGATCCACCCCCGCTATGCATCTGCCCCAATCTTAGACATGGAGAAGCTGCAGCCCCTCTCCAAGGAAGTGACGTACTTAGACGTAAAGCTCACCCCCTGGGTTTCTCAAGACAGAACTTGTTCAACATTGCTATCTGTCTCTTCCCACTACACGATTATTTCTATGGTCCTGTGTATTCTTTTTTTTTTTTTTTTAACAAGTTCTACCCAAATAGTCCATATACTCAGAATGGACAGTCAGTAACTAATTTTCACCCTTCAAAATTAGTAGTTGTATGACAGCTATTTCTCTAAATTTTATATATATATATACATATATATACACTCACACACACACACATATGTATGTATATCTATGTGGTTCTGCCCTGTTCCAGAGGGTCACTCTGAGTCAGGATCTACTTGATGGCTGTGGGTTCCCTTACAAAGCAGGAAGCAGATTTAAGGATTTAACTATAATCTAAATATATAAACTGTTGCTGGTTTTAATGCTCAACTGATTGCCTATTCAAGAGGTGTTGATGCAAAAGCAAGTATCACAGATGTTGTGTGTGTTAAGTGTCTCCCTCATCTCCAGAAAGATACCCAAGGCCTGTCAAACGAGGCTATGAGACTTGTAAGCCTAACAGAACGTGCTGGCCCTGAAAAGGTCTGTTCTCTGCCACACTGAGCATATGGCTCTCGATCAGTAATCATGTCACAGAAAAGCCTACTGAGGTTCCTGAAGGCCCAAGGATCCACTGGGACAGACTTTATGTGCCCAAGATTGAAGAGCGGACATGGCTGATATGACGACGGGAGGAGACCCGAGTCATCCAGTGATTTCTCCTAGGCTCTGACTTATCAGTTTATTAAGCCTGACACTATTTTGATTGCCCAGTTTTACTTTTCTGGCCTCCAGAAGTTATTGAGATCTGTACGATTAAGAATCTCCTTGCTGAAGCACGGCCCGGAGACACTTCTGGATGGTCCACACGATGGCCTCCCAAGGTGAACCCCAAGTCCAGTTCAAACTCATACTGGTGGGTGACGATGGAACTGGAAAAATGACATTTGTGAAACGTCACCTGACGTGAATTTGAGAAGTAAGTAGCTACCTCGGGCGTTGAGGTCCATCCCTTTTTGTTCTGTACTAACAGAGGACCCACCAAATTCAACGTGTGGGATACGGCAGGTCAAGAAAAATGTGGAGGACTGAGAGATGCCCATCATATTCCAGCCCAGTGTGCCATTATAATGTTGGACGTAACCTCAAGGGTTACCTACAAGAATGTGCCTAACTGGCACAGGGATCTGGTTGAAGTATGGAGCATATACCCATCATGCTGTGTGGCAAGAAAGTGGGTATTAAGGGCAGGAAAGTGAAGGCAAAATCCATTGTCTTCCCAGCGAAAGAAGAACCTTCAGTACTATGACATTTCTGCCAAAAGCAACTACCACTTTGAAAAGCCCTTCCTTTGGCTTGCTGGAAAACTCGCTGACGATCCGAACTTGGAGTTTGTGGCCACGCCTGCTCCTGCCCCACCAGAGGTTGATATGGACCCAGCTGTGGCAGCCCAGTATGCGCATGATTCAGAGGTTGCGCAGACAACCAACTGCTCTCCCGGATGAAGATGATGACCCGTGAGAGAACAAAGCTGGAGCCCAGCGTCAGAGTCTAGTTTTATAGGCAACTGTCCTGTGATGTCAGTGGTGCAGCGTGTTTGCCACTCTTATTCTAGAGCTAAGCAGAATGCGCTCATCTTTGGGATGCTGAAGGAGATGAACGGGCTTCAGAGTGAGTATGGCAGTTAAAACATTTTCTCTTTTTTTTTTTTTGGACTCGCATATCCAGCTGTTTGGGAACACATTTTTCGTTCTTGAAATTCAAATACAAGACTTCTAGACACACACACACACACACAGAATATCCTTGCCAGTGTTCCTGAAATTATACCTTTTACTCCTCAACATAGAAAAATCCCTGGTGGGTTACTGGGTTACATATTGGGCGGCTAACTGAAACGTCAACAGTTTGAAACCACTAGCTACTCCATGGAAGAAAGATGAGGTTTTCTTAGGCCCAGAAATCCACAAAGGGCAATTCTACATAATCCTGTAAGGTCACAATGAGTTGGAATCAATTCAAATGAAAGTGAGCTTGAGGTAGTACTCCCCAACTATCTTTGAGACCCACAATTCTAGTCAAACTTCCCTCCGTTGGAGAGGCAAGCAGAAGAGCTAGAGTCAGGGGTCTTTAGACCTAGAATTAATGTCCCTCAGCCCTCTCTGAAAGTCCCTTCCTTTTACAGCAGTAGCATGTTAATACTCAGATGTGAGATGACCAAAAGGAGCTTAGAAAGCCTGCAAAGTGAAAGTCCAGGGTAAACAAAGCTATTGCATCTCTCTAGAAGAAGATCCAAAGCATATGATCAATTTCAATAATGTGTAATGAAGGGCAATTTTTTTCATATTAAATGTGTCAGACTTACTCAATTATTAACAATAAGATTTCAGATAAAGACACACCTTTCTTTCTCCCATAACCAATGTCCTGGACAAAATTATTTACTAATGAACTCTCTTGCTACCATTGAATCAATGCTGACTCATAGCGACCCCCGAGACGGTAGCTGTTTACAGAAGTAGAAAGCCTCATCTTTCTCCCAAGGAGCTGCTGGTGGTTTTGAACTGAGGACCATGCAGATCATTGCCCAACGCATAACCACTCCACTACCAGGGCTCCATTTTCCCAAAGATAGCTATGAAATGAATACATAACAATGGAAAGCTAGAAGGGAACCACAAAGACTTTACAAACCTGTAATGAGCTTTCAAGAAGCATAATTCTTCATGCTGCCAGCAATTTCTATTTTAAAGGAGACTCCAAAGGTTTTAATCTATTTCTATCATGTCACTGGTATTTAGACAATCAAAGATTCAATTTATCACCCTCTATATTCCTGTTAATTCCAGTTAAAACAGTCTCAGGACCTGTAAAACTGTCACGACCCAGGGTTCCTGAAAGCAGCCCTGTCCCGTGCCCACATTCTTGTTTTACAGTCACAGAACCATGGAGAGACTCTAACAGTATGTCAGAGCCCTTCTTCGCCTGCTGATGACCACCAAGCAAACATAGTGCAACGGTCAAAGGAAGCCTTCAGCAAACAAGACAACTACAATATTTGCTGTTTCCCTGGTCAAGGGGTAGGTAGACCATGGAAGGAAAGAACTTTTCCTCTAGAACAGCCTGTCAACACTATATGGCAGAGAAGGATAAACAAAACCAAAATTTCAAACCACAGATAGAATGCTTACACTAGGAGGGACCTCCAGGGAAAAGACGACAATGTAATTCACAAACATCCATGAACTATAAAACCCCAGCAAGCAAGCCTGCATAAGCAATCCTGTATTTGTAGAAAAGCTTCATTGGGTAACGTACCCTGCTCTTGTAGGCTGGTTTTCCAAGAGATTTTAGGAGGAATAGCTTAGTGACTACAGGAGCAAAGATCATTTTGTGCGCTTATATCTGTGAAGGGTCAGCGCCTTTAGAGTGAGTCTTCTCCCAGCCTAAGAAGTTGCATTTACAAAAGCACTCAAAGGATGATGGGGGACAGACAAATCCAAATTTTGTCACTGACGGTTCCCTTCCTATGGATCTAGTCTACTATGGAACAGACTCCCGCAAGTTCGTCCCCCTTAACCGCACAGATACCCTGGTAGTGCAGTGGTTACATGCTGGGCTGCTAACCCAAAAGGTCAGCGATTCAAAGCTACTAGCTGCTCTTCAGAGAAAGGCCAGGCTTTCTACTCCTGTAAAGAGTTACCATCTCAGAAACCCACAGGGGCAGTCCTACCTTGTCCTATAGCGTCACTAGGAGTCAGAATCAATGCTATGACAGTGAGTTTCTAGTGCAGGAACAAGAGAGGGTTTGGAGCCAGGGAAGACTGGGTCTGAATCCTGGCTCTGAACCCATAGACCCTCGTTATGAGATACCATGTATGAATCATTTGTAATTCTTGGAATGAAGTGAGCATCCCGATAGTCAACAGTCGCAATTACAATGATCCCCATGGCCTACACCCTAGGGCAAGGTATTCACCAAGGCTGTGACAAAGACTGAATAGTTTATTAAAGGAGGATGATCTCTTTGCTCTTCAAGATGTTGTTTTCCCCAAAGGCATTTACAGAACAACCTGTAGCTCTCCGCAGGGCCAACCTCAGTGGGAGGTGATGGTATCACCCTTGTATTTGATGCTACTTCTGATCATTGTTTGCTATAAGCCCTACCCCTTTTGGAGAGCCTACACCACCCGTATCATTCCCAACACACTATCGTGTGGGCCAGCTCCTATTTTCCAAATCAGAAAACCTCCTCCAATTCCTTAGTACCTGGCCACATTCTCTCCCCACCCCATTTCCTAGAGCCTTTATAATGAATTACCTATCTGAAATCTGGGCTTCCAACTTTATAACCTTACTTGCATTCTTCTATGCCATACCAATTTATCAGATGACCCTGATCAGCTCAAAGTCTCTCTAATTTGTCGGGAAGAACAATTATTTTCAGTGACTTCATATGAGCACGGTGAGTCTGCTTTGTAAGCTCTGTGAGGTGAGCTCCTGTGTCCCAACATCCTCCTGTTCTCCACCACACTTAAGCCCTGGCCCAGAACATTTGCTCTGTAAATATTTGCCAAATGAGAGCCTCTGAAGTCAATGGGATGAGAAGAAAGCGTTAAAGCAGGTTCACAACTGTGCAAAATGAGAAATTTAATTGAAAGTAAATGTTCCAGTGGCCCCAAACCATGACAGAATTCCCAGCTGTGTTCAAAGAAACACAAGTTCAAGTGGCTGTGGATTCAATTTGGTTTTCCTGAAAGTCTCTCTAATTTGTTCGGAAGAACATTCATTTTCATTGACTTCATGGGAGCATGGGTGAGTCTGACATTTGCCGGGCTTGGAAACAGGCCAGCTAACAAGACACCGCCTCCTAAGGGTTCAACCCTAAATACAAGGCTGCTGGCTTTGCTCAGGAGCCTTGGGCCCTAAACACACATGAGCTCAAAGTCAAGAATGCACCCAATGAAACTGATGTACACCCGAAGGCAATTTTTCTATCTCAGCACATCCTTTCCTGTACTTAGACCAAATTGAGTTAACTAATCTCCAGGTTCTAGTTTAGTTCAAGCTCATAGACTATGCGTCCAAAACCAGTCACCATTTCCCAGAAAGTCTTCTTTAACCACCCAGCTCTTGACCACAGCAGGCAGGTGGCATGTGTCAGAGACCCCTCAGCTTCCAAAGGCCAGCAAAGGCCGTTAACTCAGTAACTGAGAATTAATCACTGCCCCAGGGAGGTACAGAGGCCCTGCCAACCTTAGAAATGAACTCCATCTCTACCATAATCAAAACACACCACTTGGCTCATTCCTCAAAATAAATTCAGCAAAGAGGTAGAAAATCACAAGTTTAAATCCACCTACTTGTGATTCTGAAAAACAAAGCCTTAAGGGTGTTAAGCTTCTTAAAAAAGAGGTGGGGGTGGGGAGACAGGTAAAATCAATTCTACTATTTGTGGTTTGGGAGGATTCTACCAAAGAAAATGGATCTGTGTTATTCCAACGTTATCAAGATTCCGTTTTCCTTTCACCAAATCTTACTGTCTTGAAGATTTTCCCAAATCATTTTGTTCACGAGAGAAAAACGTGCTCAAGGGAAGATGGTGTGGAAAGACGGTCTTGGGTGGAACGTCTGACAGCCTTGTTTTTTTGTTTTGCCTTTTAATGAGGCATTTATAGGTTCACACTATCCAATCCCCCAAGTGACAACGTGCTAAGTGACTACCTCGTGAGCTCTGGGTCGCCAAATGGAGGCGCTGTTTCAGGCTGGAATGCCGCTCTGCTCTACCGGATCCAGGGGAAAGGAACATCCACACTCCATAATGGAGTCCATTTGAAGAGACAGGCACCCATCCATTGGCACAGCAGAGCAGAGAGCCATGAGGCGATCCCATGCAATGTGACTAGAGTTGCAAACTGGAAAACGGCCCTCATTCCACTACATTTGCAAGTCCTCCAACAGAGCTGACAACTGAATAATCGCGACCGACCCAAGGCTTTCCTCATCTTGAACTCAAGATCCTTACTACAATTCATATGACTATTAAAGTAAAAAGTATTAAAGTAAAAAGTGTGCCCTGCCTTGAGGCACAATTAATTTTAACCAGGCATATTTAAGTTCAGTGCTTTACACTTTATCAAAAGGAAGCAGGCCCTGAAATCCTCACCATTCAGGACTTCTCTGGAGATTGTCTTTCAATTCAAACTTCCCACCAAGGAGCAATTTTCACTTGAGGGAGATTAGGCTGCTAGTTTGGAATCCCTCAGGATGAAAATCAGATCAACAGACTAGCTACTGGGGTCTTAAAATGTGACGAGCAGTCACGCAATCACTGGCCTCTCTGCGCAGAGCAAAGAGGAAGGAAAACCAAAGACTCAAGGAAACACTGAGTCCAGGGGACTGCTGAACGAGCCACCTGAGCCACGACCGTCACGAACCTGACACCAGAATCACCGGATGGTGCCCAGGTACCACCACCAACCACCCAGACAGGGACCACACTAGATGGGAACAATAGTGAGAGACTGCTAGAACCCCCAGGATGATGGTCCTTACATTAGGCTCTTCTAACTTGGAGTTACGGCTAAGGTAGCCTCCTGGGATGCCAGCTTCAACGTTTTAGAGGAAATATATACCTAAGAAGCTGAGAAACCATCATACTGATCTCTAACACCAAAATTATATTTCAACTTCCACATGCAGGTGAAGGGTATAAATGGGATGATGATGACGATGACGATGATGATGATGTTTCCTGTCAAGTGCATTCTGACTCAGAGTGGCCCCCGATAGAATAAGAGCAGCCCTACTGGCCTTTCTGGGCTGCAGTCTCCAAGGATCACCAGGGCTTTCACCCAGGGAGTGGCTTAGTGGATTCAACTGCCCATCTTTCTGTGAGCAGTCAGAATCTTTGGTACCCTCAAAGCTTCTAGCAAATTGGTCCACATTGAGAAATTATACTAATGTGCTTTGGAAGGACAGAGGATACAGAGATGTATTCCTTAAAGGGTTCTGGAAAGATAGCAAGAGGAATTGAGGAATTCAGCCAAGTGAAGAAAGCACAATTCTTTTTTTCATACTGCCTTTGTGCAACAGTCTTTTACTTAGTTCTTATGTCACGATAAATTCTGCTAGTTTATCGTTTCCCTTTTTAAAAATTGATCATTTTATTGGGGGGCTCTTACAAGTCTTATAACAATCCATCATTGAAGTAAGTGTATGAAGCACACTTGTACATATGTTGCCATCATCATTTCCAAGACATTTTCTTTCTTCTTGAGCCTTTGGTGTCAGCTCCTCCTCTCCCCCTCCCTCCCCAGCCCTCCTACCCTTGTGAATCCTTGATGAATTATATATTATTGTTATTTCATGTCCAGTTGTCTCCCTACACCCACATTTCAGTTATTTGACTCAGCAGGACTTAAGCATAAATCCTTAGCTCTGAAAGGAGTCAAATATGTGAACCATAAACAAGTTATTTAACCTCTCTCTGCATCTGGTGCAAAAGGAGTCCTGGTGGCATAGTGGTTACAAGTTGGGCTGCTAACCACATGGTCAGCAGTTCAAAATCACCAGCCTCTCCAAGGGAGAGAGAGGCATTTTACTCCTGTGAGGGAGAGAGGAGGCTTTCCACTCCTGTGAAGACTTACAGTCTCAAAGGCTCACTTCTTCCCTGTCCTCACAGGTCACTATCAATCAGCCTGGATTCAATGCTAGTGAGTGAACCATTTTAGCCATTTTATTCCAGGAAAAAGAAATCTCTATTTGGTCGTCTCTTTAACAGTGCTGTAAAGCCTGCTAAGTTCCTTTCTAAACAAAGGAAGATCCAGTCTCTAAGCTAGTGCTTTTGGAAAGCAATAGCTGTTCTATAGATGCATGGTAACAAGAACAATTTGAATTGCTTCCAATTATTTTGTAAGTGACCTTCCACTTCTGACAATGGAGACTGGTTTTGGAAGGAGCCCTGGTAGTGTAGTGGGTCCGAGTTGACCTGCAATCCTCAAGGTCAGCGATTGGAAACACCCCTCCAGACCTGGGGAGGAAACCAAGGCTTGGTACTCCCATAAAGAGATATCATCTCATAAAGTCACAGGGGCAGTTCTACCCTGCCCTAAGGGGTCGCCAAGAGTCAACTCTTTGGCAGTTAACTTGAGTTTGAATTTTCACTATATGTTTCAGGAGAACCTATACCAATCATGAAAATGTCCAGAAGTTAGAATCCAAATGAGTATTTGATTTCCAAAGAGATTCCCAACGTGGTAAGTCAGAAACAAGAACAGGATCTCTCATGAGTCAGCAATGACTCAAGGGCAGTGAGGAACAGAAAATCAGAGTTTTTAAAATTATTGACACAGCAATAGACATAAATAGCAATTACCAGGTGCCAATCGATGGAATGGCAGTGCGTCTTGAGCTTTTTCATGTGCCAAGCGTTGTGTTCTTAACTTTTCATGCACACGTGTGCACACACACACACCCAGGCACACAAATGCCCACTTCAAAGATGGCAGAGACCTTTATTGAACACAAATAATTAAAATGTGAAGAAGCTGCTGCTTCTCAACATTTCCTCCATCTAGATCTACACCCTTCTCAAGACAGCATTTTCCATGTCTCTTATCCTTCCTCCAAGAATTCTGAGCTCTTCGATTTAACCCATGTCAAAAGGGCCATTTTGGCATCCCCGAGAAACTCAAATTGTGTTCTTTTCAAATGTTCTTCTGGTTTGGGAGGCAAAGAGAAATCTGAAGGGGCAGGGCTGTAGGTGGATGGGGTGCAGATTCCCAACGTCTTTCTCCTAGGACAGTCCTTGGTACCTTTGAAGAATGGATGGGTGCATGGCGATGATATAAAACAATTGATCCAGGCAATTTTGCTGGCCTTCTACTAGTGTAGTTTTTGATTTTCTTAAAATCTCTTCATAACAAGCCCGTGATTATGCTGTGTACTTTGAGAAAATCTGTCAAGATTACCCTTTGGTGTCCCACAAAGTCTTCAAAACTTTGTGAACACCCTTTATCTTAAATTTAAGGGGTTCAAGACATCCCTCAGAAGGTGCTATTTTGATTGGATCTTTTTTAAGGCACCCTATAGAGACTAAGATAAGCGTATGACTGAGATAATTTGTTTTCATACAGCCACTGATCACAGAAGCATGTTGAAACTCACTATATTTGAAATAAATCTGTGAATTTATCAAACTGTAGGAGCAGTACTTTTTTATTTACCCGTGTCTTTGACTATGATGCCCATGTTCTTTTGCACTGATATCTGTACCTACGTTCTACAAGCTGTCCTGACACTAAACATATATTCTATTTATTTATTTAGGGACTAGGTAACAGTTGCTGTGGGGGAGAAAGATGGGGCTTTCTACTCCCATAAAGGGTCCCCTTCCCAGAAACCCGGAGAAACAGTCCTACCTGTCTTATAGGCTTGCCATGAGTCAGAATTGACTAGCTGGAAGTGAGTTTGAGTTTGCAGTCAGGTAACAAATACTCTAAAGGCAGCTTCAGAGTACAAAAGGAAACTTTTATACATGAATCAACTGAAAGAAAATGTCTCAGAAAAAAACCCTCACATACTCCTTACCAACAGGAAAAAACACTGTCCTCAAATAGATTCCAGTTGCTTCCGACTCACAGTAACCCTAAAGGGCAGAGTAGAACAACTCCTAGGTTTTCTGAGGCCATAAATCTTTATGGAAGATTTCCTTATCTTTCTTCCTCTGAGCAGCTGGTGGGTTTTCACTGCTGACCTCTGGATTAGTAGCTCAATGTTTAAACCATTGCCCCCCACCCCCAGGCTCCTTCACCCAATACCAGTTTATCATAAAACACCAAGACTTTAAGATAGGCCAGATAAAATGTTTTGACTTCTCAGTGCTTCTTACAAGAATGTTGTAAGAGTTTAAACAAATATCAAAAAGAGTTAAAACAAAAAATCAAAGTAAACTTAAAGCACATGAAGTTATTCTTTAGTTTTTACATCTGTAAGTAACTTAGTGAGTAATCTCACTATTAAGAATACTAAGATATGGATAACATGTGCACCGATAGTCTTAATAATATAATAGACAATCAAAATACTTTAATGTGGGAAGTCACAGACTATTTCTCAAATCACAGCTGCTTCAAAAGGAAGTGAAACTGAGAAAAAGTAGAATGATTTATGCTATAAAAAGTAATCTGCTCAGTGTCACATGAACTGTATACTTTAAAATGGGTAATTTGACAAAACGCAATTTCACCTCAGTAAAAAACGGCAATCAGCCTAAATCATTGAAGTGCACATTAAAATGTCTCAATCTATCAGAAACGTAGCCACTCCCACCTTAAGTAGCCTTTTAGAATAAGAACACACACCAAGGTTTCTATTCTTTTCGATTTATTCAAATCAGTATGTACTGACCCTTTCACCTAAAGAGAAATGAAGCAGAAGGACCGGGGCGAGTGAAAGAAAGACACCCCCCTGAAGAAGCACACACACAGGAAGACAGGTAAGGCTCAGTCCAAGAGGTGCCTTGGAAAAAAGGCCTTTCAATCATCCACGTCCAAAAAACCAGCTCTGAGAGCCCTGTGGAGCACAGTTCTACAGACACACACGAGGCCGTTACGATGGTATCCACTCCACCATGACTGACTTTTGTACTTAAAAGCATCAAACATCTGGCAGACATGGTGCTGCCCATTCCTATTGGAGTGAAAAGTTGGGACAGATCCATTTTCTCCAGGTGTGGGGGAGGAAAAGCAGGGTGCTGAAAGTAGTTTCTACTATAATGCTAGCAAAAACTTGACTTATCTTTCAAAGTGGAGAAAGGTGGGATTTGTGGACTTCAGTCTTTGTTTTGTTTGAGAAACTAAGTCCAGAGTCTGATGCACTTCCATTTTTGATGGCTTTTTGCTTTAATACTATTTAGGGTCTGGAGGAATGTAAAGTCACCGAAGGTGCCAAATGAACACACTGCACAGAGGCGAATTTCATTCTCTGCTGCTTGTATTTCTAAAGGGCACCAGATCAATAATATCATGCTAGCTGCCTATCCAGGGAACTGTGTTCAGGTAAAAAACACCCACTTTTGGCACTTGCTAATATCTTATTTTCTTAATCAAACCTCGCCCCCGCCCCAAGAGGATAACCTCATGAAAATCAAACTGTCTGAGATGTAACTATAGTTCCATGTTTATAAACCCTGTGACCAGGTTCGTTTTTATGTCTGAATCTCAGTATCCCTACATGTAAAACAAAGATAATAACAAACACCACATGCGATTCCCCTAAAAAAGAGCTAAGTTATTAACATGCAATATGGTTAGAAATGCATATAACATAAGTAAATCAACAATAAATGTAACTGTTGAGCCAAGGAGAAATGTTTCCTATGAGTTTACTTTTAATTTGTTTCACCAATCAATAAGAAAGGCAGTTTCCCATCACTGTACTATTTACGTTCAGAAAAACTTTACCCAAAAAACTAAACTTGATTTTGAGACAGCAAAAGCGGTAACAGTTACTTCAATTGGTCCATGATAAGATCAGGGGCCGGACAAGCAGGGATTGAATTGTCTTCTAACTAAATGAAAAAGAATTCACTGAAGTTATAATTGACTCTCCTCCCCCTACCATTTTTGTCCTTCTTCAATTCTTTCTACTTTCACAGTCAGATTTCCTGTTACTTCCGTTTCTGGATCCCACAGGAAAACCTTTGTGATCACAGCACCTACTCATAAAAGACTTGACTAAAACAAAAGTACAATGATCATTTTTAATCAAGTACAGAAATCAGAGCTGAGTGCGTCTTAGTGTCCCTTCTTTCCATCATGCTGCCCTCTCGGCACGCTCACAAGAATCTGGCTGGCCCACGCACAACACTAGGGAAGTCAAACACAGGCAGTGATGGTGCTAAGGACCACGGCCAATGAATGCATAGAAGCGTGCTCAGAAAGTTCCCTGATCTTAGCCTCTGAAATTGCACCACCTCTTTACAAAAAGTGACAGAGACCCTGATGTCTACGCACCTGGGTTCAAATGTCAACTAAGGCCCTTGTGAGGTTGTGTGACCAGGGACTAGCTGATGAACCTCCCTGTTTCTTAATCTGGAAAATGGGGACACTAAATGGGCGGCTTGTTAGAGGGGTTAAATTTGCTTTGGTAGAAAAGCACTTATAATAGTACTTTGAACATCATCCTATATGATATATATATGTACATGTATGTACTTATAGGCATGAACACTTGCTATGCTATATATGTAGCATATAAAAACCAAACGCACTACCATCAAGTCAATGGTGACTCACGGTGACCCTGTAGGACAGGCAGAACTGCCCCTGTGAGTTTCCAAGACTATAATTCTTTACGTGAGTCAAAAGTCTCATCTTTCTCCGGAGGGGCGGTGGGTGGTTTCTAACTGCTAACCTTGTAGTCAGCAGCCCGACTTGTAACCATGACCTCGCCAGGGCTCCTTATAGAGTTACGTAAGCAAAATGAAAACAACTGCAACACATTTGCCATTTGCCTTATTTCCACCTGCAGAGATGAGGGCGGTCTCTAGAACTTCTCCCCGCACGTTTAAATAAAATGCATTTCCAGAAAGTGTCTTTAAAAATTGATGCTTGAATAATTGATCATCAGAAGCACTGCACTTGCATTGTTTCTTTGATATCTTGATGGTAAGAATCTGGATTTGAATTTGAGAGTATTTTAGAAATGCAAAAACTGCCTGCATTTTCTAGATATCCAAGAGGATCACAGTTAAAAAACTTAAGGCAATTTCCATTGAATTATTTTAGGAGCTAAATACTGAAATAACAAATATACTAACAATATGCAGTTACCATGAACACGGCATATGGAGCCCTAGTGGTATAGTGGTTATGCACTGGGCTACCATCTTCGTGACCACCAGCACCTCCTGGGGAGAAAGGGTGAACTTCCCACTCCTGTGAACAGTTACAGTCTTGGAAGCCCACAGGGGGTTACTATGAGTCAGCACGAACTCCCAGGCAGTGAGACAACATAAACCACCTGGTTTACAGGTAGAAAGTGTATTAAAACAAAAACAACAAAAAAACAGCATTGAGAAATATTTCAATCCCTGTTCATATACGTTAAGTAGTACAAAATATGACAAAAAGCTAAGTAGCTGAGTTTCATCCCGTTTCATTCATTTTTAATAATATTTGCATCAGGACTGCCTTGCCTAGAGGTACGAAAACATTTGATCAAGCCTTAAGCACTCTTTTCCTATACTACATTAATGCATTTTCTCACATAAATTCTAAATGCTCCTTAAATCTAAATGTGCCCAGGGCCCATTACAGACCTGTACTTAAAAGTAAGTTGAAATATTTCTAAGCCGTGAGATTTCAAATGCTTACCTAGAGATGAGACTCTTACAGGACAGGCATCTGGTTACAATCAGGTATGATATCCCAGAACACAAGCCTGGTCCTTGTAGCAATTCTGGTCCCTAAGTGTACTGTGGCCAACATTAAACCTGGCGACCTCTTTTTCTTTATTTCCCTGGTTCTTTGCCGCATAGATGATTTGTTCAGTATCTAATGAGTCCCAATAAGTCCCTGTCGTGAATTACCTGAACGATTGTATGGCTGCACTTGGGAAAGACTGAGAAGGGAAACTTAGTATTTGAAAATAGAGACTGGGTCTAAGAGATTGTATTAAGGAATACTTGTCAAGCCTTCCCACTTCCTTTGCTTTGGGAGAAGTCTCTCAAAGAGTGACAAGAAGGACAGGGCCCTAGCATATATCTGTGATGGATACATATGAGAAGGAATAAGTTGAAGTAAAAAGATAAAAAATCCTTTCAGCGGGCATCTCAGCTCTGTCAGCAAAGATCAACACAGGTTTGAGATTCAAATTACTGGTGAACAAACCTGTAAAAACTCCACTTTTGAAAGTAGAGAAAATTAGGGCGGGTTGGGGATGGGGTTAAGAATTAGGGGAAGTGACAGCTGATTTTCTTAACCAAGGTCGTTAAAAAATGACAATAATAACTCATGGGGACCCTACAGGGTTGAACTGTTTCTGAGGCCCTCACTTTTTACTGAAGTAAAAAGCTTACCCTTTCTCTCACTGAGTTTCAAACTGCTGACTTTGCGGTTAGCTGCCCAACTGGAAATCGCTACCGCCACCAGGGATTCTTGGGAAAGTTTTACTGGGTTTTGAAAGGGCAGTATCAATGACCAAAAGACTATGGCCCATTAGTCTTCTATCAAATACTGGCCTCCTTTCTTGATTTCTTCCCTTGTTTGTTCTCACCACCGCACTCTAAGATCTTGCAACCAGGGCTCCATGTTGGCTTGGTTGTACAAGCAGTCGCTAGGGGTCAGAAATGACTCTAAGACGCCGAAAAACAAAGATCTTGTTTATTTCCTACGTTTTCTTTTCTTTTTTTTTTCATTCTTGCTGACAAATGCCACGGGGAACAAATGTGGCGTCTACACAACTACACACGCTGGTACAAGTCGACACCCCCAGGAACTTTCTCTGATTTAGCAACGATCTGGAAGTCCAGAAACAAGCTATCAGAAAACAACCAGATCTGAAAGCCCAGGATGTTGCTTCCAGTCTGGTACCACCCATGCTAGTGGGAAGTTTCCCGGAGACCAGCCCGGCCAGGCTGGGGCCCGGGCCCATTCCCGAGCAGCCCTGGCAGGAGGCGCTGCGGGCCAGTCCCCGGGGACCGCGCGCGGCCCGCGCCCGAACTCCCTCCTCCGCGCGCGCGGCCCCGCCCCGCAGCTCCGAGGGCTCCACCGCCCGCCGGGGTTACTCCCGGTCATCCCTCCGCAGTCTTGCCCCAGCTTCCCGGTGCGTGCCCGCCGGCCTGAGATTGCTTCCAGAGACGTGCAGAAAGGGGCGAGGGAAGGGGCTCCCCAGTGCCCGCAGGTCCCCAAGGAGCAAACCCTGGATGCGCTGGGGACCTGGGCTCGCGGGCGCGGAGCGGGACGGTAGGCAGGCTTCCGGGACACAAACAAAGCCCCCGGCAAGTCCCAAGCCAGAAGACGCTCAAGGGACCCAGTTTGGGGCTACCCGAGTTCCTAGGGAACAAGGGGGTGCTGATACGGTCCGGGGGCGCACCCCCCAAGTCGGCACCCAACTCAGACCCGTTTAGCTAGGATGGAGGGGACCAGGCGCAGGCACTTGTCCCGGGGGCGCGGGCTGACCCAGAGAGGTTTCTAGTCTGCTCCGGGGCTCCCGAACAAAGGGAGGTGCTTCTTGCCAGACTGTCCCTCTCGCCGACCGACCGACCGGGCGGGCGGCCCAGCAGCAGCACGTCCTGCAGCGGCGGACCCCGCTGCGCCCCAGGTTCTGCGCCCCAACTCTCCACGCTGAAGATGCTCCCCAAGCTCCCGGGCGGGCTGAACGAGCCTCCAGCTCAGCAGCGTCGCGCCCCAGGGTCTCCACAGCCCCCACCCCACCCAGGACGTCTCCTCCCCACTTCAGCCGCCCTCACTCCATTTTCTTTGCAATAAATGGGGACCAGAGAGTCCTGACCCAAGCACCCGAAACCGAGAGCTTCCTGGGTCCCTACTGAAAACAATAGCGCCCCGAGAGTGCCTCTTACCTGTGCTCTACTTTAGGGTCTGCGTCTCCTGCCCCCACTCTTTCACAAGCTCGTTTGAGGAGGGGGCGTGCAGGAGGGGGGGCGGCGCAACCAAGAAGAAAAGGAGCTGAAGGCCCCCAGAAAGTGGCTCCAGCGGCGCTGGCCCCGCTGCGCCCCTGCCCTGTCCAGTCAGCTGGGCAGAAGGGTGTCTGTCTGCTCGGCCCTGACAGTCCGGGCCCCACTCACTCTCCCTCGGAATTACGAGTTTTTGGTCGGGACTAGTTCCTTTTATAGATTCGGCTGTGCTGAACGCCGGGGTTACTAGCGGTCAAAGCCTGTTCTCTCCCTCCTCCCCGCCCGCCGCCCCGGCTTCTGTTTACGTAGTTCAATCACTCAGCAGAAAGCACGTGGAGCCGGGGTCCGCCCCTTAAATGGGCGACGTCCCGCAGCTGCAGGCCGGGTTGGGGACTGGGTGTCGGGTGCTAGCCTAGGAGAAGCAGCTAAGCCTGACTTGGGGCTGCTCCAGTGGAGCTCCAGTCCACATTCCGGCCAGCACGTGGCTGGTCCTCTAAACTTGCACACTCTGCGATTTCTTTTCCTTCTTCTTTTCTTTTGTGAGTGTACTCAGTCCTAGGAGTTGAAGGAGAGCGAGCTGGAGGCAGAAATCCCTCTGGAAGCCAACTTGTTAGTCTTGATAATGGCCCCTGTAGCAGGCTGGTTTCCTATTGCACCGCCAAAGCTGTCATGGGTGCTCAGTAGCCGACCTACTTGCCTTTGAGATGCTCAGCCTGGACACCCAGATCACCCAGGTCCCTAGAGAGAACCAATGAAAAACCACTTGCTCCTTTTTTTGGGGGGCGGGGGGCTGTATTGGAGGGGAGAACGGGAACCAAAGAAAAAGAAACCGTGTGGACCAGGCCCTTTTTTCTTTTCATGACCTTAGTCAGGATCTCTAAC
Organism: Echinops telfairi; assembly: GCF_000313985.2. Taxonomy (NCBI): domain Eukaryota; kingdom Metazoa; phylum Chordata; class Mammalia; order Afrosoricida; family Tenrecidae; genus Echinops; species Echinops telfairi. The sequence continues at coordinate 8,795,278 of NW_022111310.1, forward strand.
ATAAACACAGAGGGCTTGTCTAGATTTGCAAAGTGCAGCTGGACAATCAGTCCTGTAAAAATATACAAGCACTCTAGTTCCCCGATTTCTCTCTTGGACTAATGCAGTAGAGCAAGAAGGCTTAAAACGTGTGAGAGGAAGAGAGGTGAGAGTACATACAGAAGCCCACATATTAAATATTGAAATCATAAGCCAAGCCAACAAACCATAAAGTGTCTTCCAATTTAGACAAAGCTGCCTTTGTGCAGCGTGAAGTGGCTGGTTCCCATTCAGACGCCTCGCAGTTTGGGCCCAGTTGGGGTAACAGTGTGGTGGCATTGGAATGCTGGCCCTTGCCTGATTTACCCTTGCTCTTCCCCCCATCATCAAACCCAGACAACCTCCACTGCCAGCACGTGGGCACACCAGCGTCCACAGTCTATGGGTTGCAACTGAAACCCAGAGGTACACACTTCAGTGATTCTTTTAACATTCACGACAGCATCAGAATTCTGGCCCTAGAAGTTTCCACATCAAGTCGATTCAAAGACGAGCAACCCTATGTTGAGCTTCTGAGACTAAATTGTCAAGGGAGCAGGTCTTATCTTTTTTCCCAGGGAGCAGCTGGTGTGTTTAAACTGCTGACTTTGAAGTGGGCAGTCCAACGCTACCAGGGCTCTTCCTGAGGATTTAGGGCAAGGAATTAGGAGCCCTCATCAAGAGAGACCAGTCTCTGGAAAAGGGCATCATGCTAAATATCATAGTGAAGTAAAGGGGTGATAAAAGAAACCCATTAAAGAGCCTCAATGAGATGGAATGACGCAGTGGCTTCAGCAATGGGCTCAAGCATAAAAACAATTGTGAGACCAGGCCAACAATTCATGGGGTGCGGCTCCCAGTGGAACTGCACTCCCACAGACTCTTCCCACGGGCAGTGTCTGCAGCTCTGTGTTATTGGAAAAATTGTTGAGGTTATCAATGCAATCATCTTATACCCCCGGGGGCTGATTGACAATGTTTTTTCCTTTTTTGTCTCCTTGGGTTTTTGCTTTGCTGCCTTTTGTTTTTGTTTTTCATTTGTTTGCTGGCTGGTTTGTTGCTGTTGTTGGTGGTTGTATGGGGTTCGTTTTTGTCATAATACAACCACCAAAGTAAACCAGAGTAGTGCATAACCCGTGGACAAGCAGCTGGATTCTAGGCCACCACTTAATTCTAGCCCCAATCCAAGAAGAGTTAGTTCTGATAACAGGGCCCTGTTCAATACTTGCCTTCATGAAAAAAATCAGTGAAGATAAGGGTGCTACAGCAAAGTGTGGTGAAGAAAGCAGATGGTGCCCGGCTATCAGTTGGAATAGTGTCTGGGGTCATAAAGGGTTGTATTCCTCTAGGTGAGGAGTCAACTAAATTCACATGAAAGAAGCACACCAGCTTGTATGACCCAAAAGATGACAATAACAAAATCCAAATATGATGAAGGGAAAAGTATCAGAGCTTAAATTGTGAACCCCCAAATTGTAGAAGGCTATGGAGGACAGTGGGATACCAAAACCCATCTGCAGAGTATCTAGTCAGATTAAACCTCTGGCAAATCCCCTCTAGCCATAGGCAAGGGAATCAAACAGCTTTACTATCATACAGAGATCCTTGTAAATTTGATTATGCTAGATCGAACTTGATACTTGGTCAGTGGACCTCCATTTTGACCCAACCTGAATTTGTTCTAGGCTCAAGCATTGCTTGCTTGTTCCAAGACAAAAATGTCTTTCCTGGCTGCTTAAATATTGATGGTGGTCTTTTCTTTCTTACTCATTATTTGTATTTTTAAGTTTATATTATTATTATTTTACCCTGGCCATTTTATTTTTTGTTTTTATTGTTTCTGTTTGGTTTCCCACTGTGTGAAGCACAGAAGGAGTAGATGCATGGAAATAACAGATGCAATGGTTTATTGGGGGGTGGGGTGGGGAGATAGGGAGGGTGAGGGGATTTGGGGAGCAAAACAACGAATGGAGAAGCAGGTAGGGAGCACTAGAACTGATTGTTATTGTGTATACATACAACTCATTTTAAACGTGATTTAACCATGAAAGTGTATGATATATGAATATTATATCAAGAAAACCATGGGGGGGGGACCAAACTTGAGCAATGGTTATCATAAGTGAAGGGGAAAGAGTGGTTGCATAGTGAGTATTTAGTTTATGTCAATAGTGGTAGAATAGTTTGGAAAAGGATATCGATAATGATTGTACAACACAAAGAGTATAATCAATGGCACGGAATTATACAAGATGTGGAACTGGAGAATGTTCTGGTGTGCATAGTTTTGCCACAGTTAGAAAAAAATAGTTACTTGAATGACAATGACTACAAAGAAGAAGAAAATGTTCTAGAATTGCATAGGGTGACAATTGCACAAGTCTTCTTAATATGATTGAATTGTATTGTATGACATGTGGGTGAAGTGCTCATAAAACTGCTTAAATAAAACCATTGTGAGGATGGTGCAGACTAGGTGGCGTTTCGTGCTATTGTACGTAGGGTCACCGTGAGTGGAACCAATTCAACAGACGGTACCTACCAAGCATAAGAAAACACGCTTTTTAAAACAAATAGCCTGAGCAATTTGAGGTACCTTTGATTTTTTAAAAACAACTTCACTGTCCTGCACCATTCTCTTAATCGTTCGTTCGTAAGCTTGAGCCCATAATTGCAGCCGCTGTGTCAGTCCCTCCCATCCAGGGCCCTCCTCTTCTTCATCGCCCTCCACTTTACCAAGCACGAGCTCCTCTTCAGGGACTGGTCTCTCCTGACAACGTGTCCAAATATGTAAGACGAAGTCTCGGCTGTCCTTGCCACACATGGGCAATAGACACTCTGGCCGTACTTCTTCCAGACAGATCCGTTTGTCCCTTTGGCAGTCCGTGGTACTTTTCATATTCTCCACCACAATTCAGTTCTTCCAACGTCCAACTTTCACCTGCCTATGAGGTCATTGAAAATGCCCTGAATTGGATCAGGCACCCCTTAGTCTTCAAAGTAACACCCTTGCTTTGCAACACTCAAAAGAGGTCTTGTTCAGTAGATTTAATTGAGTGAGGCGTCTTCAACTCATCATCTGGACACAGAACCTGAGGAAAGGGAAGCAGCGCCCGATGAGACCTCCACAGCTCGCAACCCTCAGAAGCCTGATGCTAACTTGTGCAGAAAGCCACGTGACTTTTAGAGTGTAAAATAAGGCCACGTGGTCCTTCAGTTATGGTAATAAGTGGAAGTACACATAGCGTGTCTAGCCCACCTACGTAGACCCATGTGGTCAGGAGGGGCCTTTCCCCCTCCTGTTTTAGTCCTTCTCCCACAGCACAGAGTGGGAAGCTCCTGGAAAAACTGTCATCTCCACCTAGACAGCCTTCCAAGTTGGAGAGTGAATTTGTCCCCGTGCTTCTCATTTTAAAGCAGTAAAAGTTATTTCTATGCGCGAACACTCTGGGAGCATCTAGTGTTCAGACTTCAGATAGTTAAGGTTTATTGTGCCAACCTGGCCTATAAACACATGTGGGATTAACTGAAGGGCAGAGAGATAAATGGCTCAGTGAACCTTGCCTTTGTAGTTCTTGGGTCTCTTGCTCTCTGATGGTTGAACCAGGGTGAAGCTGCCTTAGCCAGTTCCCTGCTTCAGCTGGTAAGGCTCACTTCCTGCAAGACATCCCCAAGGAGAAGCCACATGGACCTACCCTGGTGCAGCTCTGGGTGCTGGAGCAGTGGTGTGGAGATCCCTGCCAGCGCTGAGATGCTTACGCATTCACTGATTTGGCTTTCCTGCTGCAGTCAGCATAATTGCATCTGTTTTGTGAGATGGAGGAGGACTTTGTGGACTGGTGTCAGACATATGGGCTAATGTTGGACTTATGGGCTTGGACAGCACGGGGTTGGGAAGCTTTCTTAAGATACACTTACCTTTTATATAAAACTCTCTCTTATATACATATGTTTCTGTGGATTTGTTTCTCTAGTCTACCCAGACTAACACAAGACTGTAATTGTAAGAATGTGGCATTTATAGAACAATCCTATTTCGCGATTGGTCCCTTTTCCCATGGCTTCCGCATCCACTGCCATCAAGTCAACTTTGACTCCTCATGAACCGGTAGGTCAGGGTAGAACTACCTTTGTGGGTTTCTGAGACTGTAACCATTTAAGGTAGTCGAAAGCCTCACCTTTCTTCCTCAGAGCAACTGGTGGTTTGGAACTGCTGACCCTGTGGTTAACAGCCCAACTGGCTATTTTGAGATCAAAGACAACTTGTGAGTACTTCCCAGTTTGGACATGATGTCCTTAACCTAACCTGAGGAAGGGGTGCAGCTTCAGGAGGGTCAGAGCCAGGCCATCTGAACTCTGTGTTCAAAGACATCAACCTTTCTTGCCTGGGTCAAGCCCTGGTCAAGACATCAGTCTCTGGAATGAAATTCGACCAAACCACATGATCAAAAACGTAGGTAATGTGTCTCTGCCTCTGTTTCTTTGCCTATAAAATTAGAAGACTATGCCCTAGTGATTCAGTGCTTGGCTGCTCGTGGGCTGCTAACCTCAAGGTCAGCAGCTTGAAACCAGCAGCCACTCCTCAAGAGAAAAACCAGGTTTTCTACTCCCATAAAGAGTTACAGTCTCGGAAATTCAGAGGGGTAGTTCTACTGTGTACTCTAGGGCTGCGCTGAGTCTGAATCAACTCAATGGCAGTGAGTTAGTGATACCTGCCACACGGGGAATTTTGATAGCATTTTTGTGGAAACTTTTGAGCTTCTTGGAAGTATGGCACAATAAACAGAGCAGTGTTCTTAGCTGACTTTAATGTCATTTTGTGTACTAGCCATAGACTAAAGTTTTTCCCACAGCAAACTCAAAACTGTGGGGCTAGCCAAAAACTAAGGAGCTCTATCTCGCTGATTCATCATTGGTAAAGGGAAGCTCCCAGAGGAGGTCACAATGCTTGGTGTGATATGAAAGAGTGATTGAGAGTCCAAGCCCCCCATTACCCAGGACCATGCTGAAAATCCCACTATCCCAATCCTTCTTCTAGGATTTTAAAGGCTAACAGCATCCCTATTAAATAAAGAATCCCTTAGGTTGTAAGGACTTTAATTCCAGGTCCGAACATCTAATGGATAGGCAGGTTCTGTGGGGGTCAAAGCCAGGCTTCTAAGAAGGAAGGCAAGCCTTCGAGGAAGATGAAAGCCACAGAGAGAAGACAACCACTGATTCTAAATCTACACCTTAGTCTGAGGCCCTAAAGCCCTAGACTTCTTAAATAAGAACAACCTGTAGCGTACCCTCCCATGAATACGTGAGGGCACTGTAATGCTTGAAATGTTTACGACTCTCATTTCTTTCTACTGATAGCTGAGTCCAAGTCCCCAAATTGGTGGTAACTTATTTAGACAGAGACAGAAGTTGACAGAAAGCAAGCCCACAATTTCTAAATGTGACAGCTTCATAGGACAAAAAGCCCAAATTGCAAATGTTAGCGTCTAAGAGAATGTGCCCCTTGAGAAAGGTTCACAAGTGTATGTTTTCACCTGCCAGACCTTGAGTGTTTGTTATTTGTTTCCGAGTGCACTGAAGCGAAGAGCCCTAGTGGCACAGTCAATAAAGCACTTGACTGACAGGTTGTGGTTCAAATCTACCAGGGCTCCAAGGGAAAAAGACACGGTGATAACCCGAGGGGCAGTTGTTGTAGGGAAAGAGAGGAAGCCCTCAACAGCATGAACGGACCCAGTGGCTAGACCAATGGCTCAAGCACAGGAACGACTGTGAGGCTGGCGCAGACCAGACGGTGTTTCCTGTTGTTGTGCATAGTGTTTCTCTATGTTGCACCCGACTCAGTGAGACCCGACAGCAGCAACAACATTGATTCCTGTAGCCATCAAGGCCACACCCCAAGATCCTACCCTCGGGCATTTCCCCAAATAGGTAGAAAAAGCTTTTTTGCTGCTATTTTTCTGTAGAAGCAAATCTAGAAAATGTAGTAAGAGTGGCTGGAGGCTCTATTCTGAATGGTCATGGCATAGTGGGATTCCAGAATCGACTTTCAGGCAGCTGTATCCTTAAAGACCCTGCTGAAAGTCGGGTCGCCATATAGAAGCCGACTGTTTTCATCCCATTGAGATGTTCAAATTAAATATTACCTAAAAAGCACTACTTGGAGGTTGTTTCCCATGTGTAGTGAAAATTATTTGAATTTATACAAATAATTAACAGTATATGTATGCCTATTTATGTATATGTATATACAGATAGATATAGATACCCCCAAAATGAATTTTTTTTCAAAGCTATGTATTTAAATTTTTTTATAAAACAACCTTATCACCTTCCAAGTACTTTCCATTCCACTGAATACATTTGTCAAGTCTGTGATTGCATTCTTGGAAACATTTTTCAAGCTCATCTCTTTGGGTGGCTGAGAGCAGCTTCCTCTTTTTTTTCTTCACCTCTTCTATGTTGTCAAATCACTGTCCTTTCGTGTCCCTCTTCATTCACGAAAAAAAGACACACAAAAAATGTCACACAGAGTGAGGTCAGGTGAGTAAGATACATGGGGCAAGAGAGGCATGCTGTGTTTTGCCAAAAACTGGTGCACTGATGGCTGCATGAGCAGATGCATTGTCATGGTGGCAAAACCAGTCCCCCCATCTACCACAAATCAAGCCTTTTTGGTTGCACACTGTTAGGCAATTTTTTCAGAACCTCTAAGTAGAAAGCTTAACAGTCTGACCTGGCGGAATGAACTCCAAATGCACTATCCCCCTCACATCACATCCAATTTTGAGGGGACAGCCCCTCGTATTTGTATAAATACAAATCATTTTCATTACACATTTATTTGTCAGTTTGCATGCACCATGGAAAAAAATAAGTATAGATGTCAATTGAGAATAACAAAGAAATAAAAATAACCCCTCAAACTAAATTTGTTATGCTTAAGATAACTTGTAGCTTGATAATCTTGATAACAAGATTAAGTTTGACTCTTGGAGAGAAATGTCTCTAAAGTTTAAGAAAGGGGAAAATAATTCTTTTTTCCTATAAGGAGGAATTCTTTAAAACCTAAAGTTCATATCTGGGTCAGCTTAATTCTAATACATGGTTAGACAAAGAAACATCAAGCAATCAATGTTAAAATAAAAAAGGTATTAGGGTGCAGTGTAGCACAGATAAAACATAACTTTCCTCTAGTTTTTTAATGCTAGCCCCCATTATCATGATCTCAATTCTACCTTACAAATCTAGCTATACCAGAAGAACGTACAGTGGTACAGATAAGAGCTGGAAACATAGGGAATCCATGACAGATAAATCCCTCAGGACCAATAATGAGAGTATTGATACCAGGAGGGGAAGGGGAAGGTGGGGGGAGAAAAGGGGAACCGATCACAATGATCTACATATAACCCCCTCCCTGGGGGATGGACAACAGAAAAGTAGGTGAAGGGAAACATTGGTCAGTGTAAGACATGGAAAAATAATAATTTATAAATTATCAAGGGTTCATGAGGGAGGGGGGAAAATGAAGAGCTGATACCAAGGACTCAAGTAGAAAGAAAATGTTTTGAGAATGATGAGGGCAACAAATGTACACATGTGCTTGACACAATGGATGGATGGATGGATGGATTGTGATGAGTTGTATGAGCCCCCAATGATTAAATGATTAAAAAGAAAAAAAAAAAGAGTTCAAGGAGTCACCATTTGTAGTGTAGCCCGTGCATTACATGGACTCTCAATACCTACAAGTTCAATTCTATTTAATTGGACCAATGCACTCATCCTCTGTATTCATGTTTTTCCTATTGGCACATCAGCAATAGATTCAAAGCAATTACTGCTTCTGGACTTGGTAAGATGCTTGTTCTGTCACTGGGATCCAGACGTTAATGTGGGTTATAGACAGATCTATTCCCCTGACTTACTAGTGAATCAATGAGTTATAATTCTTTATTTTTAAGCCATCCTTTCAAACTATCTCCCTTCACATTCTCCTTTCCTTAAGAGCCAAATTGCTTGAAAGGTTTAACCTGTACTCATTCCCCAGGCCATTACAGCTCAGTGTCTGCCCACTCCACTCCGAATCTGTGCTGTTGAAATTAATGACTGACCTCCATGAAATAAAAGAGAGAGAAACCGGCTCTCCTTCTCTAATTACAAAACATTTTGAAATGGAGAAAATACAGAGAAAAATATTTCAAACACAAAGACAGACCTTGGAGTTGGCAGTGCTGCTGATGACCTCCTTTAAGTCCTCAGACTACTGGATCTTGGGTATCTGACACTATTAATTGCACCCTCCTTCTCAAAACTAGTTCTTCTCTTCCAGTTCAGGAATCTGGGTCCCTTCTAGTCCCCTGCCTCCTGCACTGCTCCTTTTCTGACTCCACTTTCTCTGTATGGACTCCACTTTCGTCCATACTGGTTTTCTCTTCTCATTTCTACTTGCTCTCCTAGAAATTATATCCACTACCTTGGCTCCCATTTAAAACCTGTGTCTCCAACCCTTTTCTTGCTACCAAGCTCCAGGACTATGCTTACTAACGCCTAGTAGATGCAGAACCAGTGGTGAGCAGGAGCTGGCGGACACAGCCTCAGCAGAATTAATGGGATATGTTCTTCCCAGTTCCACAGTACATGACTTCCCGTGTGGCTAGCTTAGAACTGATCAATGGTGAGAGTATCCACACCCTGGAAATCTGTAAACACGACAAATTAGGGCTTTTCTTTTTCCTTTTTCTGCAGAGCCACTTATTAACATCTAGCAGCACACCACTGAGCAGGATATTCTGTGAGCAGATCCAAAACCAATTTGGTCTCATCTCCTTAAATCTCCTACCTCTACCTGCCTTTTGTTTTTAATATCATTCCATGGTAGCAATCTCTACTCCATGACTATAGGAAATACAAGTCCTTCTTGCTTAGATTTTTTTTTTTCATCTCTCTGTCTTCATGTGTTAGTCTGGGTACTTTGGAGAAACAAATCCACAGAAACTCATGTATAAGAGAGAGATTTATATAAAGGTTAAGTGCGCATCAAGAAAACACCCCAACCCAGTGCTGCCCAAACGCGTAAGTCCAACATTAACCCAGATGTCCGACACCAATCCACAAAGTCCTCCTCCATCTCACAAAACACACTCTATGACAGGAGGAAAGCTGAATCAGTGAGCTTGTAAGCATCTCAGTGCTGGCAGAGGTCTCCGCACAGCTGTTCCAGCACCCAGGGCTGCATCGAGGTAGGGCAGCTTCTCCTCAGGGATGTCTTGCAGGAAGTGAGCCTTGCCAACTGGAGCAGGGAACTGGCTAAGGCAGCTGCACCCTGGTTCTACCACCAGAAAGCAAGAGACCCGAGAGCTAGAAAGGCCAGATTCACCGAGCCATTGATCTCTTCACCCTTCAATTAACCCCACATGTATTTATCAGCCAGGTTGACACAATTAACTAACTCGCCTCATCTTTCTACTCTTAGTCTAATAAGCATCCAAGTCAGGGCAATTGCACCTCCCAAATGTCTCAGAAATCAGCTCCTTACTCGAGTACACCTCCCTAGTCCAGGACAGAACCTCTGGGTTTCTGTACTATAGAAACCTCCAAAGTGTTATCACTGCCTCTAGTTCCTTCTCCCTCCCAGCCATCTTCATTTCTGCAGATGCAGTGGTTTTTGTATTTAAAATAAAAAAAGCAGAATAAAACAAAATCTATCTGATTATATCATTTCCCCCCTTCAAACATGTTGCTGTCTTCAAATTCCTTAAGAGACCTTCAAAGTCCTTTGGAAGCATGACATGTGAAGATTCTAAAGCAGTGGTGCTCAACCTTCCTAATGCCGTGACCCTTTCATACAATTCCTCGTGTTGTCGTGACCGCCCCCCCCAACCATAAATTTGTTTTCGCTGCTCCTTCAACACTGTAATTTTGCTACTGTTATGAATCGGGCGACCCCTGTGAAATGGTCGTTTGACTCCCAACGGGGTCGCGACCCACAGGTTGAGAACCGCTGCTCTAAAGCCTAGCTGACTCTAAACCCACTGGGAACAAAGAGGTTCAGCTTTGGGTTATTAACCTAAAGGTCAGTGGTTGCAACCCACCAGGTACTCTGAGGGAAAGAAATGAGACCGTCTGTTTCCCTAACCTTGGAAACCCCATGAAGTTCTCTGTCCTGTAAGGTTGTCCTGGTTAATACCTGTGGGATTGTCTAACCCACTCTCTTCCATTCCCCACCTCAACTTCCCTGATCCCATGGCTCACCCCTGCTCATGGAGTTCCCATTGTTTAAAACCCTTCTTCATATTTCCACCCCTGTCCTTCTTTTAAAAACGGTCTTGAAATGAAATAGGAGAGAGAAAAAACGTTTTAGAGACTTCTTTAGACTGGACATTGTAAGGTAGAGGGGATTAAATAAACTCTGTTATACTATTAATCTAGAATCAAAACAAGGACAGAGAAGAGATTCAGAAATGACTTCCCGCATTGGATGGAAAGGTATGAAATAGAGGATAAAGAAATAAAATACATAGAGATGTTTTTAAGTATCCAAGCTAAGTTAGAAAATAATATCCTCAATTCTGTTCCAATAGCAATTATTGGCTCAAAGTGAAGTCAGAATTCTAAGGTTTAAGAAGAAAATGATTAGACTCTGGGGATTAAATAAAATCAGGCATTTATTGTCACAAAAGTGATGTAACTGCATTCTTCTCTCCTTACTCAGAGTGCTTTTTTTTTTTTTTGACACTTGTTAAGAATCCATATTCCTGACTGCGACTTCTGGAACGAAAAACTGTTTTGTTTCTTAATCAGGAATGTGTCCTCTTTTCAACATATTCAGAAGAGAGTAATAACTCTCTTAGGAAATATAAAAATCCTAGGAGATATTCCAGATTCCCATTTTTCCCCTTACGCCCCTAAGGGGTCAAGCCTCTCTGTTCTCTCCCTTCAGGGTTTTGGAGGATTCGTTGAAGATAGGTTTTCCCTTACTCACCCTCCACAGCCGTCTTGAGTTGATTTGACCTACTGTTGGGCATAGTGGTTACGTGTTGAGCTGCTAACCAGAAGGTCAGTAGTTTGAAACCACCAGCTGCTCCTTGGGAGAAAGAAGAGTCTTTCTACTGCCATAAAGAGTTTGTCTCAGAAGCTGACGGGGACAGCTCCACTGTGGTGTCTTCGGTCACTTTGAGTCGGCATCAGTGCAGTGGCAGCAATTTGGTTTTGTAGTTTGTACCCGACATGGTTTCTAAAATTGACTAGATGACTAAAGCTTCTCTCCTCCACAAAGGTGTAGAGGCTAGGTGTAGAGATGCACTATGGTCACCCTACAGGAACATCCTCTTCTTTCCCTATCTTTTTGCCAGGCTTCTGATAACAGATGTGTCCAAGGATCAATGTATACCTGCCTTCTGATCCCACTGGCAAGTATATAAATTAGTAGAGAATGGGCTCCATTCTCTGAGCCCGGAGTGTCCCACAAAACTGACCCCGGGGTTTTCACTTGCTGGGCTCCATTATTTACCAGAGATGAACAGGAAGTCTCCAAATCCATCTACTCACTGCTGGCCGTGGGAAGCTCCAGACACAGTGCTAGAACAAGAAAACAGAGCTAAACTAGGAGTCTCATGTTGAGACCTCTAAGGCAAATTAAGTAGGAAGTGAGTGAAAAGGGGGGAAGGTTGTCATAAAGAAGGTCATAAAAACTGAGCATACTAATGGCCTGCAAATTAGCCTACCATTTCAGACAAGACTGTAATAAAGGGATCAAAAAATGTACAAGCTTGCTATGAATCAGAATCCAATCACCAACAATGATTATTGGTTTGGTTTTGGTTATCAAGGATTGTGGACCCACTAATTTGACTTGTGGAAATTTATCCTAAGCAAATACCAAAGGTATAGTCAAAGATATATGCTCAAGAATATTTGTCAGACAGGATATCCAGGGCAGGTAAAGCCCTCAGGACCAATAATGAGAGAAGTGATACCAGGAGGGGAAGGGGAAGGTGGGGGAGAAAGGGGGAACTGATCACAATGATCTACACACAATCCCCTCCCTGGGGGACAGACAACAGAAAAGTGGGTGAAGGGAGGCATCAGACAGTAAGACATGACAAAATAATAATTTATAAATTATCAAGGGTTTATGAGGGGGGGAGACAGGGAAGGAGGGGAAAAATTAGGAGCTGATACCAAGGGCTAAAGCAGAAAGCAAATGTTTTGAGAATGATGGTGGCAACAAATGTACAAATGTGCTTGACACAATGGATGGGTGTATGGATTGTGATGAGTTGTACAAGCTCCCAATACAACGATTTTTTTAAGAAGAATATTTGCCAGTATATGATCCCAAAGAGTGAATGTTGAAAAATATTTAATCATACAACAGCATGAAAATTCTAGATTAAAATGTGAAAAATTCATGGGAAAGTATACTACATAAATAAAAATAAACTGTCTTCTAAGAGTTGTGATCTGGGAGACTGCTCATAATGGTGATGATTAAGTAAGAAAGCAAAGTTAGATTTTCTCCTGTATGCTGCTGCTGCTGCTGCTTTGCAGAGTCACCAGGCCCTTTATCAAGATGACCGAGGAGACCCAGCCTCAGGGCCAGGCCATGGAGGGTGAGGTGCAGAGACATTCACCTTCTAGGCCAAGATTGCTCAGCTCATGTCCCTCATCGGCAACACTTTCCATTCCAACACAGAGGTCTTCCTTAGTGAGCTGATTTCCTATTCCTCATATGTTCTGAACAAAATCCAATATGAAAGCCTGAATGATCCCAGCAAGCTGGACTCAGGGAAAAAGCTACACATTAATTTCATTCCCAGCAAGCAGGACCAGACCCTGACCACCGTGGATACTAACATCTGAATGGCCAAGGCCAACGTGATCAACAACCTTGGCACCATAGCCAAGTCGGGCACCAAAGACTGCACGGAGGTCTGCAGGCCAGGGCTGACATCTCCTTGACCAGCCAGTTTGACATGGGCTCATACTCAGCCTACTTGATGCCTAAGAAAGTGACAGTGATCACCAAACCCAACAATGGTGAGCGGTATGCCTGGGAGTCTTTGGTGGGAGGGTCGTTCACTGAGGACAGAAAAGGGTCGTGAGACGAAGGTTATCCTGCATCTGGAAGAGGACCAGACCGAGCATGTGGAAGAGAGGAGGATGAAGGAGATAGTGAAGAAGCACTCTCAGTTTATGGTCTACCCCATTACTCTCTTTTTGGAGGAAGAACAAGATAAAGAAGTGTGATGATGAGGCTGAAGAAGAGGGAAAAAAGAGAGAAGAAATGGAGCCTGGTGACAAGTCTGAAATAGAAGATGTGGGTTCTGATGAAGAGGAGGAAGAGAAGGACGGGGACAAGAAGAAGAAAAGGAACACCAAAGAGAAGTCCATTGACAAGGAGGTCTTCAGCAAAACCAAGCCCATCTGGATCCGAAATCTTGATGGCATTACCAATGAAGAATACAGCAAGTTCTCCGAGAGCTGGACCAATGACTGAGAAGACCACCTGGCCATGCGGCACTTCTCAGCTGAAGGACAGCTAGATTGCCAGGCCCTTTTCTTTGTCCCAAGACGTGCTTCCTTCGACCCCTTTGAAAACAGGCAGAAGAAGAACATTACCAACTTTTCGTCAGGGGCAACTGTGAGCAGCTGATCCCCAAGAATCTGAATTCCACTCGTGATGTGTAGACTCTGAAAATCACCCTTTCACTGCTTCCTGGGAGATGCTGCAGCCAAGAAAAATTCCGAAAGTCATCAAGAACTTGGTCAAGAAGTGCTTAGAACTCTTCACTGAGCTGGCCAAAGATAAAGAGAACTCTAAGAAACTTTACAAGCAGTTCTCTGAAAACATTAAGCATGGAATCCATGAAGACTCCCCAAACTGGAAGAACCTTTCAGAGTTGTTACGTGACTACTCATCTGCCTCGGGAACGAGATGGTTTCTCTCCAGGACTATGGCTCCAGGATGAAGGAGTACCAGAAACACATCTACTGCATCACCAGGGAAACCAAGGAACAGGGGGCTTACTTGGCCTGTGTCAAGTACCCAGGAAATCACGGCTTAGAAGAGCTTAGATCTATAGGATCGAGCCATCATTGAAGAGCACTACGTCCAGCAGCTGAAGGAGTTCAAGGGTAAGACTTTAGTGTCCATCACCAAAGAGGGCTTAGAACTGCCAGAAGACAAAGAGGAACAAAAGAAGCAGGAGGATCAGAAGACCAAGTTAGAAACCTCTGCAAAATCACGAAGGGCATCTTGGAGAAAAATAGTGGAAAAGGTGGTTGTATCAAACCAATTAGTCACGCCCGTGTGGTACATTGTCACAAGCACATGTGGCTGGACAGCAGACATGGAGAGGATCATGAAGACCCAAGTCCTGCAAGACAACTCGACCATGGTCTTCCTGGCTGCCAAGAAACACCTGGAGAGAAACTATGACAGCTCCATCATGGGAGTTTGTGGGTGGAAGAAGGTCAAGGCCAAATAGAACACGTCTGTGAAGACTCTGGTGACCCCGCTTAAAGAGACCATGCTGCTCTCCTTTGACTTCAGTCTGAAAGATCCCCAGACACACACTAACCAGATCTACAGGATGATCAAGTTGGGCCTGGGATGGATGAAGATGACCCTACTGCTGAGGATCCCACTGCTGCCATCACTGAAGAAATGTCCCCCTCGGGGCGATGGTTACACGTCATGCCCGGAAGAAGTTGACTAAGCATCAACTTAACACACTTGTAATACTGTCCCTACATTCCCTCTGATAATATATTTCCAAGGATTTTTTCCCCTTTGTTAACATTTTAAAAACCGGTATGGTATAATAACTAAGGGGTGGGAGATAAGATTTCTTTCTACTTCTAAGTAATACTGTGAGACTTTTGGCACTAAGAGTGGAGTTAGTAATTCTGTTTTACTTTCATGTTGGCTTACCTAATGGATCTAGGCGATATTTGCTGTAAGGTGTATGTAACCTAATGTCAACACTGTGGTCTAGAGTGCTAGCTATTAAGCAGATTCTCTAGTGAACCCACCTTTTTGTGAGTGGGAAGGTGAGATGTATGGACCTAAGAGACAGCTTAGTGAAAGCATCTCCACTGTCATCTTCTAGGGTCTAGTTTCTAAGCCCACTCTCGCCCTTGGTTCCCATCGTGCATGTACTAGGTATTTCAAAACTAGTGAATCCTACGGAGACAACTTGATGGAACTGTACACATAGGGTTTGTTTCCCAAAGAGAAAAAATATTGCTTAGAGTGGAAAATTACAGGCCTACCTAGGCCACTGTCAAGGCAGCTCAAAGTCACTAGGCTAAGCTTGTGAGTGGACATGTGATTCCCAGCTCACTGCTGTGTCAAAAGTGGTGACAAATACAGTTACATTGAAAAGGAAAAACAAACCAAAGCTATAGTTATACATAAATGCAATTACTATTAATAAATAAATACATTTAATCATCTTTTTAATTGAATATATGTGCATAGAGAAGACTAGAAAGAAGTTCACCTAATGTGGATGTTGGGCATCAGGAGAGTTTTTCTTTTCTTACATGTCTATATTCTCAAAATGTATAGAATAAACATATGCTGTTTGTGAACTAAGAAATATGGTTTTAAAAACAAGGAGTTGAAAATAAGCTATGAGGGAGAAAAAAAGGAAAGAAGTGTGGGCACAGTTTGTTTACAGCTGCTAAAAGGCAAACCATGAGCTACCATAAGGAAACAGTAAGGCCCAGTACATTTTTGTTCCCTTTCCCCACCTCCTCCCCAGTTGTCTACCATGTGCATCCCTGCATTTGATCTAGTCCCTTCCATACTACCTGGCGAAACAGGGAGGGTAAAGGGAGAGTGGGTAGGAAGGAGGGAACCAATTACAAGGAACTATATGTGACCTCCTCCCTGGGGGACAGACGACCGAAAAGTGGGTGAAGGGAGACGTCGGACAGGGCAAGATATGACAAAATACCAATTTATAAACTATCAAGGGCTCATGAGGGAGGGGGGAGCGGGGAGGGAGGGAAAAAAAATGAGGACCTAATGTCGGGGGTTTAAGTGGAGAGAAAATGTTTTGAGAATGATGTACAAATGCGCTTTACACAATTGATGTGTGTATGGATTGCGATAACAGTTGTATGAGCCCCTAATAAAATGTTTAAAAATAATAATAATAAAAACTTATAAATTATCAAGGGTTCATGAGGGAGAGAGGGAGGGAGAGGACGAGGGGAAATGAGAAGCTGATACCAAGGATTCAAGTAGAAAGAAAATGTTTAAGAATGATGATGGCAACACATGTACAAATGTGCTTGACACAATGGATGGATGTATGGGTTGTGGTAAGAGTTGTACAAGCCCCCAATAAAATGACTTAAAAAAAAACACAAACTACCATGGCTTGAGATGGCCACATCGTCATCCTCACAGCACATCTGTGCTTCAACACGGTCTGGTGCAGATTTTTCTAATGCAATGCGTTACTTGTTTGCTGCTTCCATGACATATTTTTCTGATGTCTCTTCCCCAACTTTGCCATAATATCCACCCCCCAATGAAATGCTTTCTTTGCTTATCTCCCATCCTGAAGGCCAGAACCCTGAGTTTCTGTTGAACAGAGTGATTTAACTTTGATTTTAGATTTGCACTGGTAATTGTAATTAAACACAACTTGTGTCTCAAAGCAGTAAAAGGCATTGCCACCTCTATCAACCAACCCCCACTCCTACCACCCCCTGGCAACAAGTCGATTTTAACTGAGAGGAACCCTATTAGGACAGAGTAGAACTGCTCCTGAGCATTGTCAAGACTGAATCGCTATGGGATTCAGCAGCTGGTTGAAAGCAACAGCACTTCCTCAAAAGTTACAGCCCTTTATAGCATAAAAGGCCTGCTAACATGAACAGGGAAGAGTCCAGAGCAATCTTCTCTTTGGGGAACTAAAATGAGACCATATCCAAATCCATCAGATCCCAAAGTTGAACACAAGTCCACTTGTTGATTGAATCGAACCTTGGAGATAAGCAAAGAGAGCATTTCCCTGGGGGTGGGTATCA
Source organism: Echinops telfairi (assembly GCF_000313985.2). Lineage (NCBI taxonomy): Eukaryota > Metazoa > Chordata > Mammalia > Afrosoricida > Tenrecidae > Echinops > Echinops telfairi. The sequence continues at coordinate 8,812,348 of NW_022111310.1, forward strand.
TGGCAAAGTTGGGGAAGAGACATCAGGAAAATACGTGGGCAGCTGGGGAGACAACACAGCACTCCCAAATGAAGCTGTGCTGTATGGGAGAGAGAGTTCAGAATAAACTAAAGTTCATTGACGTGATGGCCAGATAGGTCAATTCTTCTTTCTTCAGACGATTTGGTGGCCACCTTCTGTTTCGATGGAAACATGAGCATGTCCAATAAAATATAATACAATGGAAATTCAACTGGCAGTTTCACACTCTCCATTTTCTGAAAACCATGGGAAGGCAAACAGAAATGTGAGAAGATGAGCCTTCAAGGAAACTGTAGAGTCATGGTAATTTGACTCTAAAAGCAGATGCTTGACAAGAAGCTATATTTAAATCAGCCATCAATCTATAAGGACATAATTTCTAAAGTTAGTAATAAGTAACATTTTCATTTTACCCACCCCAGATGCCATATGTGTAAATTATACTTTATACTAAATGAGATGTATTATTTTACTTTTAATCATAGAAATGCCTTGAGATTATATTTATTCAGCCCAACAATTGCATTTATAACCACCAGAGATGACAAAAAGGTGGAAGAATGTTTGAAAAGTCAAACAGTGGAAATAATATTTCACAGTCCCAAAATGTGCAGCCAAGTGTTCTCTTGATAGTATCTGGACCTCGAGCTTTGGGAAACACATATTTGAATAAATCTGCTTTATTTGGGACATTTTTATACTAGCCTAAAAAGAAACCTTTACAATACACTGAGGTAGCGGATGGACGTCAGGCCTCTGCTCAAGCCCTCCCTCAATGCAAGGACACTTTGTTCTAATAACCTGGCATTCTGTGATGCTCACCCTCCCAGCATAATCACTGAAAACAAAATGAATACATAAGCAAATGTGGTGAAGAAAGCGGATGGTACCCAGCTATCAAAAGATATAGTGTCTGGGGTTTTAAAGGAAGACTTGAAGTTAAACAAGCGGCCATCTAGCAGAGACGCAAGCTCACATGGAGGAAGCACACCAGCCTGTGAGATCATAAGGTGTTGATGGGATTGGGTAGCAGAAGACCCAAAACAAACAAACAAAACCAACTTGGTGGGAATGAGGTGGGCCAGAGCAGAGACCCAAAACCCATCTGTAGACAAAGGGATGTCCCCTCACAGAAGAGTCACAAGGAAAGGATGAGTCAACCAGGGTGTAGTATAGCACCAATGACACACACAAGGTTCCTCTGGTTCCTTGAGGCTTCCCCACCCCCCACTATCATGAACTCAGTGCTGCCTTTCACTTCGGGCTAGATCAGAGCATGTGCACAGGTACAGATAAGCGATAAGAGCTCACGACACAGAATCAAGGAACATGAATGAGAGTATCAATACCAGGAAGGTAAGGGGAATGTGGGGAGAGGAAGGGGGAACCAATCACAATGATCAACACATAACCACACTTCTCCCTCCCAGGGGAATGAGCAACAGAAACCATGGGGGAAGGGAGACAGCGGTCGTTGTAAGACATGAAAATAATAATAATTTATAGTTTATTAAGGGGTCACTGGGGAGGAGGAGGGGAAAAAGAGGAGCTGATATCAAGGGTTCAATAGAAAATGTTTAGAAAAGTAATGATGGCAACATATGTAAAAATATGCTTGATACAATTGATATAGGGATTGTTATAAGAGTTGTAAGAGCTCTGAATAAAATGATCTTTTAATTTAAAAAAGGAAGCCTTTAAACTTTGTACGTCCTTTACAAAATAATGAAAATAGAAAATTTAAATATATAATACATGCTCAGAGTCAAAAGTTTAGGTAACAACAAAAGTACAAATAAAAAAGGGCTGTGAAAAAATACAAAGAGGAAAGTGAGAATCACTTTCAGGTCAACACTCAGAGATGACTTCTGTTACTGCAATTCTCTTTTCTATAACTAGCTACTTGTTCATCCATGGACATACACTTTTTATTTTAAAATCAAGTTAATACAATATATGCTGTTTCTGCAATTGCTTTCATTATATAATATATCACAGATAATTTTCTATATCAACAAATATAGATTTGTACCACTATTTTAAGTGTATATGTAATATTTTAGTGTACATAGGTATCATCATTTCAAAACAAATCCCTTTGACTAGACATTTAGCTTGAATTTGGTTTTTATAATCTGGGGAAAGAAAGTGGCCATGAGCACGGTTTACCCAGAGTACTTAAACTACCTTTACAAAAATGCGCTTGTAAAATCATACAATAGATTTCATGTTTTTATACATATAGTGAGATTGCCCACTCCAAAGTTGGCAATAATATATACTTTCATGAACAAGTTATGAGAATGTCACACTTTTAAAAAATTATTGTTATGAATTGAATTTCATCCCCCCAAAAGTTATGTTGAACCCCTAACTACTATTCCTATAAATCTGTGTCTGCCTGGAAATTGTAGCATTCTTTTGTTATGTCAATGAAATAATGCTGGGATAGAATGGGTCCTAAACTAAATCACTTCTAAATAGTGTCTTATAAAAAGAGGAGAACAGAAACAGAGACAGGTATACAGGAGGAAGACAGATATCATAAGAGTGCTGATCTTAGCCAAAAGGCAAGTCATTTGGGTTTCTAAGGTGATGAGGAGGGAGACCTGATTCATAGCAACACTGTGAAACAGAACAAAGCACTGCTGTGTCCTGGGCCATCTTCACACTGGCTCTTAAGTTCGAGCCCATTGTTGCAGCCACAGTGTCCTTTCACCTTGTTGGGGGTCTTCTTCTTTTTCCAGGGACTCGTCTCTCCTGATAGCATGTCTAACGTATGTAAAATGAAGTCTCATCAAGTACTTTCAACATTCTTTGCCAACGCCATAATTCCAGTGTATCATTTCATCTGTGGTCCTCCTTATTCATTGTCCAACTTTCACATGTCTATGAGGCAATTGAAAATACCTCATGATTTGGGTCAGGTGCGCCTCAGTCCTCCAAGTGGCATCCTTGCTCTTGAAAGAGATCTTGTGCAGCAGATTTGCCCAGGGCAGTATGTTAGCATTGGGTTGTCAGCAGTAACCAGAAACTGGAGAGAGCCCCACAGAAAGTGGACTCTCAACTTCTAGATGTGTGAGAAAATAAAATTCTGTTCTTCAAAGTCACCTACTTACGTTATCTTTGATTATGAGTTGGTAAATTAAGACTAAGTAAGGACAACCAGAGAAGAAAATGTATCCCCTTTTTTCTTTTTGGTAGTTTTAGAAATCTTTTGATTTAATTATTTTATTTATAATTTTTAATTATAAATTAAATGGGAAGTTCTATGGATCCTAATACATAACTAGATTACGACTCCCGCCACAATAAGGATCCAGAACATCTGTCTCTCTCTCAAAACTCCCACATAGTTCTACTTAACACCTACCCCTACCCCAGCTCCGGATCGCTTCTCTGTCCCTATAATGTGGGTCTTTTTTAAGAATGTCATGTGAGTGGAACACACTATGAAACCCTTTGAGATTGATTCCTTTCATTTGCATAATGCTTCTGAAATTCATTCAAATGGTTGTACGCACCAATAGTTCATTTTTATTGCTATTTCATTATATGACTATATCTGTTTGCTAATCCACTTATCAATTAAAGGGCATTTATTTATTTTTTTCCAATTTCTGAGAGTTAGGTAGAAAACTGTTATAAACATGCGCATACAGGTTTCTCGTTGAATATGTTTTCATTTCTCTGGTGCAAAGACCCAGGGGAGCGGTTACTGGGTCATGTGATAAATGAATAATTAACTTTATGAGAAATTGATTATGTTTTTTTCTAGGATGGCTGCCCCGTTTTGCATTTCCACCAGCAATGTATGGGAATCCCAATTGTTCAGCATCCTTGTCAGCATTTGCTATTGTCAGTACTTTTTATTTTAGCCATTCAATTAAGTGTAAATTGCTTTGACTTTACCTAGCTTTATCCACTTATCAGCAGTCTTAACAGTCTCTTAAATCATGGATAAGCAAATTTATTATTCTGATTTATATTTAATTTGATGGCTGTATCTAAAGTAAACTTTCACAACAAATCTGGGTAATATTAAACAGCTTTTCATATGATACTGATCTTTTCTTAAATCTGAAGATTCATCCTTTTATTTATTTGTTGAAGGTCTTGTCAAATGTCTTCACTCCCTCTTAATATGTTGTATGTTATCTTTCCCAGATTGACATCTTTTTTTAAGCCTTAAAAATCTATAAATCTTTTCTTATTGGACTTAAGGCTTTGGTATTTAGAGATCCCATCTCCATTGTATGATTACAGAAATATTTGACTCAATGTCTTCAAACACTTACTTAAATTATTAAACATTCAACGTTACCATTCCCAGTCTACTTCACCCTAGCCTAGAAGGAGGAGGCTCCTGTGAAGGAGGGTCAGGGAAGGCAGCTAATAGTCACTGTTTGATCATTGCGACTTTTTGCAGCCCTGCAAGCCTGGCACTGAGCTTACCCTCTTGGCTCAATTTTCAGTCACGCAATAGACAGACCTATAGATAGGGTGGACCAGAACCATAGGAGGGGCATACTCTTTAAAATAATCAACAATTACAGATCAAAGAGCAGCATTTTCCCAAGGACAAAGATCAGAAGACAGAGAGATTCTGAATAAAAAGGAAAACATACTAAAAAGTTATTTTAAAAAACATGGTTCAAAAGTGTTTCCTTGATCAGCAGCAGCCAATCTTACCAGCCACACGAGCAACACATTATCTAAAGTGTACTCTTGAGCTTTAAAGAGGAGGAGGCAAGCTCTATCATGTATAGAGGGCTTGTTCTGATCCTTTGTGTGAAGAACGAGGATGGGGGTGGGGGAGAAACTGCCCCTGATGAGACTTTGCTAAGCACTGCATCTTTCCCCCAAAACGAAAGAAAACGGACTTTCTAAATAACAAGACATCTTGATTTGGACCCAACACACGAGAAAAAAATTGTTTCAGTGAACAGATAGGATGAACACGGAGGCTCGCTCTCTCTGAGCCGCCCCAAATGTGACCTGCAGGCTAAAGAGAAAAAGGTAAAAAGGGCCTCCGTGCTCGGGACCAGGTTTGGGGACAACCAGGAAAACAAGCCACACAAGCGAGGACAAAGTAAACAGGCAAAAGAATAAGCTGTCCAAGGGGAAAAAACACAGTAAAAGAAAAGGGGGACTAAGAAGTCAGCATTGGAGGGGAACCTCGATGCAAGCAAAGATGAGCCAGTCACTCACTGCAGCAAGAGATGACGCAGGCCGGACAAAGGAGAAATCACATAACTGTGGCCTGAGCCATACTGATCTAGCTGTCTTGTGCTAGGTCAGCAACCTGTGCAGGGAGAGATGAGGGGCACTTATAAGAAAGACGGAATTTGTCATTAATCACAACTTTAACCCTTCAGTTAAAGAAGAGGTTTGTGCATAGGAGGTCTGATGGCGTAGTGGCTCTGTGTTGGGCTGCTAACCTACAGGTCAGCAGTTCGTACCATCAGCCACTCCATGGGAGAAAGACAAGGCTTTCTAGTCCCCTGAAGAGTTACAATCCCCTAACACACACACACACACACACACACAGAGTTACAATCTAGGGCATCCTAGGGCAGTTCTATCCTGTGGAATCAACTCTATAGCAGTGAGTTTTTGTTTTGGTTAGTTGTAGGTTATAATTAAGTTATTCTCAAATGACTGTTAAAAAACCCCAGATGCTCATTAGTTGGGTCGAAATTCCAAAGTCCTTTTGTATCAAGGCAGAAACTATATATCCTTTACAGGTTCCACCTGCATCCCTGCCTACCTGGTAGAATGGAGAGGGAAGGTTTCGTGGTTGACCCAGCAAAGAAGGGTGAGGCCTGTGTGTACGTTTTGTCATCACTAGAGTGGTTAGCTAATGCATAGTTCATTGGCGTCATCAAATAGCCAGACATTTATAACATATCCACAATTTACAGAGTCAATTTAAGAGAAAGGATTAAGAAAATTGTCAGAATTACAGCACTGAAAAGTAAAGCTCTTTGCATAAACCAGAATAGTAGTCTCTGAATGCCTAAAGTTATCTGACAGTGGTTCACGATTGCTTTAGGAGGTTTTCCAGCAAATGTTTATGGAGTTCCAACTATGTCCTAATCATTGTGTAAGATCCTTCCCATACTTTGAGAGAACTCCCACCCGAGTAGGGAGAGACAGCGAGCAAGCCACCACAATACGATTTGAAACAAGCTAGATGAAGGTGTAAGCTGGGTGGAAAGGAAGTACCTGTGAGTAACAATGCAAGCTGAAAATCAGAGAAAGTTTTCAAAAAGGAGCTGAAATTTGAGCAATGGCTAAAAAGTTGAGACATTTTCCAGGAAGGACATACCAAGGGATAAAAGCACAGAGAGAGCAAAACAAGGCATGCACAGACCAAGTTCCTCCTTGGGGCTGGAGCCTAGCAAAGCAATTTCGTGAAAAATGGCAGTGAGGGGGTAGAGAGGTAGGCCAGGGCCAGCTCAGGAAAAGTCTAGGAGCTGTGCCAAAGGGGTTGGATTCCCTGTGTCCCTTCTGCTTGTCTTTTGGCCGGAACCAGGCTTATCTGCATTCGCTGGGCTACTTTCTGCACTTGTCCCATGAGTGGAAACATGCCCGCTCTTGAGGCTGTCATGAGAACTGTGAAGAAATTGAATGAAACCGAGGGACTGGTTCAAATCCCAGCCCTGACCACTGAATGGCTGAACAACCCTGCTGTTTATTCACAAGTTATCCATCATTTCTGGGCCTTAGTTTAATCATTTGCTAAATGAGGATAATAAGGTTGTCTTCTTTAACAAGTTTGTGGTAAAAATTAATGAGTTAATCTGTGTAAATGTATGGGGAAGGTGGCCAATAAGTAGTTGGCACTCAATAAATATTAGCTAGTTTCTAGATTGTTTTGACATAGAAATCAAGAGCATTTTATCTTAGCTGCAATTATGCCATGAACGTGGTGGAGCATATAGGTGGAAAAGTGATGAAAATGTTTAGACATAACCAACCCCCTTTAGAGGATGAATTGCTGGGCTCTGGGGATTAGGACCGTAGTCTCAGGGGACACCAAGGTCAATTGGCATAGCATAGTCTATGCAGGCCATGTTCAACATCCTACTTTGATGAGTAGCAAGTTGGGTCTTAAAAGGTCATGAGCAACCATCTAAGGTACAGCTATTGATCTCTTCCCATCAAAGGAAAGAAGAATGATAAAAATTGAAGACACTTGAAAACAGTCCAATGGGCTAACAGACATGCAAACATCACTCTCCACAACCCCCAGACCAGAAGAACTAGATGGTGCCCAGCTGCCACTACCAACTGCTCTGTAAAGGATCATATCACAAGACCAGGGTCACAATAGAAGGCAAGGAGTCCAATGGACCAATGGGTCACACACACATCAGTCTCCACAACCTCAGACCAGAAGAACTAGATGGTGCCCAGCTGCCACTACCAACTGCTCTGTAAAGGATCATATCAGAAGCTCCTACACCATGTGGGAGAGAAATGCGGAACAAAACTCAAAAACATAAAAGATACCAGTCTTTCGGGTCAGACAAAGACTGGTGGGACCCCCAATAGCTTCTTATATAGCTCGTTAGTCAACCTTCAGATCTGGAATGGAACTCCCCACCATGTTAGAATGATCAACCACTGAAGATCAAAAGGGCAACATTTACCCAAGGACAAAAGTTCAGAGGCTTGGGAAAGGAGGAGGCATAGAAACAGGAGAGAGACGCTGGGAGAAACGGGACTAAATGAGGGTTCGTTGGCAGAATTGCACTGCGTGAGTTGACACCAAAAAATGTGCATGACTTGTCGAATGTGAGACCGAGGATCAGCTCTGTCGACCTTCCCCTCATTCACCATCAAAAGGGTTTAAAATCAGGAAGAAATCAACATGCTTTCCCAAGTTTCTTTTTCACCATGTGCCTGCCCGCTGCCCCTCCAGTTAGGCCACAGGTGATCTTGTTTTCTTGTCACGGTCCTGTCTACCCCCTACCGACAATGTCCTTCTTTTAAAATGTTCTTCTGAAATGGAGCAGCATGCTGCTCTTATCAGGCTCTGCCTGTGACCTGTCCTGCCTGGCTGCTAATCAGAAATGAATGTACAGGTTGCAGCCAGCCTCCTTGTGCCACCCAGAGCACAGCCTGGACCTGGAGAAGCCTGCCTGCTCACCCACGGAAGCCTCTGTGCCACGGAGGGTGGGGGTTCCCTGTCCCCAAAGGGGACACCATGCTATCACACCCCCACTGGAAGCACCCACTGACCTTTGTGAAAGTACAATCTGCCAACTCGGTGGGGAGCAGAAAAGGTAAGAAGGCGTCAGTTGTGATTCACGGCCAAGCAATCAGAGGGCAAGTGGAAGAAGTTGCAGCCACAAGAGGTGCTTTCAGGTTCCTTTGAAACTGACCACACACAGATGCAGCGAGGTGCCAGCTTGGGAAAGAATGTTTCATGCTCAAATATTTGATCTAGAAGGAACTTGAAAAACATATGCTGGCTCAAGAACAACAGCCAAAAAACCAAAACAAAACAAAACAAAACCCAAAAAACCCCATCAATTGAAGAGTTATCTCTGACACACAGATGATAAAACCTGTCAGACATGCATTTCCACAGCATAACCTGGCCACAAACTGTCATTTCATGCACCCACATTCTGACCCCAGGCCTTTGGGTCACTTCTGAGCAGAAGTGCGGGCCTCACATATAACCTCCTCCCTGGGGGACAGACAACAGAAAATTGAGTGAAGGGAGATGTAGGACAGTGTAAGACATGACAAAATAATAATTTATAAATTAACAAGGGTTCATGAGGGAGGGGGTAGTGGGGAAGGAGGGGGGGAATGAGGAGCTGATACCAAGGGCTTCAGTAGAGAGCAAATGTTTTAAGAATGATGAGGGCAACAAATATACAAATGTGTGAGGACCTAATGTCGGGGGTTTAAATGGAGAGAAAATGTTTTGAGAAATGATGTACAATGCGCTTTACACAATTGATGTGTGTATGGATTTGGATAACAGTTGTATGAGCCCCTAATAAAATGTTTAAATATATATATTTAAATAGATATATATATACAAATGTTTAAATATATATATTTATATATATATATATATATACAAATGTGCTTGACGCAATGGATGGATGGCTGGATTGTGATGAGAGTTGTATGAGCCCCCAATAAAATGAATTTTTTTTAAAAAAAAGAAGAAATCTGGTTATTTTAGTATGAAAAGAACTTCAGCCTCCGCCTTGCTCACTGAGGCCATCCGAACATGAGGAAAACTGCAGGTCAGAGAAGTCCAGTGGCTTGTCCCAGGTAGTTGCCCCCAAAAGAGCTAAAACCCAGGAAAGATGACTGACAGACTCTTTTGCGTTAACAGGATGATCAAGTCCTGTGGCTCCCAGCAAGCTGAGAGCGAATATCGCAGCGCTGAGTAGTCCAGGTTCCCCCTGCCTGGGAGGAAATTTCCACCAGCTGCTGTCTTGTCAAAGTCCACTCACAGGGAAGCCGCATGTGTCCGAGCAGCACTGTCCGCCACAGGGCCTGCCATGGCTGGTTTTTCTGGAAAGAGCTTATTACCAGGCCTTTCTTCCGAAGTATCTCAGCATGGATTCCAGCCTCAAACCTACCATTTTTACCAGCCAGGGACTCCAAGTACACATTGGTTCACATGATGACAATCTCCTAAAGGTTGTCAGCTCTGTGCCCCCTCCTGCTCTCTCAAGAATGTGTCCCCTCCCAGATAGAAGGGCTTCCCCAGTTCTTCTGCTCAAGACAGTCTGAACGTTGTCGAAGGCCCTAGAAAGGCAGTGAAGATTGTTGTCCCCTCTGGCAGTGCCTGCTCATGACATAGTGCCCTGCAGCCCCACAGAGTTCTAGACTTTTTTGCTGACCACTGTTTGCACCAGAGTGTTGTTGTCTGAGAACTATGACTGAGGTCCGTGTGAGAAGGGAGGGTGAAGGACCTGGTGCCCCTCACTGTGGCTCTGGCTGCATTGGTGCTGGAGCAGGATGGCAGCCTCCCTTTGTTGAACATGTCTCCTCTATGTATTGCCAGAGCAGCATTCCCATGGGATGCGCAAGCAGGTCCTCAGCCAGGAGGTCAAAATGAGCAAACGTTTGGAATCATTATCCAGGCAAGGTTCACTTTCCTATCCTGCCTCATTCTTATCACCTCCTCACACATCCCCAAATGCCTCTCTAGCAAAAAACAAAACAAACAACCACACACACCTGCAACAACACAGCTAACACCTTGGTCAAACAAAAAGTTTCCAAATGTATGTGCTTGAGCTTGTACAGAGAGATCGTTGGAAAGAAGGCCCTGCTTGGCACAGAGCACCAGAGGCCTCTCAATTCTATCACACAGAAGATAACCTTTTTTTTTTAAATCATTTTATTAGGGGCTCATACAACTCTTATCACAATCAATACATACATCAATTGTGTAAGTGCATTTGTACATTCATTGCCCTCATCATTCTCAGAACATCTGCTCTCCACTTAAGCCCCTGGCATCAGGTCCTCTTTTTTTCCCCTCCCTCCGTGCTCCCCCTCCCTCAGGAACCCTTGATAATTTATAAATTATTATTTTGTCATATCTTGCCCTGTCCAACGTCTCCCTTCAACCACTTTTCAGTTGTCCATCCCCTAGGGAGGAGGTCACATGTAGACCCTTGTAATCGTAGAGGGAGAGTGGGTTGGAAAGGAAGATAACCTTTTACCTCTATTGGAACCTTATCACAAACTCATCTCCGGAGTACAAATAAATCCATTATGAGGGGGGAGAAGGTCATTTCTAAACAATGGCTCCCTGAATTTACAGATTCCCAGAAGCTAAGGAGGAGTTAAGAGGGCATTCTCTTTATAGAGGGGACCATGGTGGTCCGGCTCTCCATTTGGGAAAGCTGGGTTGGATTCCCAGCCAAGGCACCATCTGGAAGCTAAACCAGCTTCAGCAAAACTTGCGAGTAAGGCAGACCCCCTGTTTGAGGGACCCCTGTTACAGTAAGAGGAACTTGCGTCAAAGCCAGGGGCCTGATTTGGGTTAAATGAGTCCACCTGGGATCAGTCAAGGTGAAGTGGTGAAAAGGAGGGCCAGCTCCACTCAGCATCATCACACTTCAAGAATAGGAAAACAGGAGCATTTGTCCACCGACTCCCATCGCCATTGATTGAGAAGTGCCCCTTGCCCCAAATGGCGCTCAGACCTTGCACTTCTGAACTGCTTGAGGCCCTGCAAGCTCTTCTTGGTGCCAAGAAGGTCCATACACGGAAAACCCAGGCCTTGGAGGTTGGAGAGGGTCCACACACGGGAAGCTCTGTACTGCTGCTGGCAGTGAGCATGAGCAGGCAGAGAGAGAAGGGCATCAATTGCATCCGTCGCATGCCTAATAAACACCAACCTTTGCTTTAATATAGACCAAAACTATGAAACGCGTGGGCATATCCCAGTATGGCTAAGTCCCAGGGCCTCCCTCAACACAGACAATCTCTCAAAATTCAAAGCAGATGGAAGAAAAACACATCTTGCCCTAGGATGCATAGAATATAAACCAGGGGGGCTCACACTTTTTCAGCATGCGAGCTACTTATAAAATGATCAAGTCAAAATGATCTACCAATGACAAAAATGCAAAACATATATTTACTTTTACTTATTTATTTATTACATTTATTCATCAATGCATTGAGAATTCTTTATATGTACAATGTATATTTATGTACCTTGCATAACTGTATGAGTCTATATTGCACAGCACAACACAATTAACTATGTACATTTTTTGTCATTGCCCGAGTTTACTCTGATGACTTGCACTAAATGGAATGAGCCAGGGATGCACTGTCCAGACAGTAGCTGCTGACAGCCAGCCTCAAGCACACTTCCAAATGATCATCCGTCATGGTGGAACGGTACTTGGACTTAATGATCTTTATGTGGGAAAAGGCTGACTCACATAAATAAGTAGAGCCGAATAACGCAGTCAAGGAGGTAGCACATTTTCTCATATTTGGGTACTTTCTCTCTGTGAGTAAGTTCCAGAACTGTTCCTGCGCTCTGGACTTCAGCTGAATGTCGGCTTGTAGTGTCTACATCTCCCGTTCCGTATGAAAGTGATACGTTTTTGTCTTCTTGGTCCAGCTCCCCACTCATTTTAATACCCTTTCTTATGTTTAAGAGAAAAAAGATCAAGGTCTAAAAATTGGCGATAACTTAGGTTGTTGGTTTTGCTGCACTTAGTGCAGTTGTTTGTGCATGCATTTGACACCTAAGATTGCATCTGATTGGCTGCACTGTATATCAGTTAAGTGAAGGATTGATGATAAGCTTACATCTATATTTTTAATGCCGTGGGTCTACCCACACTACATTTGCGATCGACTAGTAGATCGTGATCAACATATTGAGCACCCCTGATGTAAACAGTAAAGCTAAGATGTCAGAAGTAAAAAGTTTAGGAAATTAATATTTACAGCATCACTTAATCTTGATCATTTTCTTGGAAGGAAGAGGCCAGGAGTTTGGCGCATGCAACAGGTCCCACAATGTACATACCTATCTTAAGTAAAATTCAAAAAGAGAGAAATCCCTTTGGCTATATGCTGTTGTTCTTTCAATCAGATCCCAGAATCCATTGTTTCAGGGAAAGGAAAAGTGACAGAAGGTCATTTTGGACTTTTGGACTTCCAAGAGACCAGTTTAATAATGATTGGAATGGTCCTCCAGAGGAATCTGTGCATACCCATTTTCTACCTGCTTCTGTTGCTAGGTGCAATTGCGTCAGTCCCGACTCCCCGTGAGCGCAGGTACAGCAGAAGGAAACGCGGCATGGGCCTGCAAAGCCACCCTCACAACTGCTGTAGCCACCGTGTCAGCGCATCGCACTAAGGACCTTCCTTTGTCTGTTGACCCTCTACGTTACCTAGCACGATATCCTTTTCCAGGGACTGATACCTCCTGATGTCCAAAGTACATGTGATGAAGTGTTGACATTCTCAACACTCAAGACCACCCTGGTCTTCTCAAGCCTATGCTTCTCCCAAGACGGATGCGCTTGTTTTCCTAGAAACCCACGCCAATTTCAGTATTCTCTGTCAAATGCATAAACTCTTCTCTAGTACGCCTTAGCCATTGTTCAGCTTTCACAATGACAAAACCACGGCTTCGATCAGACACACCTTAGTCCTCAAAGTGACACCTTCGTTCTTTAACCCTTGAAAGGCCTTTTGCAGCAGATTTGCCCAATGCAGGGTGTCCTTCGATTTCTTGCCTGCTGCCTGCACGGGTGTTGATTGTAAATCCAAGGAAAATCAAAACCTTGATAGCTTCAAGGTTTTCTTCATCTATTATAATGTATTGGTCAAGTTGTGGGAAATTTTGTTTTCTCATATTAAGTTATACTCCATACTGAAGGATCTAGTCTTTGAGCTTCATCAAGTGCTCCAATTCCTCTTTGCTTTCATCATGCAAGGTTGTGTTGTCTGCATATGGTAAGTTGTTAATGAGTCATCTTCCAAACATAATCTACCTTCTTGGATTATTTGCTCAGCATGGAGATTGAATAAATATAGTGAAAACTACAACTCTGATGGACACTTTGACTGATTTTAAACCATTCATTGTCCCCTTGTTTTGTTCAAATGACCGCACTTCTGTCATTAAAAGGAAAAAAAATCAAATTTGTAGCCACTGAGTTAATGCTGACTTGTAGTAATTCCCCTGTGTCCATATATCAGGTCTGCTTTTGAGATTTTGAATTCAAGAGGGATATATGTTCTGAATTCAGCTGGGAGATACTGATGGTCATAGTTTGACTCTCATGGGCTTGTTTTAATTTCTTCAGCTTCAGCCTGAACTTTCACATTAGCAATTGATGGTCTGTTCCTCAGTCGGTCAAAGATCCTGCTTTGGCTAGCCTTTCTATCATCTCTGCTCACATATGTAGTGCATTTTATTTCTGTGTATTCCATCTGGAGAAGCCCATGTGTACACTCGCCGTTTGTGTTGGTGTAAAAAGATATTTGCTATGAGCAAGTTGTTGGTCTTGAAAAATTTGACCATGTGATATCTAGCTTCATTTCTATTACCAAAAGCATATTTTCAATGATTGTTTCTTCCTCTTTGTTTCCAACTTTCTTATTCTGAGGCACATTGATTGCATGGCTGACCAATTTCAGATTGAAAGAGTTAGAATTCTCCAATATATTTATGATCTGTGCATAAACTTGGATAATAATCATATTAACTGGGCTTTATTGTAAGTATATAGATATTATTCTATCACAGAGATTATTGTACTTCAAGATAGGCCTCAATGGTCTTTTATTTTCCCTTGTCAACTACTGCAATGCCATTCCCCTTGAATTTGTCATGCTAGGTATAGTAAACCACACAATTGTTGAATTCATAATGGCCAGATAACTCTTTTTCAGCTCATTAATACCTAAAATATTGATCTTTAAGAGTTCCATTTCACCTGGTGGGGTTTGATCAAGTGCAATGTAGCTGAGAAGAATTACTGAGAGCCAAATGAAGGTCAAACATGATAGTGGGAAAGGAGGAAAGTAAAAGGAAATAGAGGAAAGAACCAGGAGGCAAAAGACATTTATAAAGGTATAAATATAGGCACATACAGATGTAAATGTATTTATATATAACGATAGGGGTATAGGTCTATGCACATATATTTATATATTAAGTATCAAAGTAGCAGACAGACATTGGGCTTCTATTCAAGTACTCCCTTAATGCAAGAACACTTTGTTCTAATAACCAGGCATTCTGTGATGCTCACCTTCCAGACATAATCACTGAAGATGAAATAGATGAATAAGCAAATGTGGTGAAGAAAGCTGATGGTGCCCCTCTGCTGCTCCCATGTTCCACTTCCCTTGCCCAGGGCTTGTTCATGCCCAGCTCTCCCGCTTTGCCGCCTACGGCAGTGCCATCTCCCCAGGTGCTCAGGCCAAGCACTCAGATATCACCCTTGGCTCGTCCTTGCCCTCGGCCTAATTGTGTCCTGCCGCACACACACCCAGGGTGAATCACAACCATGTCTCCCCATTTCCCATAAGCACCATCATCTCTGGCCTGGATGACGGCAACATTTCACCACTTGCTGCAGTTCTCCACACAGAAAAGTGTTTTTCAAAGAAGCATAGATAAAACCCAAAAACCCAAATGCCAACTGTCCTGGAGCCCATTCTGACTCATAGTGACCCCAAGGTCAGAGCAGGGCCTCTGGGGCTCCCCAAGACGGAAAATCGGGTCGGTGGACCCCCGACACCATACCACCATCCAGTAGATCCTGCATGCCCTTCAGGTCTTAAAGGCTTGAAGTTAAACAAGCGGCCGTCTAGCTGGGAAGCAGCAAAGCCCACATGGAAGACACACACCAGCCAGTGTGATCATGAGGGGTTGACCAGATCAACTATCAGGCATCAGAAGACCCAAAATAATCATATTGATGCAAACAAGGAAGGCCAGAGTGGAGACTCAAAGCCCATCTGTAGATAGTTGGGCACTCCCTCACAGAAAGGTCACAAGGAAGGGATGAGCCAGCCAGGATGCAATATAGCACCAACGAAACACACACGAAATATATAACATCCCTCTAGTTCTTTAATGCTTCCCCTCCCCCTCACTATCATGACCTCAGTTCTACCTTAAGAATCCAGCTAGACCAGAGCACATACACGGGTACAGATAAGAGTTCTTGGCACATGGAATCCAGGACAGATAAACCCTTCAGGAACAGTAAAAGGGGTAGCAATAACATAAGGGTAGGGGTAAGATGAGGGGAGGAACTGGGAACCAATTGCAATGATCGACATATAACACCATCACTCACCCCTGCCCTGGGGGTGGGGTAGGGGGACAAACAATAGAAACATGGGTGGAGGGAGACAGGGACGGTGCAAGATATGAAAATAATAATAATTTATATTTTATCAAGGGTTTATGAATGTAGGAGGGTGGAAGAGGAAGGGAAAAAAGAGGAGCTAATACCAAGGGCTCAAGTAGGAAAATAATGTTTTGTAAATGATGATGGAAACATATGTACGAATGTGGTCGATACAATTGGTGTATGGGTTGTTATAAGAGCTGAAGGAGCCTCCAATAAATGATTTATTCTTTAAAAATTTTTAAGAGTTCCATTTCATTTCTTCACAACTTCCAATTTTTCTAGCATACATTCCACATTTAAAACTCTCTCTTTTCATTTTGACGGAGGACTGATGGAGCTGTGGGCTAAAAGTCTGGTTGGCAGCTAGGTTGGCAGCTCACACCAGCAACCGCTCCTCTGGAGAAAGAGGAGCCAATCTGCATCAGTAACGATTTACAGTCTCAGAAACTCTAATAAGAGTCAGTATGACTCTGAATCGACTCGATGCTCATGGACTTTTGTTTGGTTGTTGTTTTTTTTTGAGGGTTTGTTGTTGTTGCTATTCATTTTGAGTCCGTTCCATTAGCCAAGGAAGGTCCAGAAAGCTTTTCTTTGACCATATCATTCCTGTTGATTCTACTTTGAGGAGGCAGCTCTTCCTCAGTTGTATTTTGAGTGCCTTCCAACTTGAGGGACTCCATCTTCTGGCACGATATCAGACAATGCTCCATTGTTTTTAAAAAATATTTTCCGTCACTAATCTCCCAGAAACAGACCACCTTGTCCGTCTTCCTAATCTCTCCTGGCCTGGAAGTTCTGATGACACCTGTCCAGTGTGGCATTTGACATGCCAGTTCAAGTAGAAAGAAAATGCTTTGAAAATGATGATGGCAACATATGTACAAATGTGCTGGACACAATGGATGGATGAATTATGATAAGAGCTCTAAGAGGCCCCGATAAAATGATTTTTTTTTAAAAAGAGAAATGCCAGTGACATAGCTTCCAATATGACAGCAACATGTCAGCTGCCTCATTATGGCAAATTGAACAGATAAATGGTGGCTTTCTCTACATCATTTCTCTGACACTGAATTGAACTAGAATGGGCACTCAGTGATTGAGAGAGAGAGAATTGTTGGACTACATTTCAGAAATATATATGAGTGTGTTGATGGTAGAAAGGGATTTAGACTTAAGTAAAAGTTAATGTGAGAGTTAGAATCGCAAATGTGTTTTATGTGAGTGTATTATCAGAGGTCTCTAAGTACAAAGGCTCAAGTCTCTCTTGTGTTGCTCATTCCAAGTTTCCTAGAACAAACTTTGCTTTTTCTTGGCTTCTTCTTACTGTAAAGCATATTGGACTAAACAAAAACACATTTCTCCATTCCCTCTCCACACCTGATTAACAATAAGTCTAATTCGTCCTCAACAACAATCACCTGTCTTCCACCTCCTCCATAACACTGAAATTGTTCTTGACCTAGTCACTGCTGAAACGTCACACTGCTAAATAAAACGATCACATGAAAATGTGCTTGTTCTTATCAGCTACACGTAACCATGATAACATGCAAAGGAGAGAAGTTCAGAGAGGAGAAAAGCAGAGATCGGAGATTGGGGGAGGGATCGCAAGGAAGCTGCAGGAGGCTTCTGCAGGCTAAGGAGATAAAAAGGAGTGAGGTTTGGGAGACAAAACAGATAAGTAAAAGGCATTTTCATCAAGTTTTGCTAGACGGTGTATAGTTACATCTTTGGCTCCCCATAAAATCTTCAGTAAAATTCCATATTATTCACTGATGTTCTTGAAGTTGGTGCACAGTTATTTGTAGCACCCCACTGTTCTGAGAGGAACCTCACAGAGTGTGTGGCGAAGAGCAATGAATTCTGGGGCTCAGTTGGCTAAGCTACCCAGCAGCCTCTCAATTCTTGAGTTATTTGATTTCTCCAGAGCCCTAGTTATTGCTCATCATTCTCTTCTTGAACAGCCTCTACTGAGGTCTATGACACCGCACTTCCTGCTTCTCCAAGTACCTTCCAGATCTTTTACCATCTGTTTTGTGGGGTTCACTTTCTCTGCCCACTCCTGAAATATTGACAAATGTCAGGGCTTCTTCCTTAAATCTTTTCATTCTGTTCGTCCAAATATTTCATTGTGAGCTACAGATTTTATATTCTGATGGCTCCAAATCCCTTTTCCAATGCTCAAGCTTCCATTTGAATGTCCCACATGCATGCTAAACCTGAAATCAAATCGTCAACTTCCCTTCCTCTCACACTCCCAAACTGTTCCTCTTGCTTTGCCCCTTATGAGTGAATGATACCACCCAGCTGCCCGAGGCAGACACCTTCTTCTTCCTCTGACTCCTTCCTCTCCCTCCCACCAGGCAATAGTTAATCAGCTAGTCCCAGCAGTCCCAACTTTTAAGATTGTCTTTTTTCCCTATTATATTCATTCACTGACATCACCTTTGCTTGGATTACTCCAAAAACCGTTGACTGGTCTTCTTACTATGGGTCTGACATTGCATCCCTCTTCTATGCTGGTTTCTATATTCTCATCAAAGGTAAATCTGGCCATGTCACTCCTTGTTTAAAGCATTTCAACAACTAGCCCTGTGGCCTGCAGCCTAAAGTCCAGATCCGCATAATGATTTACAGGCTTTTTGTCACCACCTTTCCAGACTCACATGGAGGCACTCTTTCCCGGGTTCTGCATCCTGGCTCTATCAAATTGGTTCTATAAATTTAATCAGTTCTTCCTCATTTTATTCCACCTGTAACATTGTGCCCACCATGCTAACCCCCTTTCTTCTGGCGAGGTCACTTCTCAGTATTTCAATAACATATGTTTCATTTTAAGAAAACTTTCCTGACTCTCACTCCCTTGGAAACGCTCTACTGACAAGACACATGGCACTACTGTGATACACCCCTTCCCTAGGAACTGGAGAAGCCATGTGGAAACCCCTGCCAGCGCTGAGATGCTTACCACACTACTGGATCCAAAGACTTTCTACCCACTGGCCTGTGATCGTCCTGCATGCGGCATCATTGCATGTGTTTCGTGAGTCTGAAGAGGACTTTATAGATTGGTATCAGACATATAGGCTAATATCGGACTTAAGGACTTGGACTGGACTGGGTTGGGATGCTATCTTAATGTACAATTACGCTTTATTAAATAAACTTTCTCTGATACACATACGAGTGTCTTTAGATTTGTTTCTCTAGTCTACCCAGACTAACACATGCAGAGCAGCTTTACAGGTTAACAGTTCTGATAGACCTTGAAAAAGCACCCACTCTGGTCTCCTAATCTTTACTTACATTCAAAAAGCATTTCCTCTAGGGAAAACCACTAGGTCTACATTTCAGTCTAACTAAGCCCAGGCAAGACAGTCATTGGTCCATGTTGCTGAGCGCCTCTGCAAGTGTCAACATGCTTTCAGCTCACATCCAGAAGCGGCTACCGTACTGGTAGAGATTTTCAACTTTTCTGAAAGTCTGACCAGAGAGGACATGAGACATTGTTCATTGTAATTCACAAGAGTAGCTATTTGGTGAGTCATTGTGACAGGAAAAAGAAGTTCTAAATCCTTCCTCTAAGAAGTATCTCTGAGAGAATTCGATCATAATTTATGACCTGGGTTCCAGAGTTCACCAAGGATAGGAGACACGAGATGTTCCCAGACACACAAGCAAGTCAAATCGCTCAGTTGTCTGGTCCCAAGCACTACATGAAAGGAGCGTTGTAGTGAGGGCTAATGTGCTCCTCTCTTGGGTTGTCAATCAACAAGCATGAGCTCTAACAAACAGAAACTGATGATATTTATATATTTGATTTAGGAACGGGTTTCAAAACATTCATAGAAAAGAACTGAAGATAATGGGATCTCCGCACAATTTTTTGAAGCATACATATGTATGATCTTTAATTCGCTCATTTAAGGAGTGGGAAAAGAATTCAGAATTATATTTTGATTTCTATAATAAATCTGAATGCCTGTCTTGTGTCATTTATTTAGTGCATTATTGTCATTTCTTTCTCATTTATTCAGGATATACCTAGATATAAATGTGTGGAATGCCTATGTGTATCAGGTACTGTATTAGATACTTGAGAAACAAAAGTGAGCATGCCCAAAAATGCCCTCAGGGTGTCCAAAGAAGCTAAACATTTGGTGGGGTGAATCTTAAGATAATTTTAGAAGAAAGCCCAAAGAATGTTTGCTTATTTGGCATTTCACCATATCGCTGAACAAATAAATTTAACATCTTTAAAGGTACATAATTAACAGTGCACAACAAAACACTTCTTGAATTAAGTTATCTTAAAATACCACAAGATCCCTTGGGCACCATGTAGTATTCTTCCCCCTGAACTGGGAATTCTCCATGAGCATGGTGTTTACGTGTTAAGCAACAGCAACATTCTCTCTTCAAGTTAAATTATATGAAGAGAACGAGTAAATAACACAAACCTGTGAGAGGTGAAGCATCCCAGAAGCCTTCTGATTTGGTCTCCCTCACACACACCCATCACCCCTACAAAAGCTTTGCAGAATCCTAGGGTCCTGGGTGAAAGTCATGGACAGCATGTCCCAGAGTCCCTTGAACTCTGGAAGCTTGGACAGATGAAGTGTAGTTGTCTCCCTAAGAACTTGAGGACCATGGCCTGTCACTTCACGTCTGTTTCTCAGTCAGCCAACCTGTGAGCACACAGTGCCCTTGCCCTTGTAGACTCTGAGCTTCGTCTATGTGTACACTCTCTGCTTATTCAACCTCGAACCTCCTGTTCCTACCACAAGGTCTGACGGAAAGTGACAGGAATGGGTATGGAATGAACAAAGTGCCTGAGAGCAAATGAGGAAAATGGAAAACCACTCAGGAGGAGGAGCAGTGGGATTGCGGGCCCCGATCCTTCCTTGCCCAGACACATGAACATGCGTGCACAGGCACAACCACACATCCCTTACCTGTATTCTGGGCATGAGAGCGACAGCTGCGGAGGTCCTGCCTGGGTCTCTCCTTGTTCTTCACAACCTGTGTTCTGGGGTCACTGCTCACGTCGCGGATGCATTATTCAAACCCTTGTGAAGTTGACCGATTCTTATTCCATCACCCCTTAACTTCTCACATTTTCTCCTTTGCCCGTATATGCTTACAGTCAGTGGGGGTGAGGAGGGCACCATTTTTTTCTGCCAAGGGCCATTTGTATATTCCACTTGGAACTTTATCTGATGGCCATAATGGTCAAACCTTTCATTAACTCACCCTTGATGTGAAACCTGGAGCTGCTTGTCTTTGGTGAGGATGCGACTTTAGCTGGCTTTGACTTTGAGAGCCGGATACGGCCCCTGCTTTAGAGCTTCGCCCACGTGTGTTGTGCTGCACTAGGTCTGCTCTAGATTGTTAATGTCCTTGCTGGAGTCAGACACGTGCTCCTAAAAACAGTACGACCGATCAAGTGTGACCATGCAACGTACAGTGGGACAGGGAGCTCCATCTGAGAAGGCTATTATGTATCTATTATTTTTTTTTATGCATCTATTATTAAGCAACCACTTTATCCAGTTGACTTGAATGCTGTTGGAAATTGCCTAAAACCCCGGGGTCTTCTTTTTATGAACTAACAGGAGGTCAGCTTTCTAATCTGTGTCCGTCTAGTGTTTAAAGCACAAGCTTAGGGCTTTACATGCATCTTCATTTAAAAAAAGAAAAACAGTTATTAGTTTTGGATGATGATCTGGCCTGTTAGTTTCTTGATTTTCACAAAATCTTGACTCTGATATTCACGGTATTCAAGATCTTTCAAGATTGTGTGTCCAGGCATGTGCAAATTCTATCCAGGTTAAGTAGGATAGCTTAGAGTTCTAAGACACACCTTATTTACTTCCTCAAGTTGACCTTGGCTCATTAATCACTTGTTGAACCAACAACAAATACGATTGCACCGAGTTTTCTCCATCTTGGCTCCCCAAAGCACTTTAACTTTATTGAAATCATGACACACTAATTTTAAAGAATTTCTCTTTTCTCTCACTGTCGATCTTATCACAAAAGGGAATGGGGCTGGTTTGGCATGTCCCGCTGTTAATAAACTCATGCTGCTTTCTTTGCTATGGGCTTACAAACCATCTGTTTCACTATCTGATGCCAGGGTTTCAGCATCAAATTCACCAGTTTCAAGAGTGTACTTTTCTGCCCATCTTCAAAGTCAAATTTATTACATGCTAAACTGAATTTTGTTTTATTTTTATTAAGAAAGCTTAAGTAATTAGAATACAATTTTAAATACACTCACTGGATGCCACTAAATTGACTCATAGCAACCTCATAGCAACCCCATAGAAAATCCTTTGTGGGTTTCTGAGACTGGAACTCTTTAGAAAGCCCCATCTCTCTCTTGTGTAGTAGCTGGTGGATTTGAACTGCTGACCTTCTGGTTGACAGCCCAACATATAACCAGGGCTCAGTAATTAACATAAAAGTTTAAATATATTACTTTCAGAAGTCAAAATACCGTATATACTCAAGTCTAAGCTAACCGAATATCAGCCAAGGCACCTAATTTTACCACAAAAACTGCATAAAAAATGTGCTGAAAAATTTGGCTTACAGTCAGGGTGCAGTATAGCAATGATGAAACATATAACTTTCCTCTAGTTCTTTAATCCCTCTTCCCACCCCCCACTATCATGATCCCAATTCTACCTTACAAATTCAGCTAGACCAGAGGATGTACACTGGTACAGATCAGAGCTTGAAACACAGGGAATCCAGGACAGATAAACCCCTCAGGACCAATAATGAGAGTAGCAATTCCAGGAGGGTAAGGGGAAGGTGGGGGAAGTAGGGGGAACCAATTACAATGATCTACATATAACCTCTCCCTGGGGGCACGGACAACAGAAAAGTGGGTGAAGGGAGACATTGGACAGTGTAAGACATGAAAAAATAATAATTTTTAAATTATCAAGGGTTCGTGAGGGAGGGAGGGAGGGGAAAACTGAGGAGCTGATACCAAGGGCTCAAGTAG
Organism: Echinops telfairi; assembly: GCF_000313985.2. Lineage (NCBI taxonomy): Eukaryota > Metazoa > Chordata > Mammalia > Afrosoricida > Tenrecidae > Echinops > Echinops telfairi. The sequence goes on from NW_022111310.1 coordinate 8,835,292, forward strand.
AAAGAAACTGTTTTGAGAATGATAATGGCAACAAATGTACAAATGTCCTTGACACAATGGATGTGTGCATGGATTGTGAAAAAAAACAGTTCATGGGGGGAAAAAAACTCGGTTTATACACGATTATATATGGTAGGTGCTTAATGGCTCGTCAAAGGTGGTGATAAGTGGCTTTCCTGGGTCACAATGCCATTATCTCATCACTGTGGTTACTTGCTGTTGGCCTGGGTTCCTTTCACAGCTCCTGCATCAACGACAGGTGCTACACACAAAGGCAGAGCCCAAACCAGCAGGTGTGCACAAAGGGCTTCATAATTGGCACAAATGGCAAAATTACCTACTAGAAAGAAACTAACTGCATCAAGATAATATCAGTCAAACAACAACTTCCCTAGCCTAGCATAGATGGATGCACAATAAGCGCTATCAATGAAGGTGGAAAAAACTTCATGAGCAAGCCTTGAGGTTTATGTTTCAGTGTAGGAAGCAGACCTCTTGGAATTTTTCTAATCTTATGTGTCTGGCTATGTTTCCCACACCCTTCTTGTTTGCTGTCTTCAAAACAAGTCCCAATTGAATCCCATAACATGAGTTTTCCTCTTAAGTTCAGATCGTTTTTACAAAACTTCTAGAGAAATATACAACATGGCCTCTCTCCCAGAGAGAATAAGGCAAACCAAACCCTATAGCTGCCCTACTTCCATCAGCACACAGGAAACAACTGCCAACACCACCCCCACCCGCCCCCAAATTCCTAAACAGTCATTGAGCCTTGGGCCAAGAGGAAGAGAAACAAAAGTTGCTTTGATCAGTAAAAGTATTTCAGGAAGCCTTAAGAAAATATAAGGAGGCTGACATAATACATTTTACTGAACTAGAATATTCGGGATGGGGTTCTGCTTTTTGGTTTTGTTTTTAATTTCATTGATTAAAGACTTGTCGTGTTACTGAACAGGAACCCTGGTGACATCGCAGGTGGGCTTCTAGCAACATCAGCAGTTCCAACTCACCAAGCCTTCCATTCCGTGGGGGACAGATGGGGACTTGTGTCCCCATAAAGATTTACAGCCTCTGAAACTCACCGAGGGCAGTTCCTTTGTCTTATAGGATCTCTGTCGGTGTGAATCAACTCAGTGGAAGTGAGTGAGATGTACTGAAATATTTCACTTCCATTTGCATGCCAGTCGGGGACACGGATCTCTGGGCGAGGTAAGTCATTCACGGGTAACGTTGCTAACTGGAAAGTTGGAAATTCAAGTCCACCCAGCAATGCCGCTGAAGAAAGACCTTTCAATCTGCTTCTGAAAGATCAGTCCTCAAAATCCCAGGTCTACCTGCCTCGGGTGGAGTCATCGCAAGTCAGAGTCCGCTCGGTGCAACTGGTAAAGGGATGGAGAGAAAATCCTGGCTTCCAGGGGAGGTAGGGGAGGTAGGGGAGAGGTTGATTACAAAGGTGCCACAAAAGCATTACTTTTGGGGGTTGATGGGACTGTTTGGCATCTAATTTTGGTGGTGGCTACATGATTCTATGTATTAATCAACATCCAAAGAACTGTATACCAAAGGTATTACATTTTACAGTTCAAACTTAAAAAAAAGAAAGATACCCATACCTATCAATATAGAAATAAGCTTTGTGTGATAGAGACGCCCAGGACTGGATGGGTGTTCAGGTGACCAAAGTTCCGTTTTTGCTAGCTCCATGCCCCTTTCTAGCACTATTATTTTTTGCTACTAGACATCAGTTAACAATGACTGGAGGGTACTTGCTTTGGGAAGTAGAACATACAGGTTTGGGGAGATGTTAACTTCCTTTGGTGTTCCACCATCTCTGGGACCTCTGGGTCACATTACAAAGCATGGCACCACAGCCTCTCATAGCTCACTACTTCCTCTTCCGTAGCCTCTCCTGACACCTCACACTTCCAACAAGCTATTGTATTTTTAAACTAATTTTACTGAAGTATGAACGTGCTTATGTATTCAGACCTTGCATTGTAGACAAAGTGGACAATTATGCTCTTAGATCTACTTAATGAGCCTCGTAATCAGGGTCTTGAGAGAGCAACATCTAGTTGTCTGCAACTAGATCGGCAACATATGAAGGGGTGTATAAGTCCAAGTAGACTAGAGAAACAAATCTAGGGAGACTCATATATGTATATATGAGCTTTATATCAAAGAGTAATTGTATATTAAGAAAACATCCCAGCCCATTCCAGATCAAGCCCATAAGTCCAATATTAGCCCATATGTCTGATAGTGGTTTATAAACATCTTTCTGGTATTCTCTGCTTTGAACCAAGATCCATCTGACATCAGCAACAATGTCTCTTCTGAATCTCTGTAAGCTTCCTGTCAATGTACGACTACAACTGTTTTTGGATAATATTCAGCAAAATTTCACTTGCATGGGATATCAGTGATATTATTCTATAATTTGAGCATTCTGTTGGGTCACCTTTCTTTGGAAAGGACATAAATATGGATCTCTTCCAATCAGATGGCCAAGCATCTCTTTTCCACGTTCCTTGGCATAGACGAGTGAGTGTTTCCAAGGAAGTTGATGTAGTTAGCACATGTGGTTTGCTTCTGGGGCAGGGTATGGGCACCATCCCAGCTCCAGAGCTCCTGATGGAAATTATAGACCTCTGCAATAAGGGGGAGGAGGGGGAGGCTTCCCATCACCCCTCTTTCTCCTATTATTAGTTCTATTAACCTACTTATTGGTTAAATCCCACTTCTCTGCCCTACTCTCCATCCCCACTGTCCTTGACCCTAAACATGTCTCTACCCTTTCTATGCCTGGCCCAAAGTCACTAGTGTCTCCACTGCTAAAGTCTGCTAGTCAAACAAAACAAAAGTGTACTAGTCAAGGAGCTTGAGCCACAGAAAGCAGTCATTATCAGTATTAGATACATGAATGGATGGATAGACGGGAAGCAGGAAGTGAAGGAAGAACCCAGGGATATGGAGGAAAACTAGACAGAGGGAAGGACAACAAAGAGTTCTTTCTGGTAGCATGTGGACAGAGTACTTGCAAATCTTGGATGATCATGCTATGAAGTAGTGTCAACATCCCAGCTCTGTCTTGGAAGAGTGACCCTAAAGAACTAAATTCTCTCCTACTCTATACTGAGGCCATTCCCCAGCCTGCTTAGGCCTGTGCAAGGTAAATTCTATAGCTTGCCCAAGGAGGCTACCCTTTGGATGTGAGAAGCTATCACAGGATATTGGAATATATATATATTCTACTGTCCATAATTACATTTACTTTCCTTCCTGATAACCTGTCTCTCTTGAGCCCTTTGCTCCTGGAAAAATATCACAACACAGCAAGTGAGTATTGATTATGACCACACCTGACCTACCAAACGTGCACAGAAAGGGCAATCACAACGTACAGATCACCCTGGAACAAAAGTACTTCGGTGAAGGAACCAAAAGTTGTCAGAAAGATGTCACCAGGCCAACTTGGAAGACCTTTGGAATTTAGGGGAGTGATGAGCCACGTCCTAGAAAGGATCATAACTCTACCCTAATGCATATTCATGACCATTCCTCCCAAATCTGTTACATATTCATAATCCTCCCGATTCTCTTCCTGGTGTACACATACAAACCTGCAAATCTCCTGTTACAGGAACTTGCCTTGACAACTCTAGCCCTGAGTTACAACCAAACTCACTGCCATCGAGCCAGCTCTGACTCATGACACCAGGCAGGACAGGCCTATGGGTTCTGAGACTATGCGTCTTTAAAGGGCTACAGCGTCTCATCTTTTGACCTTGTAGTTAGCAACCCAACACGTGATCCACTACACCACCAGGGCTCCTGACAACATTAATGTGGATAGTCAGTACTGCAGACCGTAGAGAAACACATATTACCACATGGCTCTCAGGGATGGTATTAAGAAACCCGGTGCGTTTTCCTGACGGGACCCTCCTTCACCATCACCACCACCTCAGACTAGCGGCTCCAGGAGTTACCAGGACACTCAGTCGCAGCTGCTTGACTAATCTAGTCTTTCACGTAAGAAAGGCCCACATGTCTTCTCTGAGAACACGTGTCCTGACTTGTCTGCAAGTCTGAACCCCGGGTCTAGAAAGCCATAGTGCCCCAAAGGGAAGCAGGGCAGGATTGTCCATTGATCAACTCAAGTAACGAGATGAACTTGGAAAGAGAAACCCACTCTTAAAACCACCCCACCACCCCTTTTTGGAGGAACTTTTCACATTAAATGGAGTTAATCATTTCTGTGGACCAAGAAATTTTTTTTCTAAACGGCTTTTATTTTAGATGTATGATACTAGAACTTTATCATTATTTATACAGGTGAAGGAGTGCTTTTGAGATTTTCTTCTTATGAGTGTAAGCCCTATAAAATAATTCAAGTGTAGGGGGCAGCTGGGGGCTAGTGGGCATTTGTAGTGAACGATACTGCTTGTGGGACTCCTTATTCCACCCCCACTCCTACCTCCCGCCACCATCAAGTTGATTCTGTCACATAGGAACCTTACGGGACAGAGTTGAACTGCTCCTTTGAGTTTCCAAGGCCGTCAATCTTCATGGCGGCAGAAAGCCTCCTCTTTCTCTCTTGGGGCAGCTGGTGGGTTCAAACTGTTAACCTTTGGTTAGCAATCCAACTGGTAATCCACACCTTCATCAGGGCTCCCTTACCTTGGGCTGCTGACTGCCAGGGCGGCACTTGGAAACCACCAGCCGCTCCTTGGGGAAAGGTGAGGCAGTCTACTCCCATAAAGAATTACAATCTGGGAACCCACAGGGCAGTGCTACCGTGTTGTATACCGTCACCTTAACTCAGAAGCAACTCAATGGCAAAGTGTTTGTGCTTGAGTGAGTGATACTGGGATCTAAACACAGGCCACTTTCTGGGTACAACTCAATTGTCTCAACCTCACAGATAACCACATGGTTAAAACAGCTGAGAAAATGAAAAACCGATTGCCAACTCAGCAGCTTAGTCGACTTTCCCGAAAGACAGAGTAACTTTCCTGTCCTTCAGTCAAAGTATATCAAGACTGCCCAAGTGAGCAGTCCTGGACACAAACACCCCCAACAACGTAGGTATTATAAAAAGGTCATAAAGCGATGAGCAGTGATTGTGTAGCCAAATAGGAAGGTTGAAAGCCCATAAAACTGGTACCACTTTAGTTTACAGCAGCGGTTCTCAACCTGTGCGGTCACGACCCCTTTAGGCCAGGGGTCGAACAACCCTTTCACAGGGGTCGCCCGATTCACAACAGTAGCAAAATTACAGTGATGAAATAGCAACAAAAATAATTTTATGGTTGGGGGGGGTCACCACAACACGAGGAATTGTATTAAAGGGTCGCAGCATTAGGAAGATTGAGAACCACTGCTCTACAGGTAAAGACTGTCTTTTTAAAAGGCTCAGTACTATGCAAATGTTAATAGACTTTGCTGATTTATAGAAAAGCATTCCAAGGTCACATACATCACCTGAGAATCAAGGTATAAAGTTGAAGGTGGGGAAACACAAGTCCTATAAAGTGTTTATTCCAAGTACTCTAATTATAAAGCAAAACAAAAAACACCTGTACAGCCAATTAAATTAATGACTGTGAACTACCAAAAGAACGAGAAAACAAGGACAAAAATTAGATTTTCAACATTAAATATGTTTAATAAAGCAAAAATAATATATTCCCTGTAGGTAGATTGCTTGGCATTTCATTCATATATATATATAGATAGATATATATCTATATCTATCTATAGATATATATATAGAGAGAGAGAGAGAGAAACAAAAAAAAAAAACACCCATTCAGGAATTTGTCTAAACTGCCATCCCACTGGTACCTGGGACACCAACAGATTCATCTGGTTGGAAGATGCACACCGAGAGATGATTTGCTTAATTGCTTAAATTTGCAGCTTCTATCTTCGTCCACTGAGGAAACTTGGTGATGCAACAGTTAAGCACTTGCCTGCTACCCACAGAGTTGGAGGTTTGAACACACCTCGCTATTCCAAGAGAGAAAGCACTTTGCTTTGGTTAACATTCTACTACTCGCTGCTGCCACCAGGTCTACTGGGCCCATAGGGACTCCACGTGTCTCTGAGGCTTTAAAGTCTCGATGGGAGCGGAAAGCCTCATCTTTCCCCCGCAGAGCAGCTGGTGCATGTGCAACCCAGAGACAGAACATGGGACTTGCCAGCAAAGGACAGCAGAATGGCTGGAAGATATGTGAGAAAATATTTAGCTTCATTTGTAACCAGGGGAAAAGACTGAAATTTTACGCGGACACTGTTTCACATTTGTTTCTCGCATATCTCCCAGCCACACTCCATAGCTTTGCTGGCAAGTCCCATGTTCTATCTTTTATCCATTAGTTATTTTATGTCACTTTCATCTTTTCTGTTTTGCAGAAGTTCAATATTCAGCATATGAGTGCTGTGTCTTTTGGAACCCTGGTGGAAGGAGTGAGTTACATGAGGTTCTCAGGAAAAACATGAGCCTGCCGCTCCTACAAGAGTTAAGGTGTTGGAAGCCCAAAGGACAGTTCTACTCTGCCCTGTGGGTCACTAGGAGCTGGGATGGATTTGGTGACAATGAGCTTTGCGTTTGAGTGCTTTGCTCCTCTAGCCTAGAAGCATCGTTCCCCAGGATGCTTTGCTTTTTCACTGGTGTTTTCTGATGTGTGTTTATTTTGTTTGTTTGTTTTTTTCTTGCTGTTTTAAATGTTGCCAGAGTCACAATCTTTTTTTCAATTGTTCGAAGCTTTGGGGATTGAAGAAACCCATCCCTGAGCTCAAGCAGAAGAACGTGGAGAGAATGGTGTGGGTCCAGTGGTGTTTCATTGTTATAAGGTGGCTATGAGCCAAAACCCACTGGACGCCATCCAAGAACACAACTAGAGTGAGTACATACACATATATGAGAACATCTAAAACTTTTAAAGTTTTACTTTCCACATTTAGGTTTTAATTCGGTTTGATTCTAGGTGAATTAAAGACCTATTTATTTGTTTTGGTGTGGTGATAGAAATATTTTTGCTATTGTTAGGCAATAGTTCTATTAGGTTTCTCAATTGGAAAATACCTCCATTCTTGGCTTCACATAAGAAATAAATTCACACTGAAGCCTAGTTTGTTATTCAAATGAATTTTTATAAAGGATAGAAGTTTCAGGTTTCACAGTTAACCGAACACAGAACTGCACCCTTACATGTGGCTACCTGAGGATGGAGGGGGGTGGGGGTGGGGGTGAGAGAGCAAGCCAGCAAGAGTCTCCGTGTTCCGGCTTTTTAGGGCCTTTGGATGGGAGGAGTGGTTGACGGTACTGATCGACCCCCATTGACTGAATTAAGCCCACCTGGCCTAGATTGGGGCCCACCCAGGTGTACTGGCTCAGGAACCTGAATTGGCACATACCCTTTAGCCTTAGGGGCTTCCAACTTCCTGTAGGGAGCCCCTTGGCATAGAGAGGAACAACCCCGTACCCTGCCCCCTAACAATTCCAGCACCATTTATTGAATAGTCCGTCTCTCAAAGATCTGCCAGGTAACAGGCTCCTCTAAGTACACAGGCTGCTTCTGGAGTCCCTGTTCTGTTCTCTATTGACATATGGCAACAACAACGCTGCATTTCTTATGGCCACTGTTACAGCTTTGTATCTATTCTAGTAGGATAAACACACCCTCCTGGTTTGTTCAAATACGTTATTCATGGGCAACTGAACTTGCATATAAACTTTAGGATCAACTTGTTCAGTCACACAGACATATAGAAATTTGTGAGAATTTGATTTGAGTTGCTTTTAATGTATAGCTTTGAAGAAAATTAGTAGTTTTTGTAAAATAATGTCCTTTCCCCAGTGAACATGAAGTAGCCTTCCAATTATTTGTCTTCTCAATGTTTCTCAATAGTTTTCTACTCTTTTCCAGAAAATTCTTGAACTTCTCTTTTTTAAGATTTTTTTTATTACTACTATAAAATGTTATCTCTTGACAAATTAATGGCTGCCCTTTGTTGGATGTGATGGTAATACAGTGGATGCTGTATTTATTTCCAGAGGTCTTATCTTAAACATTTTACTATTTTCTCAGTAGATCCTCTTTGGAATTTTCTTGTTGACAATATTATTGTCTTACATCTTATGCTTTGCCTTACTGTGCTAGCTAGCTAGGGATTCTTGAACTGAATGTGTAATACAAGATACTTTACTCTGTGCCTGACTATGAAGAGCACGCTTGAAAATTTTGGAAAGATTTAAAGATTACCAAATATCACAAGTATCATCTCTCTTATCCAATGTTCCAGACAGTAGGGAGGTTTTGTTCAGAGCACAATACATGCTCTCGCCATCTCTAAAGTCACTGTATTTCCATTTTGCCAAGCAGTCTGCTGCTGGGCCCTTCCACACAAAGAACAAATGAGAAAAAGCATACATCTTGTTAACTTTTGGCCAAGCTGACCGATAGCCTATCATCTGCAAATGCCACAGTAAACAGAGGATATGCTAAGTCATAAAACTCAACAAACAGAAGCGGTAAAAGCCTAGAAACACAATAAAGCAACCTATTGTAAAGCTATTCTACATTCAAGTCCCTCTGAGAGCCTTGGAAATCAGTTGTTTACAAAACAAGAGTCGATTGCTAACATATGAAGGTTATTTGCAGCTCTAAGAAATCAGGGTTAGGGTTGGGGGTGGGGAGTAAATTTTCTTAAATGTTACTATCTTAGGGCAGCAAAATCTTCTAGCCATCCTCACCAGGTGACTTCTCTCCTGGAAAGTCCACTCTGGCCATGAGGGCCAGAATCTAGGCAAAGTAAGGACTCCCCCCACCACCAAGGCAGTGGCTTGGGCCCCAGTTGGTTCTGGAGCAGGATTGGGAAAAGGTGGAGTTACTCAATAGGACTCCAGCAGTACAATTCTGACATCAATCACTTCTGCCTGAGGCCATCTCTGGTTACCTCCCGCAAGATCTGCAATCAGTAGGACTTTTCATTCTCGCCCCTCAAACAATACATTATACATAAATGCGGATTTTTTACCTGCGGGGTTTTTTGGTTTTGTTTTGAAATAATTTTATTGGGGGTTCGTACAACTCTTATCACAAACCATACATATATCCATTATCTCAAAGCACATTTGTACTTATGTTGCCATCATCCTTTTCAAAGCATTTTCTTTCTACTTGATACCTTGGCATCAGCTCATTTTTACCCCCTTCTTCCCTCCCTCAGGAACCCTGGATTTACAAATTATTTTTTCATGTCTTGCACTGTCTGATGTCTTCCCCCACCCCTTTGTCTGCTGTCCATCCCCCCTGGGAGGGGGTTATAGGTAGATCATTGTGATGGGTCCCCCTTTTCTTCCCCACCTTCTCCTTCCCCTCCTGGTATGGCTACTCTCAATATTGGTCCCGAGGAGTTATTTGTCCTATGTGTTTCCAGCTCTATCTGTACCCATGCACATGCTCTGGTCTAGCCAGATTTGTAAAGTGGAATTAGGATCATGATAGTGGGTGGGGTGGGGGGAGAGGAAGGATTAAAGAACCAGAGGAAAGCTGTATGTTTCATCTTTAACATCAAAATGCTCTATTTGTGTCAAAGAGAATTTCAGCGTGTTCTTTCCAAGACCTCCATCACAGTAGCAGGGGTTCAGAAATAGTTCACTGGAGTTGTTTGAAACCGACTCTCATATTTACAGTGCTGAGTCTTTAGGGAAAGTAAACCCGACTACAGGAACAAACTAGAAAAGAAAGCTGCTCTGACGCGGTGCGGAGACGATACCGTGTACAGGTCATCTGCCTCTCCTTTGCCAAATGCCAATTTGTGAAGCAGAAGCCAGCTGCTGAGCCTGAGGGAGGCCTGGACCCGGGTTCGGACGCCGTTTATGTACTGCATTGGGATGCTTGCTAGTTCAGGTAAAACGTGGCCCAAACAGCGGGGCTCAGAGCAAAGAACGCCACCGCCGCTCCCAGCGCAGTTCTCGCCGCTTTAAGCGGCAGCAGGGCGGTGGGAGCCTCGGGACCGCCCACCGGAGGGGCGAGACCGGCGCGGTGTCTGCTGGGAGTTGTAGTTTCGGCCCCGCACACCGTTCGATTTGCGCCTACCGACTCTGCATCCACCATAGATTGGAGATAGGGCACACGCTGGGATAAAACTGGATAAATAGTGGTCTTCAGGCCACGAGTCTGGACATCGTTGATGGTTTAGAACGTGTTTAAAGGGGGCGCAGACGTGCGTACGCTTGCGCATGTGCCCGGTCCCCCCAACCTCTGCCTTCCCCTAAGGACCGGGAAGACGGGCCGGGAGCCCGGTTGCTGCTGCTCTGGGCGCGCTGAGAGCACGCCAACTTTTGATAATACGGCTTGGGCTCTTACTGGGGAGGCTGGGAAGGTTATAATAATAAAGGTTTTTCTCGCGCTACTGGCCCACATCCTCCTTTTGAGGACCCTCCCATTCGCCTTTCATTTCCCAATTTGCAGAATGGCATCATTTGCCCAGGTCCTCTTGGAGAAGCCTTGTCCCTGCTGTGTTGTGAAATCTGCTAGAACTGCCCTGCCAAAGCCTTTTGGCCTGCCTGGAATTCAAGCTGCACCTGTTCTGCCAACTCCCGGTCATGCGGGGCAGAAAGAGGCTTGAGGCAGAGGCCAGACAAATCATTGCCCCTGGTCAGTCGCAAGCACTTAAGGTTACCCTGCCCTCCTCTTCCCCTGCTAAATACAACAACCAGCTAGCTGATAGACCAGAGAGATGGTAGGTAGGTAGGTGGGTGGGTGGGTCGGTAGATGGATAGATGGGTAGATGGGTGGGTGAGTAGAAGATAGATAGATAGATAGATAGATAGATAGATAGATAGATAGATAGATAGATAGATAGATGGATAGATAATACCTTCAAAGGCATATTTTACAGCATTTCAGTCCACAAGGTTTGTGGTTCAAATCCACCATCTGCTAATCTGGAAAAAGATGGGGCTATCTGCTCCTGGAAAGATTTATAGCCTCAGAAACCCTACATAGGGTCACTATGAATCAAAATGGGCTCGATAGCAGTGGGTTTTCTTTGGCAGGTGCCCTGTGAAAGGGAGGCAAATGATCGCTTGGGGGAGGCAATGGTAGAGCTCCACAACCTGTAGGCTGTGCTTTGACATCAGTGCACAGCTCTTTCACCTAGGTATGATGTTATCTGGACTTTGGACTTGACAGGCCCTTGTTCACCACAGCAATTGTCCTTCCAAGATAACCATTTTGGCAAACACAGAGAACTCCGTCTTTGGAAATGTTGTTTGAGACGGATTACAACTCTGGGCTGGGTCCTAGAGTCAGTTCTTAGCATCAAGGATGATGCCTTCTCTCCAAGCAGATCAGGTTGGACACTGTAAGGCACCATGTCATCACCTCGAGAATCCCCGAGAATCGCACGGATCATGTTTTGTGGGGCGATTTATCTCTTGGCCTTTCTTGAGAGGCTGTGGTATTGCCTTGTTCACAGTGGTATCTGCAGTGCCTGGCTATGTTTGGCCTTGGAATGAAGGTCCAGTGAAGAAAAGAAATGAGACGAAGCCTATGCATCCAACTCCTTTAGGTGCTCACAGTCTAGTGGGAGAGGGAGGGATGAAAATAGAGGTGGACATTGATGCAGAGCCTGGGAAGTCCCTGAAGGCTGCCTGCATGGAGTAGGCAACGGAGAAGTCTCTGCTAAGCTCGGAATCAGCTCTCACTGAGTGAGCAGCTTGCACCAAGTTTCCACGTGAGCTGGGGCAGAGAAGGGAAGGGTCTGAGCAGCGTGGGTGCCAGATGCTCCTGCTCAGGTGGTTATCTGGAGAAGCTGCCTCCCAGGGGCTGTGGCTGGTTTTCCTGACAGCGTTGGAATGCTCTTCATGGAAATGCCTTTGAACTTATAGCACATTCTTTTGAAACTCCTCAGTATTAGAACATCTTGTTCCTCTGGGAATTTGATATTGGGAAAGAGCCTGAAGTCATTTGGATGCAGGTCTGCAGGCGAAGGAAGATGGTCACAATGAAAAACTGGGAGGAGCCGGGGAAGGTGTTTGTTGACACAGCAGAAGAATAAATTATCAAGAGTTCATGAGGGAGTGCAGGGGAGGATGAGGAGCTGATGCCAGGGGCTTAAGTGGAGAGCAAATATTTTGAGAAGGATGAGGGCAATGAATGTACAAATGTGCTTTACACAATTGATGTATGTATGGATTGTGATAAGAGTTGTATGAGCCCCCAATAAAATGATTTTTTTAAAGAATTCCAATCTAGATATATGGACATTTCAAATGTGTGTGCATTCCCCTGAAGGAACATGGCCATAGTTTGCATCTGATTCCTCAAAGCCTCCGGGATTTCAAAAAGTTTCATAACCACCCCTGCAGAATAATGAGGTGGTTTTTCAGTGGCTTGTAAACTGGATCCAAAGGAGAATGGTGTATTAGGAGAGCAGAGAGCTGGTCAGCTGAGCCCATGCCATGAAAGGCAGGGAAAGAGAAAGCATCCCACAAAGTGCAATTCCCAGGGGTTCTTGAGGAGGTACCACGGTGCCTTACAGTCCTGCCCCACTCCACTTGGAGAAAAGAGGTGGGCCTTCAAGCTAAGAGCTCATGGACCTCTTTCCAGGACACAATCCACAATTGTATTCTGTCTCAGTCTCTTCGGGCTCCAGAGCTCCCAGAGCCTCAGTGTCCTGCAAATAGAACACAGGATAGAACTGGGCAGTGCCTGTGGTTCTATCTTCTTGGAGTGAAAGTACATGACATTCAAACAGAGAAAGTCCAGAAATCTTGTTGAACAATAGCAGCATCTCTGCACTAGGTACGTAATGCATTCACTCTGCCCAGAAGACTCCTTCAGACACCATAGCCCTATTGGACTTGTGTGGGTGCTCATGTTCTTGTCCTAAGAAATTGACCTTGTGGTCTCAAATAAGATAGGGAAAGTTAAGCAAGGCAAGCAAAGCTTGCTCAGAGTACTACATCTGGTTAGGAAAAGTCTACCAAGAGCAGGAAGCCTGCAGGTACCACAGCACTGCACCAGCAGGACCGGGAATCAGCTCAGAGAGGTAATACCAGAGGCCAGAAATAGAAGCAGCCACAGAGTGAAGGTTCTAGGAGAGGGAAGAGTCCATCGCCAGGAGGGTCAATTGGAGTCAACGGAGTTCAAAGAAGAGAATTATTTGCCTGGGACTGAATCCCAGGCAGCCGCATTCTAGGAACCTGGATATAGGACGACCAACCTCTTGGTGTAGTGGTTACCTTTTGGGCTGCTAACCACAGAGTCAGTAGTTCAAAACCACGGGCTACTCTATGGGAAAAAGACAAGATTTTCTACTCCTGTAAAGAGTTACAGTCCTGGAAACCCACAGGGGCAGTTCTACCCTGGCCTATAGTGTCAAATGTGTTGGAAGAGACTCGATGGCAGTGAGTTTGGTTTGGATTTGAGGGCAGGCCAGGAGCAAGAAGCAAGGATGTCAGGATTGGTCCCTGAGCTTGCAGCTGCCCCTCTGTATGGGAAAGCTTAGGGACCTGGAGTCTGGGAACAGCTGAGGATCCAACTGAGAATTCCCTCTGTCCTTCCTTTCTTTCTTCTCCATCTTTTCTTTATTCCTCCACAGTGCGACGGGAGATTAAAACGCCAACACTTTCTGGCTCTCAAGAAGCTTGCAGCCTTGAGATACAGATTTCCCACGGACAGAAGAAAATGACCAAATGCTTAGTCAGGTGACAAAAAGGAAAAATGTCCTACGAGGGAAGGACGAAATCCGTGTGTAGGGGGGAGGGCAGGGGAGCAGGAGGGATCATAGTGATGGCCTCCCATGCATGTCCATAGGACACTTCGCAAGACACGGCACAAACAGGAAAACAGGAGGAACTCTCCCACGCAAGGAAGGGGAGGCCTTAACCAACAACAAACGTGGCCCTCAAGTTTGCTTTCCTAGCTTCCGAAAATGCTGAAGAGCAGGAGACCCACCTGTGCCCTTGGAAAGGAGAAGGGGTCATTTGAAGGACACCCCACTTGTGTTAATTTGTACAATGGGCAGAGTCAGGGCTAGCCACATGGAACTGAGGTCAGACACAGGAAAAGCTGCTGCTATGGACGTTCCCTGCCCCAGACTATAAACACCAGGATAAGTGCAAACGTATTGCTACAAAATGATAAAACCCTTTAGAAAACAATACCAAAATGTGAGGCTGTATTTCTCAACCTATCCTCCACCGGGTCCACACATTTCTGAAGACCATGTTTGCATCTCTCTAGCCCTCCCCCTCAAGAATTCTGTGCCCTTCGCTTACAGTATGTAACGACAGTTTTTACATCCTTGGGACACGAAAAGGAGCCTTTTCAAGGTTCTTTGAGTTCGGGGGATCAAAAACAAGTCGAAGGGCCAAACACATGGCTGGAGGATGATCGAGGTAAGTTGCCCCATGAAATTCTCATGGGACAGCCCTTGCTACCCTTCAAAAAGGAGAAGGTGCCCTGTCCTGTTGGGTGGGGACCCTTCATTGCAACATTGCTGGGCTTTTTTCTCCCTTGCAGTTTTCCATTTTCATGAAACTTCTTCCCAATAAGGCCCTGTGATCCTTCTGTGACCTTTGAGAAAATCTACCGAGATGACCCTTTGCAGTGCCACAAGCCAGTCTGCTTTGCATCTCACTGGCCCAGCAACTCCCCTGGGGAGCCCCTGTTTTCATAGGACCTTGACCTCTGGATTGTGTTGGTAAATCTAGCACCCTTCCCCAGTTATGATTCACTTTGTAGAGAGTTGTCTACCTTATTTTCTATCTGGCTTAAACGACTGATGGAAAGATCGGCTCTTTTGAACCCTCTGATCTCTGAACAATGCCCTTGGCGTCCAGCTGAAAGCTGGCTGAGGCCAAGCTGTTCCCTTACCATTGAAAATATTGAACCATTTGCCACCCCAGCTTCAAGAATTCCAGGATCTTCTGCCTCCAGTGTCTGGGTGTCAGCAGTTTTGACCACTAGAGAGGTTAGCAGTCTTCCTTCTCTTGGCTCAGCTGTGAGGTCTTCGAGGTCTTTCTCAAAAGACTTGATTTTTTTGAAAACAGTTGTTTTAGTGGGGCAGTATTCCTGCAAAATCATTGCACGGCTTCATTGACCTGAGAAGATGCCCACTCGAGATTTGATAAAAATTTGAAAGTAGCGCTGACCTCAAAAGCATTGTTGTTGTTTTCCCCTATGACACAAAAAGTAACTCAAATAAAAAGCACCCTAACAAGATTAGGGGCCTTCCGGTGAAGTGGTTATAGGTAGCGCTGCTGTCCAAATGGTCAGCAGATCCAAACCACCAGCTGCTCCACAGGAGAAAGATGAGGCTTTCTACACCTGTGAAGAGTGACAATCTCAGAACCCCCGGGGAAAGTGCTACCATGTCCGATAGGGTCACTGTGAATTACTATGGGCTGGATGACAGTGAGTTTGCATTATGAGTAACAAGAGTAAGGCAGGTGTGTTAGTGAGAGAACTTAGCTACCCACTGATGGCAGAGACATGCTTAGCATGTTCTGTTTGGAATAAACCCATGGATTCATGAGCTGAGATCCCAGTGATGTTACTTCTTGGATTACCCTCATAGCCTCCATGTTTTGGCTAAGGGTATTCACTCTTTCTGGAATTCCTTCCCTTCCTTGTTTGCAGCTATCAAAGTCCAGGAAGGGGAACCTAGTGCAGTGTTGTGCCTTTCTGATGGAATGCTTTCATCTCTCTGGTCTCCCATGAGCTCTCACACAGCAGATAAGACTCTCTGACCCCGGTTCCAATGTGGCTCTTTCTTCTGTGCCTTTTTGGACTCTGACCTACCTGGTCCTTGGAGCAGGCCTGGCACCTTCCCATTCTGCAGGGCTTACATACCTTCTAGGATTTTGCTTCTATCTCCAAAACATTTCTACCCTTGGATTTTGTTCCAGCTGTAGTATAGCATCTTTTACAAATGCTCCACGTTTTCATCACCCTTTAAGGGCCTTTTCCTCCGTTTGAAATCTCCTTCCTCCCATCTCTTAGTGACTCTCTGGCAACGCATCCCTCTATTATGTTTTCCTCAGAAATCTGTCTCAATCCCAGCAAGAGTCTCTAGATAAAGTGCCCTTTATCTTCCACCTTGTGACTTCACAAGTCTTTTAACATCTTGGCACCAAACCCACTGCATTGAAATGATTTGCTTATGCACCTGGCTCATAAATGAAACCCTAGCTTCTTTTAGCACACGGACCAGGCTTAGTTCATCCTTGAGCCTGGAACTCAATAGATAATGCAATGCATGTTGAAAGCATGAATGAATGAATGATATGATGTTTGCATGTGTGTCCCTCCCACTACTTTACAAAAGATTTAAACTAAGAGATATGGGATCATTCATCTCTTCTTCCTAGTAGTGAGCTTAGTGCCTGGCATATATTGGTACCACAAATATGTATGCATTGAATGAAGGAATGGATAAAATATTTTCTTTTATCTGCAATCTGTTATATCCTTTCCATTCTTTAAAACCTGGATCACTTTCCTTGTATTTCTCCCCTGGCTTATTCTTTAGCTGGTTCATATTTCATTGAAGGCAGAAGTCTTAGTTCCCTCCTGCATTTCTAGCACAGAGCCAAGCCAAGCATTCAGGAGGTGCCAAAGTTGAATTTCCATGATCCCAGCCACATACATACTGCTACACATACTGAGAGCTACACATACACAAACTACATGTATGGAGCCTCTTAACATCACTTTTGCCACATGGATGCTTAATGCTGCTGACTCCAGGTGGAGAGGAAGTCAGAGTTGAAAAGAGACCAGATGATTTTATCTGCTGTGTAAGAGATAACAATGACTACATATTTTCAAAGTAATAAGAGAAGCCTATCAAGAAGGGATGAACACAACAATGCAGAAGAGTAGCAAACAAGATAAAAAAAATCACATCTGCCTTCAAGGAAAAAAGGGAAAGGCAAATTAGTGCATTACCCCCAGAGAGGGTAGTACCTTAAAAAAGAGTTGGAAAGACTGAGTGTAAATGTAGAGACTTTAACTTCAACGTGTCAGAATCCAACCCATTGTCTGTCACTGTGATTCCAAAGCATAGCATCCATTTAGGACAGCAGAGAACTGCTCCACAGGGTTTCTGAGGTTGTAAATCTTTACAGCAGCAGACTCATTCTCTTGAGGAATGACTTGTGGGCTCAAACCACCAGCCTTTAGGTTTGCAGCCCAATGTTTAGCCACCAGGACTTCTTTCAAAAGCTTACTTGCTCACTGCTATTGAGTTGATATCAACTCATAGAGCCCCTACGAGGAGATACCCCCCAAAATGGAACTGTGCTGGGCAGAGCGGAGCTTTCATATTATGCATTTTCCCCACCTGGCAAGCATCCAGCAACTCATTCTGAGTGCATAGTGCACCCAGTGGCATCACCTGAGAAGGTTCTCTCTGGTCACAGTGAATTTTTCATAAAAGCAGGTTCTCTCAATCTACATTTTTTGTGATGGCCTAATTTTGTTTCCTACTTAAGAAAAATGCTGCAGAAACTGTTGTGATGTAGAACACAACTTGCAAGGACAGCACTATGGGAAAAACTCAAGTGTATGAGTGGTTTTCTCATTTCAAAAAAGTGAAAGGTTGATTAATGACAAATATAATTCTGGATGTCTGTCAACTTCCCAAACGGCCAAAAATGTCAATTCATAGTGCATTTGGAGTTCATTTCCCAAGGCAGACTGTTAATCAAGTTTTCTATTTAAAGGTTCTGAAAAGATTGCATAACTGTATGCAGCAAAAAGGCCTGATTTGTGGCAAACAGCAGAACTAGTTTTGCCACCACCACAATGCACCTGCTCACACAGCCATCTTAGTAAAACAGCATGCCTCTCTTACCCCACATGCCTTACCTACCTGACCTCACTCCATGTGGCTTCTTTTTGTTTCCATGAATGAAGAGGGGCATGCAAGGACAGTGATTTGGTGATGGAGAAGAGGTGAAGAAAAAAAATGAGGGAGGTGCTGTCAACCATCCAAACAGATGCGTTTGAAAATGTTCCCAAGAATGGAATTGCAGATTTGACAAATGTACCAAGTGTAATGGAGTGTACTTTGAAGGTGATAAGGTTGTTTTGTAAAAAAAAAATTAATACATTGCTTGAAAAAATAATCTTGTATGGTTTGTGATAAGAGTTGTGTGAGCCCCTAATAAAATGATTTAAAAAAAATAATGATAATCCGTTTGTGGGGTACCCTCCATAGAAGACAAAGTAGACTTCTCCTGTGCGTTTCCAAGACGGTCACTGTTCACAGGAGTAGAAGGACCCAGCTTTCTCCTACGGAGCAGCTGGTGGTCTTGGACTGCTGACCTTGTGAGTCCCAGGTCCAACTCGGAACAACTGTGCCATGCCTGGGGGCTTCCACAGGTGAAGACCCTTCTGATCTGGTGGCTGAGTAGAGAAGAGCCATCCTCAATATGAGACTATGCTAATGTTGTGGGTATTTTTCATCTCCTTGATTTTACCTGAGCAATCATTTGATGCCTTTCCTTATTCTCTTCCTTTTTAAAAAGTTTCCCTTCTTTCTTTCAACACATCTTTCCTGGGTGTGCACTATGTGTAGGTGCTCCCTCTGCGAAAGGCTTTCCACTCCTCATTTCACACAACTCTCAACAACTGTACAAGGGGGGCTTCGAAAACTTCATGGACAAAATGGAAGGAAAAGACAGAGGGACTTTCCCACAAACGTTGTGAAGCCTCTCACATACTGTAGGTTTTGTATTTTCACGTGCAATATGATAAAACCGAGACTCCAATCCATTGAGTTTTCCCATGGTCTCAGAGCCAGGATCAAGATCTGAACCCAGGTCTTGTGAATTCCAAATCCTATTTATCATGCTTAATAACTTCATTGTAATAACTCACTGTAGAGCTCAGTGGTTCTTTGCTCACTGAGTTTCCAGACAGTTGAGAAACACACACACGAAAATCAAGTATGAGTTCAAAGGCCGGCCAAGGTAATAGGAGCACAGAAAAGGTCATCCCCTTGGGAGAGAGGATAGAAATATCAGCAGTGACCTCCCAGGAGAGCAGCACTTTGAATTGAGATCTGAAAGACGCCAGTTCTTTAGACCAAGAGGTGGATAAAAACTAGATGAGGAAGTTCCAAGACCCAGGAGCTGGGAAGAAGTCTGATCCATTCAAGAAACCATAAGTAGTTATTTGGATTTTTTTTAAATCATAATCTTAGTCATCCTGTGTTCAAAGATTTTCGTCCCCAGTATAACTCAAAGTGGCTAATTAATTGTCATGACTTTCATCCAACAGTGCTGAAGTTTAAGAATGAGGGCCCATTGAATGGTATTACAGTTTTCATGTTTATTTCAAATTCTTTCTAGGGGATGCACGCTGATGTCCCAGTTAAGATGCCAACACCATGTGGCCCTGCTCTTCTGGGGAATTTAGGCAGCGATGGAAGTGCCCCAGAGGCCTGGAAAAGCAGACCAATTCAAAATGGTGGATCAACATATGCTTAACAACAACACCAAAAATGTATTAAGTAAAAGAAGTGTCATTTACATTAACTGTATGCTTCCATAAAGTATGAATACTTTTATTCTTCTGTCAGTTGTGAGAACTGAGGTCTCGTGTTGTTGTCATTATTATTATTAATTTTAATAAATCATTTTATTGGGGGCTCTTATAACAATCCATTGTGTCAAGCACATTTTTATATATGTTGCCATCATCCTTTCTACTTGAGCCCTTCGTATCAGCTTCTTATTTTTTCCCTCCCTCCCCCACCCCCGTACCCTCATGAACACTTAATTAAATTATAAATTATTATTTACATATCTGTCTGCTGTCTCCCTTCATCCATGTTTCTGTTGTTCACCACCTGAGTGGGGGGGGTTGCTTATAAGTCGATCATTGTAATCAGTTCTTCCTTTCTCCTTCCCTCTGCCTTCATGGTATTGCTACTCCCATTACTGTTCCTGAGGGATTTGTCTGTCCTGGATTCCGTGTCAAGAGTTCTTATCTGTACCAGTGTACATACTCCAGTCTAGCTGGACTTGTAAGGTAGAATTAGGGTCATGATAGGGGACGGGGAGAAGCATTAAAGAACTAAAGGAATGTTACGTGTTTCATCGGTGCACCCTGGCTGGCTTGTCCTTCCTTGTGACCCTTCTGTGAGGGGATGTCCAATTGTCTACAGATGGCCTTTGCGTCTCCACTCTGACCCCCCTCATTCACATTGATATGATTTGTTTGGAGTCTTCTGATGCTTGATACCTGATCCTGTCGACACCTTGTGATCACAAAAGCTGGTGTGCTTCTTTCATGTGGGCTTTGTTGCTTCCCAGCTAGATGGCCGCCTGTTTATCTTCAAGCCTTTAAGACCCCAGACTCTATATCTTTTAATAGCCAGGCACCATCAGCTTTCTTTACCCCATTTGCTTATGCACTTATTTTGTCTTCAGTGATTGTGTCAGGAAGGTGAGCATCACAGAATACCAGGTTATTAGAACAAAGGCTTGTTGCATTGAGGGAGTACTTGAGTAGAAGCCAAGTCCATCTACTCCCTTAATATTTAGCATATAAATATATGTAGATAGACTATATCCCTATTGTTATATAATAATATATTTACATATATACATGCCTGTATTTATACCTCTATAAATGTCCTTTACCTCCTAGTTCTTTCCTCTATTTCCTTTCACTTTCCTCCTGTCTCGGTATCATGTTCGACCTTCATGTGGCTCTCAGTAATTCCTCTGTTACACTGCATAGAAGTCCCATTTTAATAAGATGCTTTTAGCTGCTCCAATCACCAGCATTATATTGCGGTCGAACCTTCTAAGACTTAGATGTAAGGTGATCCATGGTGATCCATAGACTACTCTCTCCACTTTCAAATAAGTTTGAAATTTTTCCATAATAGCAAACTGGATTTTTTTATCTTGTCTTCAAATCAGATAGCGATTGTAGATGCTTTATTTATTTATTTAGTGGATAGATAGTGTGCTTTTCGCCATTCGCCCTGCATGTTGCTAGGGTTTAGGGCTACAATGGTGAGAAAACTAGACATGGTCCTTAACCTGCTAGAGGTGTTAGCCCAGTGGGGGGGCGATCTGTTAAAAAAGAATTTCCCAAATAACAAAAAACCCTGCTGAGGAAAAGCAGAGGGTTCTACCAGTGTGTATCACAGGGTCGCCCCTCTTGAACGCATGCTTGGGGAAGGCTTTCTCAAGGAAAATGAACAGATGCACTGGAATCAGAAGGGTAAATAGAAGCTCACTAGGCAAAGATGATAGAGGAGAGTATTTTAGGCAAATTAAATGGCACAAAGCCCCTATGATGAGGAGTGTGGCATATTTAAGGAGTTGAAGCTGACAAGGGAGAAAGACAGGGGTTTCTACTCTAGTAAAGATTCACTCTCGGAAACCCCCATACACGGTTCCACCTGACCAACGGGGTTGCTAGGCCTTGGAATGGACTAGGTGCCTGTGAATTTGGTTTGGGTTTGAAAGTTGGCCAAGAACCGCCGTGATATGAGGCTGGAGGGTCAGGTAGAGGCCAGAGCACATACCCCCAAACTAAACCAACCACACTGCCATCCAATTTTTATTTCAATTCATAGTAACCCTTTGTAGGGTTTCTGAGACTTATGGAAACAAACACTCTCATCTTTGTCCCAAGGAGCAGCTGGTGGATTTGAACTGCCCATGTTAGCAGCCCAAAGCATAACCCACAGAATAACCTGGAGTTGGTTGCTGTTATTGTTAGTTGCCATTGAGTCATTGCTGACCCATGGTTAGCTTATGCACAACAGAATGAAACACTGCCTGATCCTGCGCCACCCTCACAATCGTTCCTATGCTTGAGCCCATTGTTACAGCCCCTGGGTCAATCCATGTCGTTGAAGGCCTCCTCATTTTTGCTGCCCCTCCACTTTACCAACCACAATGTCCTTCTCCAGGAACTGGTCTCTCCTGATAACATGTCCAAACTATATAAGAGGAAGTCTTGCCATTCTTTATTCTGAGGAGCATTCAAGTTGCACTTCTAACAAGACAGATTGGTTTGTCCTTTTAGCAGTCCACGGTACTTTCAGTATTGTTTACCAGCAGCACAATTCAAATGCATCCATTCTTCTTTGGTCTTCTTTATTCAATGTCCATGGAAATTTTGTCTTTGTCTTTACCTGGAGTGGTGGGAAACAGGTTTGACAAAAAGCATAATAAGAATGGACTTTGTTTTTAAAAAGACGGCCCTGACTGCATTGTGAGAAATGATGGATGTGGAGCAGGAGAAGAATTAGATTCAGCAAATAATAGTAATGACTGTGGAGATGCAGAGAGGTAGGTGCCACAATTATTTATGAGGTGAAGTCAATAAAACTTGGTGATTGGCTGGAAAAGGTAGGAGAACCTGGGGTTCTCCAGGCTTGAATGATTGGCAAGATTATGGTACATTTATTTAGCTAGGACTGGGTAGGCTGAGGAGCCATGGTGACATTGTAGTTACTTTGTCATTTGTAGTTACGTTGCACTGACATTGACATACTTTGGGGCTCCTAGCTGTAAGGTCAACAGTTTGAAACCACCAGCCACTCCAGGGAGACAGACAGGGCGTTCTACTCCCACAAAGAATTACAGTCTCAGAAACTCACCGGGGCAGCTCTACTCTATCCTGTAAGGTTGTTATGAGTAGGCATTGCTTTGATGGCAGGGTGTTTATTTTTGTTTTAAAGTCCTTTTATTTTTCTTTCTTTTTCATATAGTAATTACCCTATGCTAGGTACTATGCAAGGTTGTTTACATTCAGTAACATAAACAAAACAAAGCAAAAGACCTACTCCAGTTATAGTCTGAGAAAGCCGCGGAGGGACAGTTCTATTCGTTTTATAGGGTCACAATGAGTGGTAACAACTCAAGGACAGAAAGTTTGGTTTGGTTTATCATTCCAAGGGCCCACTATTGACTACCTGTGTACAATCCACTTGTGCATCGACATCTGAAACTCTATTGTTCCCCACTCCCTTCCTGATTCTTCTTCTTCATATGACTCACTGGGCAACTCCCACATCCCTTCACCCTATGCCTTACTTATGCCATAGTAACTTGCTTAACAGGTTTATCTCAGCTTCTCCTCCCTACCCCCAGGGTGAATATAAGGTCCTCTTGATTTGGTCAGGGGGTTACAGGCACCCATGTTCTCAAACTGTACATGGTTCGACTTCTTTGAGACAGTACCCCAAACCACCCACTGTAGTCGGGCACGTTACTGACCTCACTTACCTTCATAGCCCACTGTAGTGGTTTACCCACTGTCGTGGGGTCAACTCCCAAATCCCTACTTTTATTTTCAGGCTTGATCAGAATATAGCTTTATTTTCATCTTCTCCTTTTTCTCTTCTCGGAGTGCCCTTTTGATACTGATTCTCTTTTGTAGCACAGGGTTTTCAGACATTTTCTCCTATTCAATACCCACAACCCTTCTCCCTGACTCCTCTCACCTCCATATTGATGGAATTAATAAATGAGCTGTGTTGCTGGTAAAGCCAAGAGTGCCTTGGTGAGAGCTGGGTAATATTGGACCCTAATTTCAGTTTGTTTGTTTTCAGATGAATTTTAATGTCTCATTTTCATAAGTAACAGCTCACCTACTAACTGTTCATATTTAGTTTTAACTATTAACTCATTTAGAAGAGGATAGTTAATTCTGTGAAGGAGCCCTAGTGGCGGCATAGGTGTCATGCATTGGGCTGCTAACCTAAAGGTCTGCAATTCAAAAACACCAGCCACTCTTCAGAGAAAGATGAAGCTTTCAGTCTCAGAACCCACCGGGGCAGTTGTATTCGGTCCTGCAGGGTTGCTCTGAGTCCGGATCAACTTGATGGCAGTGTGTTGTTGGTTTTTGTTTCTTTCTTTCTTTTTGGGGGTGTGGGGGAGCTAATTCCAGTGAATGACTGTACAATAAATATGAATCTGATACTCTCAAGTGAACTCTGATTTAAATCGGAGTTAATATTAGACCAAAGTACCACTAATGCAATCGAAGATAAACCTTAAAGGTATTATCTCACATTGCCTCCACAGCACAAATCTGGACTTTTAGCTCTGGCAGTACACGGAACATAGCTAGATGACTATTTTGATGATTTTTTGGAGCCTCGTGTAGGGTAGGGTTGCATTGAACAGTATGTCTCAGCCTAGATGGTGACGTATTGTTGTTTCATGCATTTTGTAGCACTTTATATTTGCAAAGTGCATGACAATCATATTCATGAATATTTCTGCCAAGTCCTCAGGTAAGCTCAGCATTACTGAAGCCAAGGATCAAAGTAAGTGTGCACTTTCAGGAAGTTGCTGAGAGGCCCCAAATGAAATGTCAATGAGCAAGAATGCACAGTATTCAAAATGGTGCCATTGCTCAAGATCCGTTTCAGCAGAAATACCCAGACCTCGTGCTGTAGCATTTGAATGTATGGCCTTAGAAATGAGCCTAATATTCAAGCAACAGAGGGATTGTTATATTAGCATTTGTTAAAGGTTAGGGCTAGGCTACTATTTTAAAACTAGTACGCACAGGTCTTAGTTTATACAGGCAATATTTAAGTCAGTATTTCTCATATAATAACCCATTTGCATTCTTAGCGCAAATTTCTAAAAGTCAGGTTAAGATAAAAGGTAGTTTCTCTATGACAGATAATCAAAACGATTCAGTGAAATGGATTCAGATGGCCTCAAGTTGCCTGGAACTTACCATCTTAAATATCAAATTTTAGTTATTAACTAGCCAAAGTAAAAATCACATATCATTACCTATACATGGTCCGGCATACTCCGAAAACTTGTTCTAATGGGAGAGCCTACTTCATAAAAGATGGTGCAAACACAATCAAATGAAGTGGAACTCTTTGTTACCCGTTAGAGGTTGTGTTTAGCTCAGGGGAATAGACATCTGGCTGCAAAGGCTTAACCAAACGCAGCTTACTTTTTGTAACAGGAAAGGAAGAGGTTGGGCCCAGTGTAGGATTACCCCCAAAGCAATGTAAACACGGGCTGACTTATGAGTTCATAGTAAACAATGTCACATTTTTTTCACCACATCAAAGATTCTGCCTCCCTAGATAACTGGTGTCTCTCTCTCTCTCCCAGCCCCAGAGCAGCTCCTCCAGAATCAAAGCCCATTTTCCAATTTGCTGTCTGTGGCAGCGATGGAGTAGCTAGTAAGCAAGGCTCTCCTTGTGTTTACTGGTCTCTAGTGAAGAGATAAAATTGTTCACTATGGAGCCCCAAGTAAAATGATTTTTAAAAATTATTCACTATGGATTAGTAAGGACAGCATAAGTAAGCCCATGCTTACCTTACCTATTGGGTCCTCTACCCTAGGTGAGACACCAAAGTTGGCATGGAGAATTCATGACGTCATCAGGCACTAGGTTCCCTCGGTCTTTTTCCTTCAGCAGACTCCACACGTGGGCCCAGTCTCATGGTTTTAGGTGAGGGCTGTACCTTTAGTTTCTCTACTCAGTGTTCAAGAGGAGGCGGGGGTGGGGGTGGGGAGAAACGAAAGGCTAAGAAGAGGAAGCACAGGCTTCAGGAAAGCAAGGCCTTTCAACAACCCCTCAGTAGACTTCCTTCCCTGACACTTTCCTTGTCAGGACTGAGTTAGCGGCTCTTCCCCTGACTACCTGCAGCATGAAAACAGGGAGTGATGTGTTGGTCTTAAAAACCGGGCCTGGTATGAATACAACACACTATATTCCTCTGGTTCCTTGAGGCTTCCTCACCTCCCACTACCATGACCCCAGTGCGGCTTCTCAATGCAGACTAGACCGGAACATGTACACAGGTATAGATAAGAGATGGGAGCTCACGACACACAGAATCCAGGAACAGGAGTGGGAACAGCAATACCAGAAGGGTAAGGGGAAGAGGGGGAGCGGAAGGGAGAAAGGGGGAACCGATCGCAATGATGGACACATAACCATAGACCCCTCTCCAGGGGGAAGAGCAACAGAAAACATGGCGGAAGGGAGACAGCGGTCGGTGTGAGATATGGAAATAATAACAATGTACAATCTTTCAAGGGGCTATGGGGGGGCGGTAAAAAAGAGGAGCTGGTACCAAAGACTCAATAGAAAGTAAATATCTAGAAAAGAATGAAGGCAACATATGTACAGATTTGCCTGATGCAAGCGATGTGTGGATTGTAGCAAGAGTTGCAAGAGTCCCCGATAAAATGATCTCTTAATAATAAATAAATAAAAACTGGGTATGTTGTCATCCAAAAGAAAAATGAAATTCTGGTAACAATGGGTAAATGAATACTTGGGAGTCACCTAGCAACATCACACCAGGTGTTTTTAATGTGAGTTCTAGAGATACATGAATGTATGGTGCAGGGCACAGAAACGCTACTTGGTGACTAAACAAGTGACAGGAGATAGTGCTGGTGCTAGAACGGCCCCATGGACATCATCACCCTTTCAGGAAGTGTGGACCAGTGGGAAACGTTTCGGACTCAGACCCTCAGAGCCTGGATTCAGTTCTGGATCTTCCATTTACTGTACTTGCTAGTTGACTTTGTGTTTTTAACCTCTGTGTACTTCCCTATAAAACAGGGATAATAAGCTTGTTTCCTTCTCCAAGATGTTATAAGGTATCAAGGTAGAATCGATCACGTATGTAAAACGCCTCGTACAATTGTGATGGAGGTGGTAAACTTTATGGAGAATCCATTTAAAATGCTCCCAAATGTGCACAAGGAATCATATTCTAGAGTGTTCACTCCAATCTGGTGTGTAAAAGCCAAAATTGGGGAAGTTTGTCCATCAACAGAAGAATAGATCAATTTTCGTTTATGCATTGTGGAGTAATTGATAACAATTGAAATAACTAAATTTGACAAGTCTGGGTGGCAGATAGCAGAGTATTTGTTATATGAATCACGTTGTTTTTCTGTACGGTTGAAATATTTCCTAATTTTATACATTAAAAAACAAAAACCTGGGTAGTGCTTTTGAATATTGGGTCAGCAAGCCGCCTGCATCAAAATTACCCAAGACACAAGGGGCTTCAAAATCTTTCCAGAAAAATGGGATGAAAAGTTACATGATTTTTTTCCCACAAGCTTTTTGAAGCCCCTTTATCATATGTGTTAAAATGCAGGTTCTTGGGGCCCTTCCCAGAGTTGGAACCAGAAACTCCAGGCGTGGGCCCAGAAGTTTGTGTTTCAAACAAGCCCATACAATGATTCTTCCCAGCTTGGTGGACAACAGACAGCAAGAAGGTGTCTGGTTGGGAAATGAGTCTTGTAGAGACTGGGGGGGAGTTGAAATTAGAGTGAAACCTCACAGGCAAGAGTGGAGCACAGAAGGATTCAAGTGTGAGGAATGATGAACCCCGATATCAGTGGCTTAAACAAGAAAGGCTTGTATTTGCCTCTCATGTGGAAGAAACCAGGATATGACCAGTGCAGGGTGGGCGTAGGTTTCCACAATAATAGGAACCCAGGTTGGCTCACTGTTGAGCTGCCGTGCCAGGCATGCCCCATGCACCTCAGAGCCCATGATGACTGTTAACATCAGTGTCACGACCACATTCCAATGATCTGAAAAGGCAAGAAAAGGGTATGCCTCTTCCTTTGAAGAATACTTCCTGAAAGCGGCCCAAACCACAAGACATCAGAACTTAGTTATGTGCCCATACCTACTTGGAAGAGAAACTAGGCTATTTTGTTTTTCTTCTAGATGACTAGGTGCCCAGCTAAAAGTGTGTGTGTGGGGGGGGGGGGTTGCTTTCTACTCACGTGTAAGCAGATAAATAACCAAATTATTAAATGAGAAAAAGGTCTGTAGCAGGGGGGGCACTGGAATAATCCAGAGGGGCTGTGAGAGCGGATGCCTACACTTTATTGTGGATTATGTGCTATAGT
Source organism: Echinops telfairi (assembly GCF_000313985.2). NCBI lineage: Eukaryota > Metazoa > Chordata > Mammalia > Afrosoricida > Tenrecidae > Echinops > Echinops telfairi. Next base: position 8,863,227 of record NW_022111310.1, read on the forward strand.
ACAAAAGCTTTTAATTGCCAGGGTGACAGTGAGTAATTTCTTCTTTCTGAAAAGGGGGTGGTAGGCCAAATAAATTTGGAGACTTATTTTCTAAATAAATATTGCTACAAGGAAGAAATACCCCAAATTCAGTAAGCACACAGAAAGATCCCTAAGTCATCAGGGAAATGGAAATCAAAACCAAGGAGACAGTCTACTTCACACCCAGCTGGACTGCCAGACTCATTAGATAAGGACAAGTGCTGTCAAGGATTTAGAGAGATCAGAATCTGCATACACTGCTGGTGGGACTATAAAATGGGACAGCTGCTTTGGAAACCAGTCTCTGGTTCCTGACATGATTGAATAGAGTTACCCTATGACCCAGAAATTTTAATCATGTTTATGAAATGAAGTCCTATATCCACATAAAAACCTCGATACAAGTGTTTGCACAGCATTATATAGAATAGCCAGAAGGTGGAAGCAAGATAAACATCCATCAATGGTCAAGTGGACTAAGTGTGGCCTAGCCATACAATGGAATAATTATCATGAAACCATAAAAAAGGGGTAAAAGCACTAATACATACTACAACTAGGATGAACTTTAAAAATCATTATGCCAAGTGATATGACCCAATCACAAGAGCACATTTTATATGATTCCATTCATACAGAAGTCAGACTAGAAAAACAAGGAAGAACCTGGCAGAAATGGAGAACAAGGAAGAGGAGAAGAGGCATGCAGACAATTTGACAGACATGCCCTTGAAAACAATCTTCCAAGGAGTTATTAGTGAAATACAGATTCAACCCTCTTACACTGCAGCCCAGCCAGCACATGCAGTACACACAATATCCCTGAGCAGAGAAACTATAATTCCTATTGGAAGTGATGAAACCGATATTCTGAGATGTTGACTTGCCAAGGTCACAGCTAATTATCAGCATCGTGAACAACAATACTGCTTTGTAGAGACCTGTTTCCAAAGCGCAATTATGCACATTATCTAATTGACTCCTCACAATTTCCCCGTGAGGGAAACAGAAAGTGGCTGTGAGTTTTGCAAATGAACTAGTCCAAAGGTTTGGGTTCTTAGTCTCACGTCGTTTTGCCCCCAACTCCCTCCCCCCACTTTAGTCTCCTGGTGTCCTGATACACAATGATGATAAAGAAGCCATGGAGGATGTGGTGCACCAGAACCCCACGTTGAGTCAGGCACACCCTCCAATCGTAAACTGATATCATTTTTATATGTCAATGATTGGTGTGTTCAAAAGGAGTGTCCCCTGACCTAGGTAGTGTATGAGAGTGACAGGTACAAGAGCCAGATAGAGAGGGTCAAACTGAAACGAGGGGTCGGTATCATGAAGGAAAGGAACTGTTGTTCAGCACGTGGACGGTGGCCTGGCGGTGGACTGGCTGAATCTCCGTGCCAGTTGCTTCACTTCGGAGAGTCGTGAATATTCAGCAAATGACTTATTATCCCCTCACCTTCACATCCTTACCTTCAAGACTGAGATAAACCAGACTTATTTCATTGGGTGAAACTTCGTGGATTCAATGTGATGAAGGACATAAAATGCCAAGCTCATGTTCAGCACAAGATTTTCATTGCTTATTACTAAGAACCCTGGTGTCATTATGGCTAAGTGCTCAGTTGTTAACCCTAAAAGGTTGGTGGTTGAAGCCCACCAATGGCTCCCTGGGAGAGAGACCTTGGACTAGGCTCCTGTAAAGATTACAGTCTAGGAAGTCCGATGGAGTCCTAGTGGCACACCAGTGACACCCTGGGCTGCGAGCTACAAGTTCCGCAGTTTCTAGTGACATAAACAGTTACAGGCTTGGAAACCCACAGGGGTAGTTCAACCTTGTCCTATAGGATCACTATGAGTCGGCATCAACTGGATGGCAGTGAGAGACATGGGTCACTGAGTCAGAATTGACTTGATGGCAAGGGTTTGTTTTGTTTTTATATTTGCTATCTCATCACTCAATTCTGACTTACAGTGACACTACAGGATGGAGCAGGACTGCTCCTTCGACTTTCGAAGACTGTTGATCTTTATAGTAGACAACCGCATCTTTCTCCCTCAGAGTGGCTGGTGCATTCTAACTGTTGACCTTGCGATTAGCAGCCCAATGCATAATCCACAATGCCACCGGCGAGATCTATTATTAAATCAAGGAGCCCTTGTGGCATAGAGGATTTCAAGTTGGATTGCTAATTGGAAGGTCGATGGTTTGAACCCACCGGCTGCTCCTAAGGAGAAAGATGAGACCTTCTGCTCCCGTAAAGATTTACAGCCCTGGAAACCCAAGGGAGCGGTTCCGCTCCGTCCAACAGGGTTGCTATGAGTTGCAATAGCCTCGATCGTGGTGAATTTGGTTTGGCTATTTAGTCTAGTTATGCATGGAAGAGTCAAGCGAGGTGGAAAGCAAGCGCAACAGCAGGTTCATAGTCACGAATGTGTACAACAAAGTAGCCTTAATCAATTGCTTTGAGTTTCTTTCCACTTATGTACTTCATATCAATTTTAAATTTATAAAAGGACAATGCCTCTTATGGAGGCCCCAGGACGCTTCACAAACTGACTGCAATTGACTTGCCTTCTGAAACTGTGGCCTTCATGATTGATGATTCCAAGTAGTATATTTTTAAGTTCCTATATTTCTCATAAATGTACTGAGTATCTATGAACCTAGCAAATTAATACAAACCAATTAGTCATCACTCTTTACCCTTAATGCTTATGAAGTAAAATGATCAAAGGGAAAACTCCAATGACCTCTCAGCGTTCCGTTTATGAGAAGCTTTGGCACCTGCCAGATGCTCTGCTTCCTAGAACCTTTCTGTTCCAACCCTCCAAATCTATCTTTTCCTTTAGTTTATTGATTTCTTTTTATAAAATGGGAATGGCTATTAGATGTTTGTGACCTCACGGGTGCCAGAACTTGACAGGGGAAAATGCATCAGTATTTAGAGAAGGGTTAATGGACTGGGTGGAAGAAGACCCAAGAGAAAGCAATGTTTCTGTCAAATGATTTATAATTTGACTGAAGGACAGAGAGACTCGCCAGGAGCAGCAAAAGAGAGCAGCACCCCAACTCTGGTGAACCATTTGATGGATGAAGAAGATACTTGAATAGATGAGAAGGCACTTCCCCAGTGGCCAGCTGGCTCGTCTTATCTCTCTTTTGGCCTGTGGCAGAATGGAAAGATTTGGTGTACCAAACTATGGAATGTATGATGGTGAGCCAGCTGAAACATGGTGATACCAAATTAGAAGTGCTCGTATTTTCTGTTTGAATGAGGGGCTATTGGCTTCTTTTGATGGGTAGGAGAGGGCCTTCACCACCAAAATGTATTTGGAACTTGAGTTGTCTGATTATGATCGAGTGTCCCAAATACCACTTTGTTCAGCAAGATCAATAATATTTCTATAGCATATTTGTAGTTTCAAAGTATTTTCACTTGCCTAGGGACTGGGCTGTTAAAAACTCATGAAGTACAGATATTGCTTTCTCCCCATCCAGAGGAAAGCAGGGTGGTGAAAATAGAAAGACACATGGAAACAATCATGGAACAGACTCACAGACCACAAGAATATCAGTCTCCACAACCCCGAGACCAGAAGAACTAGATGCTCCCCAGCCACCACTGCCAATGGCTCTGAACAGGGTCCTGGATGGAGTAGGAAAAAATGTGGAACAGAACACAGAATCATCAACTAGACCAGGCTTATTGGCTGGGTGGACACCAGTGGAACCCCAGAAACTAGGGCCGTGAGTCATCCTTCAGGGATTTGATTCTTGTTAGAATACTGAGTACTCTAGTGAGCTATGCACTGAGCTGCTTTCTGTAATGTAACAAAGTCAGTAGTTTAGACCCACCAGCCACTCCTTCGTATAAAAATAAATCTGTCTGTTAACAGTCTTACAAACCCTAGGGAACAGATTTTCTCTGTCCTAAAGGGTGGCTATGATTTGGAATCAACTTAACTGCAGTGGGTAGATGAATTGAAAGATTTTCCATTGTGGAAGAAGGAGTCTTCCTTTACCATACTAGACCTGATCTTTCAGCTGTGAGCACAAAGCCCTCGTCCACGCCCATCCTTAGACTTGAAGCACTTCCCCATTGCCTTCTCCGCTAACACAACTTCCTGGTCTGGTAGAACCTCTTTTATTATCAGAGACTATTGAGCTTAGAATTGTGCCTACACAAATAGGTGAAGGAGTTGTCTTGCCCCAGTTTGGCCAAGCAAAGTAATTCTAACTGCTATTAGGCCCTAGTAATAGTTACCCGCTGTTATATAGACTTGCCTGTATTTGAATCCTGGCAGCACCAATTCTTAGTTGTGTTACTTTGGGCAAATGACTTACCTTCTCTGTGACCCAATGTAGGCATCTTTAAACTCATGTAACAATCCATATAGAGTGATGGTAAGACTTGAAAGTGTTCATTTAGAGTGCTTAGACTACTTCCTGGCTCTCAGAAAAGTGATAAAAAGGTCTGTTAAATAGAGTACTTTAAATGAATGGCTTTGGCATCAGATATTGGTAATGGTTGCACAACTGTATTAATGTCATTGGTGTCACTAAATTGTACACGTGGGAAAGGTGGAATTGGCAAATGTGGCAGCTTTACAATAATGATTTAAAGATTAACTACGACTCTCCAAAGTGCCTCTGTTGTGCTAGGTTCTTAATATTTCAACTTCAGATGTCCGTTGCAGGTTTCTCCTCACTCTGTAGGTTGAGGGAATACAGTGAGCGAGACTTCCCTTTCCATGGGCAATGGAAAGCCTAATCATCTTCCCAAGAGGTCTCTCAATTCCCAAGGCAGAGCTTGCATTTCTTGATTAGCTCAGGCTCTAAACGCCTGCTCTGCAGAATTTTTCTGTTTGGGAACTGTTTTGCTTTTCTGCACACTGTGTCCCACAGATGTTTAACTAAAACAATACCCACACAAAGCTTTACAAAGCATGTGCGCACATGTGGCAACCTCTACTGAGACTTATAGTCTGGGAGAGTTTAAGTCACAACAACAAAAAACATCCCTATCTTTTAATAAGGTTATTGCTCATGTTTATATTTTAGGATCTTGCCGCCTACTGGGTTCCATAATCTTCCTTTCTCTTCCTTCTCCCTCCTGCTTGTCCTCTTCAAACCTTCATTTCCAGACTCCCAGAGTCCAAATTCTTCTCATTCCGTCCTGAAGACAAATCTCCGCTACACTGTACACCACTGTTTTAATAACCGGGTTAAAGCTTTAAAAGACAACCACAGCAGCTCCACAAAGACTATCCTGAAGATTTTTCACCAACCATTTTAAGGACTTCTTTGACTACAGATTGAATGCATCCTTGGCCTGGGTTCTTATCCTAATGCTGCACTTACATGAGACTCAGAGAAGTTAAGAAAGCTACCCAAGGTCATCTAACTGGGAAGAGATGAACAGAGCCAAGATCACATTAGTCTAGTTTTGAATCCCTCACTGTTTTTCCTTGGTCCTGGAGCCCTGGTGGTGTAGTGGGCTATGCACTGAACTGCTAACTACAAGTCAGCAGTTCAAACCTACCAGCAGATCCTTGAGAGAAAGATGAGGCTGTCTGTTCTTATACAGATTTAGTCTCAGAAGCCCAAATGGTAGTTTTCCTCTGTCCTATAAGGTCATATGTGTCAAAATTGACATGACAGCAAGTGAGTTTTTTAGTGAGGTTTTTCATGTTGGAAATCTGAAAGTCCATGCTCCTGGCTGCCAACTGTTCATAAGTTTCCTTGGTGTCCAGACCTCCAGTGGGACCTGACAAGCACACAGAAGGGCAGGGCTCTCCATTCTGGGGTCTCTAGTCACGCAACCGGAGGCTCCCTTGGCTCCTTGAGCCCATATTTCATTGGCAATTCATCCGGAATTTTCAGTGAATGGACAACCCTCAAAGATTCTCCTTTCGTTCCAGAGTCAGTCTGAAGGGTGAATCCTTGCTTCACCACTCCCTATGAGAACTTAGATAACTCACCTTTTATTTTCTTTTATAAGATCTCAGTTCCCTCCGTTGCTCTATTTACTGAATAAAGTTCCCAGAAGAACATGTGTTCCGGAGAGGTGGGGAAGAGTCCGGCGAAACAGGCAGAGATGTGCCCGTGACCAGAGAGGTGTCTGGTTCTAGTCTTCCTTGGAAAACGGGAAGCACTTTGAGGGATGAAGTCACAGGTTCAAGGTTTGGACAAAGGCAGGAAATCAGCATTAAGGGCCCGGTGGGGGTGGGGTAGGGTGGGGTAGGGGGTAGGATGTATACTTGCCTTATTTGTGACTTAATGAGCATTCAGTTTCATCCATCAAAATACGAACATTGAATAAAACGAAGTTGACCTTCAAAAAAAAAAGAACGTGTTCAAAGTGCTAACCCAGAAGTTGAAACACTAAAGTTTAAAAAATATTAGCTATAGTAATAACAGCTAGATTCATCCTTGAACTCATGTCCAGACAAATCTAATCGCTCCATTTCTCCATTGCACTGATGGAAGACGTTGTTCTAAAGCACAAGGTCTGGCCAGAAAACCTTGGATTGAGTTCTATCCATTGATAGCTGTGACCTTGCGCAAGATTCTCAACCTATTTTAGCCACATGTCCTCCTCCAAAAAAAAGTCCCTAATTTTACACTCAACTCACACCATTATCAGAAGGATTGTAAACGGCAGAAATGGAAAGAAGCTCAGTTATTGCCTGGGACCTCACTTTCATTTCCCTCATAAGCACATTAGCAGATTACTTTTGCAGAGCAGTATACCTTATACTAAACTGTTACAAAAGTAGACTCTTGGAAGGATTGTTCAGATTAGCCTGGTGCTAAATTGCTCTTCTGTATTCAGCCCTCTTTTTTCTCATCTCTATTCATACTAAAATGAAAGTATGCACAAGACCCCTATTCCTACTAATCACACTTTTTTTAATTTATTAAGAATAACTCATCAATTGACTGTATTTATACATGTCCTGGGGCCAATGGCAGAATCAAGAAGTTTAATGCGGAGGTTTCTCCCCATGAGTCCATTAGTACTTTGAGGAAACAGCCTCCATTTCTTCTCCAGTTGCTCTTGGCCTCGGCTTCCTGGCCACAGCATGTGAGTCAGAGAACTCTGTTCCACCGGGTTTTCGATGGCTCATCTTTTTTCTAGGTAGACTGCCCGGACTTTCTTCTGAGCAAGCCGCTGGGTGAACAACTTCCAGTGAGCAGCTGAGCAGATTAACCATTTGCTAACTCCCATGACCTACATCCTCAACCATAAGTATTAATGTCTGGAAAATATTATGTAGCCTTTTAAAACAACCAACACAGAAAGCCTCAAAGTGTCCAATAATGGAACAAATGCATAATTTTGATGGTCATTCTTCTTAGCCACATTTCCTGCAGACCTTCCAGAAAGGAAGGGATGTTCAAACATTTAGGATCCCTGGTTTACCTTTCATCTTAGCCCCATGCTTTACAGTTGAAGCTATTGGTCCTGAAAGGGGAAAGATTTCTTCATTTCTCTTGCTTGGGGCAGTTGGCTGCACGATGGGGATCAGCGTTGATTAGAGTGGAACAGGCTACAGGAAGTATTTTATGAAAGTCGGTTTCCTATTCCCCAGCCCAGACCGTCTTCCCTGCCCCCAGATGGGTGGGATGTCAGGAGGGGGAGGACCCCCCTTGAACGGAGGAGATAAGAAGGACCCCCAATTACCGAAGGTGAGGGTTCTGTGGTTGGAAACTCAGACAGAGCATTACTGCAAAAGTGGTTTCAGGGGGTGAGGGAGCCTTTCCTACCCGGCCCGCCCAGTGCCCGGCAGTAACCCCGAGAAGCGCCGCTGAGCTATCTTCAACCCAGCCTTTTGGAAAGAGGGAAAAACAAAGGATGTGCTCATTCATTTTCATGTCAGCGTGGTCGTGAGGCTCGGGTTCCTCCCTAGGAGAAATGAGAAAATAAACTTTGTGCCCACGAGGCTTTTCCAGGGCGTTTGCTCCGGTCCGAAACCCAGAGCTCGGCCTTCAATTGGTCCTGCATTTTCGATGGGCTCTTTGGGGTGATGGGGTGCGGGGAGGCGGAGGGAGCTAGAAGGGGCGCCAGCTGGGAGGGAAGGGAGAGTGTGGTGACAGCAGATAAGAGTTAGGGGAATGCGAAGTAGCGAGGTGGCCGGGGGTGGGGAGGGCAGGGTAGCGACAAAGTGGCACGTGGGTGTAGCTAGTGGGATGGGGTGTGGACCGCCTTGCCGACCCAGAGATTGTGCCCTGCCGGGTCAGATCCAGAAATCCGGGCCTGTCCGCAAAGCCCACCCCCATCCTTTCATTGGAAACGGAGACCACCAAGACACAAACACTCTGGACAAGAACTGTAACCTGCACCCCACCCCCAAGTCTAGTCCCCCGGCCCCGCGGCCCCCAAATCGCTGGGGCACCCTGCGGCGGCGGGGAGCGAGCGGTGCGCAGGCGCGCCTGGGCTCGCGTCTGACCTCGAGTTACCCCGCTGGGAGCCGGCAAACTAGGTGAAAGGTAACCAGCGGGCGCTGCTCCCTGGGAGGCCAAGGCGCGCATGCGCGTCCCGGAGTGCTGCTGGGCGTAGGCTACTTCTAGGTCAGTTCCAAGTTTATACAAATTGCTCCCCCGTACTCCCAAGCTGTGGGGGCAGTATCATTTGGGAAACTCGCTTTTCCCAAATATTGATGGGGAAAATGAAGTCCCAGGAAGGCGGGCAGGCGGAGTCTCTTGTTTAATTCTCATAACCTTTTGAAAGAAGCAATATGATCTCTTAAATTAGGGCAGAGGAAACAGACTCAGAGTGTACCTTGCCCAGTAAAGCCATCCAGCCCGTGAAGGGCGATGCCCACAAATGGTCCCTATGCGGTTTCTTGCCCTTGTAGAAACTGGCATGTGAAATCAGAGGCCTAGCTAATGTATGATCGGTAGGACTCACCTCTTGAAGGGAGGTCCCCGAGCCATTTCCCTTAGCCCAGTGCCAGAGGAGGCGCCACAAATATATGAAAGGGGCCTGACCGGAAACAGAAGGACAAGAAGAGGAAGGTCAAGGAGGTCAAGGAACTTTAACTTCTGCTGAAGCTGTTGTCAGGTACCATGACTTGGCTGGACTCACAGCAAGCCTTCTACAACACTACCCGGTCCTACGCCATCCATCAGTCAGACCATCTTGTCCAAGGTTTTCCTCTTTTCGCTGCCCCTCCACTTTACCAAGCATGATGTCCTTCTCCGGGGACGACTGGTCTCTTCTTACAACATGGCCAAAGGATTAGACAAAGGAGCATTCTGGTTCCACTTCCAAGATAGGCATGTTTGTTCTTTTGGCAATCCATGGTGCTGTCCATCTTTTTTGCTAACCCCATAGTTCAAATGCTTCGTTTCTTCTTTGGTCCTCCTTATCCAATGCCCAAATTTCACATGCATAAGAGGGGATTGAAAAATACCATGGTTTGGGTCAGGCACCCTATAGACTTCCAAGTAAGATAACTATTTTTCAACACTTTGGGGAGGTCTTGTGCAGCAGATTTACCTACTGCAATGTGTCGATTGATCTCTTGATTGCTGCTTCACTGATGGTCCAAGCAAAAGGAAATATTTGACAACTTCAATCTTTTCTCCACTTCTCATGATGTTACCTATTGGTCCAATTGTACGGATTTTGGTCTTCTTTGCATTGAGTTGTAATCCATACTGACGGCTGCAATCCTTGATCTTCACTAGCAAGTACTTCAAGTCCTCCTCACTAGCAAGGTTGTGACATCTGCACATTACAGGTTGTAAACAAGCCTTCCTCCAATCTTAATGTACCATTCTTTTTGTAAACCAGCTTCTCTGATTATTTCCTCAATATAAAGATTGAACAAGTATGGTTCAAACCCAGATGCACACCTTTCCTGATTTTAAACTATGTAATATTCCCTTGTTCTGTTCACACGACTGTCTCTTGATTCCTGGATAGGTCCTGCATGATCACAATGAAATGTTCTGGAATTCCAATTCTTCTCAAGGTTATCCATAGTTTAGGATCCTTAAAATTGAATGCCTTTGTCTAGTTAATAAAACAAGTAAAAATCTTTCTGGTATTCTCTGCTTTGAGCCAAGAGCTATCTGACATCAGCAATGATATCCCTTGTTACAAGTCCTCTTTTGAATCTGGTCTAAAGCTCTGGCAGCTTCCTTTCAATGCGCTGCTACAACTCTTGTTGGATGACTTTCCGCAAAACTTTACTACATGTGATATCAATGATACTGTTCTATAATTTGCACATGCTCTTGGGACACCTTCTTTGGAATGGGTGGAAAGATGAATCTCTTCTACTCAACTGTCCAAGTAGCTGTCTTCCAAATTTCGTAGCATAGAGTAGTGAGTGCTTCCAATGCTTCCTCGGCTTGTTGAAGCATTTCATTTGGTATTGCATCACTTCTTGGAATCCTGTTTTTGGTTAATCCTTTCAGTGTGGCTTGGACTTCTCCTTCAGTACTGTTGGTTCTTGCTCATACGCCACCGCTTGAAGTGGTGGAATGTCAAATCGTTCTTTTTGGTACAGTGTATTATTTCCAAGTTCTTTTTATGCTCTTGTATCTTTCAATATTTTGCCTAGGGAATCTTTCAACATTGCAACTTATGGCTTGAATTTTTTTTCTTGAATTCTTTCAGTTTAAGATATGCTGATTGTGTCTTTCTTTTTAGTTTTTTAATTCCAAGGCTGTGCACATTTCATTATAATATTTTACTTTGTGTTCTTGAGCTGCCCTTTGAAAATTTCTCTTTAGCTCTTCGACTTCCTCATTTCTTCCATTTGCCTTAGCTGCCTTATGATTAATAGCAAGTTTATGAGTCTCTTCTGACATCCACTTTCATATTTTCTTTCTTTCTTGTCTTTTTAATGACCTTTTGTTCTTTTGGTGTTTGATGTTCTTGATGCCCTCCCACAGTTCAGCAGGTCTTCTGGGATTAGTGTTCAGTGCATCAAATCTGCTCGTGGAATTCAGGGGGGCTAGACTCACAGTGGTATTTGGGCTCTTGTGGACTTGTTTTAAATATTTTCAGTTTTAACCTGACTTTAAAATTGAGCAATTGATGGTCTGTTCCACAGTCACCTCCTTGCCTGATTTGAGCTGTTGACATTGAGCTTTTCTATCGTGTCTTCTGATAGCTGTCATCAATTTTACTTCTCCGTCGGGCATCTGGAGAAGTCCATGTGTACAGTTGCTGTTTTTGTTGTGCATCACATTTGTGACGACGTTATAGGTCTTACAAAATTCTGTCAGCTTTGTTTTTATCACCAAGGCCATAGGCTCCAACTCTTGTTCCAGTACATAATTCTTTTTCCAGTGCATAATTTTTTTTCCAGTGCATAATTTTTTGCCAAGTGCATACATTTGAATAGTTGTCTTGGCTGGATTTTGTTGTACGCAGACAGATATTATCCTATCACAGGCAGCATTGTACTTCAAGATAGATCTTGAAATGTCCTTTTTGGAAAACGAACGCAGCCCCATACCTCTTGAAGGTGTCATTCCCAGCATAGTCGACTCTACGGATTTTCTCATTCAAAATGGTCCGTCCTAGTCCACTTCAGCTCACAAATGCCTGGAATGTCCATCTTTAGGCATCCCATTTTTTGACAACTTCCAGTTTTCTTAGGTTCCGAGTTTGTACACTCCACATCCTGTTTCTTAATGGATGTCGGCAGCTGTTTCTTCTCAGGGGAGTCATGCCCCAGGAGCAAACAATGGTCCCCAAGGCTTCAGCTCCTCCAGGCTCCCCTCCATCCTCGTCACGATGGCCGACTCTACTTTGAGAAGGCAGTTCTTCCTCAATCACACTGTGAGTGCCTTCTGGAGCGGCCCATCTTCTGGCACCGTCTCTGACAGTGCTCTGCTTCTGTTATTGGTTTGTCGGTCCCTGCAAATACATCGATACTATGCATCGGGCTTTCAGTGGCTAATTCCGCTGAAGTAAAGAGCAGCCTTTCCTTCTTGGAATAGTCTGGTCTTAGTCTGGAAGCGCTTCTGAAACCTGTTTCGTTTGGCTGACCCTGCTGGTATTTGCAAGACCTGTGACATTGCTTCCAGCATCACAGCGACACAAAAGCCCGCACAGTACGACAAACTGACAGGCCAGCCGCGGGTTGGTGGCTCTAGGTAAAGTAAAGGATTAGGCTTCAGGCTGCTGAATTCAAGGTCCGTGGTTCAAACACGCCAGTCACTGTCAGAGAAAGATGGGCTTGCTTGCTCTTATAGCAGGGGCGTCAAACTGGCAGCCCATAGGCCACATGTGACCCCCGATGTGGCCCGTGATGCTCTGAAATAAAATGAAAATAGAAAAAATTGTTATGAAGAAAATAGGGCTTAGGGGAGATTGTGGCAATGCCATACACACAATTCCCTCGTTAACCCCTTAACTACTGAAGATGAGTATACACGTGGCCCAGTGACTTTCCTGGGGCCTGTGGACATGGATAAACGCGCTGACTCAGTTCCGGCGACGTTTGGAAGTGATATGTCTGCCACTCTCAGTGTTACGTAATGTAAGCAGATCCCAATAGCGAAAAGGTTAAAAAGAGCGCTCTGGGTTGTGCTGTTATGAATCATACCTAGCGGCAGTGCTAGTTCACATTTTTAGAGGGAAAACATTACGATTGTGCATCACGTTTGTCAGCTGTCCAACATTTTGTGTTTTTTATTAATTACTTTGTTATATTTTCTGGTCACAAACTAAGAGGTAAGTGAAAACCAGTAGGAGGAAAGCTCTGTCAAGTGTCGGGTAAAAAATAATAATTTTAGTTTTATAAATACATTAAAAGCAACTCTATAGTGTTTTAGTTATCCTATCCATATTCCTGAATCCTGAACTTCAAAATGCAAATTTAACAAAATGTTTAAATGTGCTGTGGCCCACGTGAATCTTGCCTATTGCACCAAAGGGCCTGTGTTTTAACTGAGTTTGACGCCCCTGCTCTGTAGGGTCACTGGGAATCAAAATGGACTCAATGGTAGTGGACTTGGTTTGGGTTCTATTGACCTTTACCCCAGAAGCCTCTTGCTTTCATGCCGCATACTTACCACCCACCCTGTTCACACACCTGGAAAGGACGGGAGAGCCAAAGGACAGGCACGTGCTTGCTTCTGATAATTCTGCCCTGAGCCCCAGACAGCTGCCAGGGAGGTTCCCTGCCTTGTTGCCTGGTGGATGCCATCCTTCTCTCCCCCAAATCAGAGTTCCCCTGGGAGACAAGGACATTCCCCAGCAAGGGCCCATGGGCATCTCTGCCCCCTCCTCCCTCCCACTCTTTGCTGCATCTTGACACTTCCCTGCATTCAAAGTGCTTCAGCTGCTCATTAGAACAACTGCCAAAAGAGAAATGCAAAGGAAGCAGAGCAAGCTGAAGAAAAAGTATTCAACCCTCTCCCATCCTCATTTCTTTCCCATAATTACCTCCCTTGAGTGGCCCAAGTTCCCGTCAGAGAATTGGAATGTTACTTCATTGTGCCCCAAGACTGTGGCTCCCTGCCTTGGCTGATAAAGACAAAGAGTGCCATTGGACCGAGTTTTGCCCTAAGGTAACCCTGCTAGCAGCCTCTCTCAGGGAACCAGGGGAGATCCTGTCAGCCTGCCTCTGTGAGCTGCCTGCCTGGTGGGGTCAGCAGGAGAGCTGCTGGGGGACTTGCATCACCAAGCTGTTGAGAGAATCTTGTATGCTGAGATATGTGGCCACCCTGGGCCCTGTGCAATTTAACAAGAATTCCCAAATGATTCTCTATTGTCCTATGCAGTAAGTGGCAAGTCCCCCATCTTGCAGAGGACAAAACTGGCATCCTGAAGGGGTGACTTTCCCACATTTGGCCTCAGCTCTCCAATGGAGCATGTCTTAGAGGTGATTAGAAAAACTTGGGGGGAGCGGGGAAGGAAGGGAAAAAATGAGGAACCGACGCCAGGGGCTTAGGTGGAGAGCAAATGTTTTGAGAATGATGAGGGCAATGAATGTACAAATGTGCTTTATACAATTGATGTATGTGTGGATTGTGATAAGAGTTGTATGAGCCCCTAATAAAACAATTAAAAAATAAAGAAAGAAAAACTTCCGGGAGCCTTCTATTCCCTAGTTACACCAGATTGTAGAATATGTGAATTCCACAGCTTACACCCAGTTAAGTTATGAGTACCTTAATAGAGAAATGAATGAATGAGGCTGAAGAACGAGATGGGAGAGGACTTCAAAAAGTTCATGGAAAAAATGGACTTGAAAGATAATGGGATTTTTCTATGAACTCTTCAAAGCCCCCTCAGAGTAACTACTCAAATCAATATTTCCCAAATGAATGAAAAAAAGAAAAATATAAAAGTACAAGGCATGGAAGAATGTCCATGTGAGTGTAAATATTTTAGGAAAAATATTGGCTAGCTTTAAGCTCCCAGAAAAAAAATTATAATTCTGTTGGAATTGTTAATTCTTTTTGAATTATTGGTGAAGGTTTTACTGGTCCCAGAAAGTTACAGTATATGTACAAAATGTCGATGCAACCAAGCCCTGGCTTATAAACTGCTCCTAGTTTTGTTTTTTTAATTAATTCTTTTATTGGGGCTCTTACAGATCCTCTAACAACCCATAATTCAATTGTATGAAGCACACTTATATACATGTTGCCATCATCATTTCCAAAACAGTTTCTTTCTACTTGAGCCCTTAGTATCAGCTCCTCTTTTTTCCCCTCCTACCCCACACTCCCACCCTCTCAAATCCTTGATCAATTATATATTATCATTGTTATTTCATATCTTACACTCTCCATTGTCTCCCTTCACCCACATTTCTAATCTTCAACCCCCCGGGGGGTTATATATTTAACCTTGTGTTCAGTTCCCCCTTTCTACCCCACCTCCCCCCACCCTCATGGTATGGCTACTCCCACTACTGCTCCTGAGAGGGTTATCTATCCTGGATTCCATATGTCAAGAGCTCTTATCTGTACCAATGTACATACTCTGGCCTAGCAGGATTTCTAAGGTAGAATGGGGTCATGATGGTGGGGAGGAAGCATTCAGGAATTAGAGGAATGTTGTGTGTTTTGTCGGTGCTGTACTACACCCTGGTTGAATTGTCCCTTCCCTGGAACCCTTCTGAGGGGATGTCCAATTGTCTACAGATGGGCTTTGGGTCTCCACTTTGACCCCCCCTTGTTCACATCAATATAATTAGATATCTGATACCTAATCCCACTGGCACCTCATCATCACACAGGCTGGGATAGCTGGCACCATCAGGTTTTTTTACCACATGTGCTTATGCACCCATTTTGTCTTCAGTGATTGTGTCAGGAAAGTAAATATCATAGAATGCCAGGTTACTAGAGCAAGGTGTTCTTTTGTTTAGGGAGGCCTTAAGTAGAGGCCCAAAGTCTGTCTTCTGTCTTAATACTTAACCTATAAATATATTTACATTGACCTATATCCCTATCGTTATGAATTAATATATTTACATATATTCATGCCTATACCTATACCTGTATAAATAGCTTTTGCTTCCCAGTTCTTTGCTCTATTTCCTTTCACCTTCCTCCTGTCCCACTATCATGCTTGCCCTCTATTCAGCTCTCAGTAATTCCTCTTGGAAGCATTGTACTGGGTCAAACCCCACCAGGCATTGCATGCCTTCCATGCCATCAAGTTTAGATTCTTATTGTTCCCTTGTCACCCCTCCCCCTCCACATCCCTCCTCTCCCGTGTCCCCTGGAACCAATGGTCCCATTATTTTCTCCTTGGGATTGTTTATCCTGCCTGTCTTATATAGGTAGACATAGCATGAAAGAAAAATTTAAAAAGAAGCAAAACAAAACAAAAATTAAAAAAAATAAAAGCCTATAAATAGTTCCAGGTCTGTCTGCTGACCCTTATAAATGTTTTCCTATCAGGTCTGAAGAGGTGCCATGCCCTGCATCTCGAATCAGAGGCTATTTTCAGAGTTCCGCAGGGACATCATTACTTGCTCCCCTTGATGCCCCGTTGCAGTCACTTTGTGTTTCTCCCTGCTGTGTGTGTGTGGGGGTGTGTGTGTGTGAAAATCGGGTACACTTTCCACACAGTGTCACCAGTGCTGTCCCCATAGTATTGTGGGTCAATGAGGGGACATCATGTCTGGTGGTGGAGCAGGCCCTACAGTCCTCTCTGTGAATTAGCTGCTCCAAGTAGGGATGGTGTCCTCGGGGCTTGGTGGGCCATGATGAGGTCCGTTCTCTCTCTCTCTCCCACTTAGTTAAACTATTCCCTGTTGAATTGCTTCACATGTGATTTTGGAAAGTGAATTGTACTGCTTGCTTCTGTCAATAAGGAAGGACTTTCATTCTGTCCATCAAAAGCTTTATGACATACTACATAGACTTCAAAATGACTAAGATGCAGTCTATGCTCCCAAGTGGGAAAAACCTGTGAATTAGAGTCTGAGGTCCTAGGTTTGAGTCCCTGCTATTGCCAGGGTCTGTATCCTTTTACACATTATTTAATTTCAGTGATCCTCAGTTTCTATATACATAAAATGGGGCAGAAAGTTATCTCACAGAATAATTTTAAGATTAGCAAGATCATTCAATGATTAAAATAAGTGCTGTTTGTTTGTATTATAAAGGTGAGGATTGATTTCAAAGAGTGGTGTGTGCTACCTTCCCGACATGATTGCTGAAGACAAAATGGGTGCATAAGCAAATGTGGTGAAGAAAGCTGATGGTGCCCGGCTATCAAAAGATAAAGCATCTGGGGTCTTCAAGACTTGAAAGTAAACAAGCAGCCATCTAGTTCAGAAGCAACAAAGTCAACATGGAAGAAGCACACCAGCCTGTGTGATCATGAGGCGTTGATGGGATCAGGAATCAGGCATCAAAGACCCAGAAGAAAAAATCATATCAATGTGAATGAGGAGGAGTGTGGAGCGGAGACCCAAAGCCCATCTGTAGACAATTGGACTTTCCCTTACAGAAGGGTCACAAGGAAGGGGAATGTGGGGGGAGAAAGGGAGAACCAATCACAATGATCTCTCCCAGGAGTACGGACAACAGAAAAGTGGGTGAAGGGAGACATCAGTCAGTGTAAGACGTGAAAAAATAAAAATAA
>NW_022111310.1:8880493-8894990 GCF_000313985.2 Echinops telfairi
TTGACACGATGGATGGATGGATGGATGGATGGATGGATGGATGGATGGATGGATGGATGGATAGATGGATGGATGGATAGATGGATGGATGGATGGTGTTCATTGCTGTATGAGCCCCCAATAAAATAATTTTTAAATTGTCCAGCCAAGATGAATGTGCAAATGTTTAACGTTTTTCATATAAAACAGATTTTCTTATAAGCCTACCTTTAAAACTCCAATCGAATGCTTAGATAAAATTTAATATAATTTCTTTAAATAATATTAATAAAGCCCATGGTCATAATTTTTTTTAAAGTGGTGTGTGCTGTTAGTTCAGAGATAATGCTGCTCAGTATTAAGTTATCTTGTCCCAGACATCTAGCATAGACCTCCTGAGGGAGGTGGAAGAGAGAGTGGAACACTGGATTCTGGCTGGAGGGTTTCCCGGCAGCACAGAGGACCAAAGAGTTTGGCAGCCTCCGTCTAATAAGGGAACTCAACAAGTGTCTCTTGGGCCTTGGGCCTGCCCCTTGGATCTGTCTACTTCTTTCCTGCTGAGATCAGGATGTGTCACTTGGATCCGTGGCTGCAAGAGAGAGGAGCATCCCACAGAAGAGCGTCCAGGAGCCGCTGAATCCAACAGGATCTCTGCTGTCTCTCTGTGTCCATTGTGCCACTGGTCAGCTCAGGTCAGTTTGAATTTCTGGAAGCCAGAATTTATGGAGCCCCTGCTAGGTACCAGACCCTAGGAATTCAGAGTAGACTCAGACGTGGGCCCTGTTCTTGAAAAGTTTACATGCTAAAGTATTACATGTAATGTTCATACCAAGACCCCAGATATACGAATGGATAAATGGCCTAAGAGGCAAATGGAGTTATCTGGAAGTTTAAGAGGGAAGAGAGCTAACACGATGGGTCATGCGGAAGTCCCCAAGGAGGTGATTTTTTTAGCTGAACTGTGAACGATGGAGCTTTCCTGTCGGGAAAAACTATACATTGGGTAATACTCTCTCAGCAAATACACAGAGTAGACTCCCACTTTGCCCATATCAAGTGTTGCCTTTGCTTTCCCAGAGATTGTAAGGGTTAGGAACCGAAAACACAAGGGGATCACAACGTGGTTGTGCCAGATGACAAGTGAGCAGCCTCTATTAATTGACCTGAGTTAGGTCAACCCGATGACAACTAGTTACTGGTTACGATTTTACAGCCCAGGGTTGGAGCCAGCCATCCTCTAGTTTGAGGCCTTAGTTGTAAAATAAAGCTCCTAATTTCGAACTTGCTGATCATTTACTGAGATGCTGCGGTTGTTCGATGCCATCGAGCAGATTTGGACTCGGCATCTCTGTGCACGACAGAACAGACCACTGCCAGGTCCTGGGTCATCCCCACCGGTGCTGTGTTTGAGTCCATCCACGCAGCCGCTGGGTCAATCCATCTCTTTTTGGCTGCCCCTTGACATGATCAAGCATGCTGTGCTTCTCTGGGGCCTGGTCTTCAGATGGACGCAGCGATTGCAGCAATGCCCTCACACAGAACAATTACCAGGATAACAAAGGACTTGGGAAATGTTTTGCTCAAATGTCAACAGAGTTGCCCTGAGTCGGAACTTATTTCCCAGCACCTAACGGCAACAACACCATTCCTAACTCATAGCCTCATGGTCCCAGCTGGATGGGATGATGCAGATAAAGCATCGACAAGATGCCAGGGACCCGTGTAAATAAATGCTTGAGCACTGGCAGCTGTGTTTGCATTCCCCAAAGGGAGTAAAAAGCAGCAGAGACGTCAGAGCTCATTGTGGCCGAGCCCATGCATTTGCATGTAGCCACACAGCCTCGGTCTAAAGTATAGGCTCCAGAACAACTTGTGAGCCTCCTCCCTGACTCAGAAATGCCTGCTTCCTTCCTTCCAACTCATAGAAAAACGTGTGCAAGTGCCGGACCCTGAGGAAAACACACACACACACACACACACACACCACAGCTCTGTTAATTAAGCATAACCCTATTCTATCTGAAGACTATAATTACTCTTCCTGTCTTGAGATTTCCCCTGGCCCCAAGGGTAACCTGTCAGAACCCAGCTTCCTTAGGGGATGGCTGCAGAAGAGCCTGGATCGCAAAAGCTCTCCGTGGAAGATGAACTTTGGTCTACCCACCCACCCACCCACCTACAAAATTTGTTTTAAATAATGTGGGCCTCATTTCTTCCCCAAGCCAAAGATAATATCACCACTAAAGACAGCCAGGCCTCTGAGGAATTCCCCGAATAAGCCCAATTGCTGAAGTATAAAGGCGGCCCCATACAGCATCCAAGCCTCACCACCCCTTCAGCTCCTTATCCCGGTTCACCCTTGAAGTCTTTGCAGTGCATGCTTGGAAAGTTCTAATTCCCAAAGGTGGGCTGGAAACTATATACTTGAGAACAATGGAAGTATTATTTAGTTCTTTGCCAAAAGTTCATCTAAATTTAACTCTGCTTTTGCTTACCTTATTTATTTGGCTGAGTGTTAAGTGCAGTTTTCAGGGAAGCAGCCACATTTTAGTAAAAGATAATCCAGGGTCAAGTTTCATTAGTTATGGGGAACAATCAATTTGCTGACCTTCCTGCACTCGTGTGTATGTTCGATTGGGAATGAGGCCCTTTAAAGTCAATAAGCTAGGA
The DNA here is from genome assembly GCF_000313985.2 of Echinops telfairi. NCBI lineage: Eukaryota > Metazoa > Chordata > Mammalia > Afrosoricida > Tenrecidae > Echinops > Echinops telfairi. The sequence goes on from NW_022111310.1 coordinate 8,883,143, forward strand.
TGAACAATGAGTGCATTTATGAATTGCTGTTTCACAACACAAATAAAACTATTTGTCCTGGTGTGGAGGTCTCTGTTGATGCCCTAGCTAGATTTGTTGTTGACGTGTCTCCTAGCTGCTGTGAGTGTTGGCTGCTAATGCTTCACAAGGGCTCTTCAGAATGGAGGTTTTAGTTCCCATATAGCCTGTGGCACCAGACTGACGGTGGATTTAAAATACCTGCCTATTACTTTGGTGGGACCACCACTGTGAAGGAGTTTGTGCTCCAGCGCCCCCTTGGGTCAGGCCACGGCTATGCATCATCTTTGCTTGACCCTTTACCCTTTCCTGGCCTGTTCCCTTTGCTCCTTAGCAAACACTCCATCGATGAGGCTATTTTTACCCAAATTCCTTTCTCTGGCTTTGCTTCTAATAACCAAGACAAGAATGTATTTATTAACCTGCAAAATGGTACAATCACTATGGAAAACAGTATGGGGTTTCCTAAAAACATCTAGAAATAGAAATACCCATCGTTCTCTCAATCACACTCCTAGGTATATATCATAAAAATGTAAGAGCAGTGACATGGATAGACATATGCATAATTGTGTCCATTGCAGCATTTTTTCAATTGCAAACATGGAAACAACTGAGGTGCCAGTCAGCAGATGAATGGATGAGCAAACTGTTTGTGTACTCATAAAATGGAATGCTACACAATCATGAAAAACTGTTATACATAGGGTCACTGTGAGTTAGAAGAGAACGGTGAGGAGGTCCACAAAACCGGAAAACGTTATGCTGAGTGAAATAGGGCAATCACACAAAAATAAGTTCATCATGAAAAAATAAACATTGCATGGTCCCACTATTATAAAAAATTAAAAAATAGATATAAAATTGGAAAGCAAAGTTCTTTGATGGTAAGTACAGATGGGTTGGAAAAGGAAGAGAGAATCACTTCCCAGACAGTAGACACTAGTTTGGTTGATGGGGAATACAAGACAAAATATGAATGAAGTCAGCACAACTGGACCAAGGTACACAAAGATGCCAAGAAGAATTTTTATAAATATATGTTATTTGACAGGAAACACACAAAGAAGCATGTGGCTACATAGATAGATGTGAATGCATATCTATGTAAGAAAAGCAGGTGTGAGTAAATGCATGGGTATGGACAGGTGTATCTCTAGGCATATGTATATTCAAAGGTAAGTTTTAAAATATTGCCACAAAAGCATATCAACCAACCAAGCACCAAGTTGACTCTGACCAGAGTTCCTGTACATCTTTCCCTCTGGAATGGGTGGCTGGTCATTTTGTGTCACCGACCAGTCCAACACTCACCCAATAGTGCCACCAGACCTTCTTAACTAGGCCCATCCACTTTGGGAAGGTAGTACTTCCATCTCGCTCTGCCTTCCCCAGAGAATTCTGCACTGTTCAATCCACACCACATCAAGATGGCAGTATGGGCAACCTCGAGGCACTCAATCATGTTGCTTGGAAATGTGTTTTGGGTTTGGGAAACAAAAAGAAGGTTAGAGGAGCAAGATCAGGGCTGTCGGGTGGACAGGGTATGGTTTCTGACAAATTCTCATAGGGAAGCCCTGGGTACCCTTAGAACGAATCTCCTGGCCTTTTCTCCAGTGCAATTTCCCATCTTCTTAACACTTCTTCCTAACAAGCCACATGGCCATCCTGTATCCTTCAAGAAAATATGGGAGGACTGTTTCTTTGGAATAAAGAGAGATATATAGTGATTATAACCCTCAGAGCTGACCTCTCTGCCTGAATTTCATTGGCCCAGCAGATCCTCGTGGAGGTTACTGTTAGACAGGTGTGTTAGAGAGAACTTGTCTGCAGCCATACACGGAGTGCAGAGACTTGTTGTTAACTGGACGGAAGTTTACAGAGCAGATCATCCATTTTATATTCTGCAATTCAGACACATTTTGTTTTCTCTCATTCGTTGTAATCCACTTCCTCCCTGTGTTTCCTGTTTCTCCCTTTTTCCTTATCCTAATCTTCGTCTTTGGGTAAATACTGCTCGTTTGCTCTTAAATGGTTAACTATTCTAACGTATACTTACTTCACTAGGGTTATTATTCCCCTTCTAGACTTGTCTATGGTTTGGCTGAAAATCGATCCCTGGGGATGAGTTCAGATCCAGACCTACAGGGTGAGTAAGGGCCAGAGTCTTGGCTGTTCCCTCAATGTCTAGCTGACCCGTAAGTCAGTTCTATTAACTGTTTCGTGTTTTCTTTTACTTTTTTCTCAGTCTATCCAGGATCTTCTCAGGCGATCCCTTTCAGAACAGTTGGTAATAGAACAGTTGGTAATGCATGTGTGGACTGGAACCCCAGAGTCAATAATTTTTTATTTACCCTCATACACATATGTATGTATGTGATGCAGATACCAATATATCCACATATATAATACACTCCATAGAGGGTACAGTGTTGGAGGGTTTCTAGACAAACCCAATTGATAGGATTACTTTTCAAGGCTAAAAGACCTTAATATCAGGGGACAACTTGGTCAATTGGAATAACATAGTTAACAAAGATAGTGTTATACACCTTAGTTCATGAGCTTAAAAGCTGTTAAGAGTTTTAAAAACTAGTTCTGGATCATGCGCTATGCTCATTTAAGCACTTTAATTTTTAAAAAAGAACTCTTAAAGTTAGAGTATTTATGTTTTCCTCTCATCTAATTTGAGATGCAACTTAAATTAAATGAGAGCCATTTAAGACACAACTATTGGTTTCTGTTTATATGAGGGGGTACACACACACAACATGTTTTTTATTTTCAAAGTTATGTATTTAAATTTTTTTTAAACAAAACAACCTGATCACCTTCAAAGTACTCTCCATTACACTTAATGCATTTTTAAAATCTGAGATTCTATTACTGGAAACATTTTTCAAACTCATCTGTTTGGATGGCTGACAGCATCTCCTTTGTTTTTTCTTTACCTCTTCTAAGTCGTCAAATTGTTGTCCTTTCATGTCTCTCATCACTCAAGGAAACAAAATGAAGCCGCACAGAGCAAGGCCAGGTGAGTAAGGTGTGTGGGCCAAGAGAGGCATGCTGGTTTTTTTTCTAAAACTGGTGCACTGAGATGGCTATGTGAACAGTTGCATTGCTGTGGTGGCAAAACCAGTCCCCTGTCTGCCACAAATCAAGCCTTTTTTTGTTGCAAACTGTTACGCAATCTTTTCAGAACCTTTAAATAGAAAACTTGATTAACAGTCTGGCCTGGTGGAATGAACTCCAAATGCACTATGAGTCAATATTTTTGTCTGCTCAGGAAGTTAACGGACTTCCAGAATGATATTTGTCATCAATCAATATTTCACCTCTTTTGAAACAAGCAAACCACTTGTACACTTGAGTTTTTCCCATAGTGCTGCCCTTGTAAGCTGTGTTCAATATCACATTACTTTCTGCGGCATTTTTCCTGGGCAGAAAACAAAATTTCATAGCCACACATTCTCTTAAATTGGCCATTACAAAAAACAAGGTTCAAGCAAAACTGCTTTTATAAAAAAATTCACTGTCACCATAGAGAACCTTCCTAGGTGACGCTACCAGGTGCACTAACTCAGAGCAAGTTGCTGGATGCTCGCCTAGTGGGAAAAAGATGTCCTTTGAAAGCTCAGCTCTGCCCAGTGCAATTCCAGTGTGGCGGGGGGAGGAGTACCTCCTCGTATGGAGGAAAAGAGAACAAAGAAAGCAAAAGGCTCAAAGTAGAAACTAATCTCTGACATTAATCGCCCATATGAACCAGTCTCCTCTAACCTGAGACCAGAGAAACTAGACAATACCCAGCTATCACTAGCAACCATCTGACCAGGGAGACCATACCAGGTCCCAGATGGCACGGAAGAAAACTGTAGAACAAAACTCAAACTCCTAAAATATGCCAGACCTACTGAACTTACAAAGATTTGGATCCTGCCAAAATATCTTCCTAAGGTAACCCTTGAATAAGGAATTAAAGTTATTTCCTTTTAACCAAATAATAGATTGGGTTATAAAATAAAAAGCAGCCACAAGCAATGTGCTTCCCTAAACAATGAACTATATATATGAGACCAAATGACCAGCATTTCGCTAAAAGCAACCATGAGAAGGCAGAGAGGAAGGGAAGCTAGATGAATGGAAACAGAACAAACAGAATTGATATAATAAGAATATTGACATAATGCAAAAATTAGAATCAATGACATGGAGCAATTTATATTAAAATTGTTAATGAGAAAACTAATTTGCTTCTACCCAAAACACATTCACTCAAAGCATAATAAAATATTATTTTTTATTAAACTGAAGAATTAATATATGTATTATCATTATGGGTCCATAATAAAAATGATATTTGAATTTCATTCATTTATACAATTTATTGAATTATCTACTATAATTTAGGTATTGTTTCAAGCACTGAATATACTTCTAAAGGACAAGATAGACATTTCAGGCACTGAATACACTAATAATTGACAAGATAGCTATTGCTCCTGCCTTTGCGTTATTTCACATGGAGGAGATATAGCAATAAATAAAACACATAAACAAAATGGACACAATATCAAAGATTATTTCCCTAGGATTTGATTTTTAAAAACTAGTTCTGCTGGAAACACAGGGAATCCAGGACAGGTGAGCCCCTCAGGACCAGTGGTGAGTGCAGCGATACTGGGAGGGTAGATGGAACATACGGTAGAAAGGGGGAACTGATCACAAGAATCTACATATAACCCCCTCCCTGGGTGATGGACAACAGAAAAGTGGGTGAAGGGAGACATCAGACAGTGTAAGACATAATAATAATAATTTACAAGTTATCAAGGGTTCATGAGGGAGGCAGGGCGGGGAGGGAGGGTAAAAAATGAGGAGCTAATACCAAGGGCTCAAGGAGAAAGCAAATGTTTTGGGAATGATGATAGCAACAAATGTACAAATGTGCTTGACACAATGGATGGATGGATGGATTGTGATAAAACTTGTAGGAGCCCTCAATAAAATGATTAAAAAACAAAACAAAACTAGTTCTGGATCATGTGCTATGCTCATTTAAGCATTTTAATTTTTAAAAAAGAACTTTTAAAATTAGAGTACTTATCTTTCCCTCTCATCTAATTCTAATTTGCATCCTACATCAAGGAAATTATTATATAGCTACACCCGCACCTGTGCAAATATTGACAGAGTTGTTCATTGCAGCATCATGAATAATATCAAAAGATAGAAAACACCTATAGCTCACCTTCCAGCCAAACAATAGCCAGGTCCATCCAGTGAACAGTAACACCAGGGAGGTATGGACTCCTGAGAATTATCCATCAGTCTATCCATCCAAAGGGCAGCATTAACCCAGGGTCAAGGTTAGAAGCCAGGAAGGGATAAGGAAGAGGATGGATGGAAACCGTAAGCCCAGGGAGGACGCTGGAAGAGTGCTGTTGCCTTGTGAGACCCGCAGCCAGTGCTACCAAACAAGATGCGTGCACATGGTTAAGTGGGAAATCAATGCAGTCTGTAAACTGTTATACAACTAACATTTTTGGTTTTAATTTAAGGAATCAACTTAAATTTCCATCAAGAGATAAGTACTTAAATAAATTAGGCTTATCTGTACTAGGGAATCTTCTAAAGCCAGTTAAAAGAATGAGACAGATGGATAGTTGCATATTGAAGCGAGCCCCAGGATAATGTGCTAAATGAAGAAAGGGCGAAGCATAAAGCACTGTTTGTAAGATGCTTTCTTCTGTGAAGGTGGACATGAGGGCACCCGTAGCCATAGGAATATACACTTAACCCTACCCCAGGTACACCTGGATAACTCCTTGACTCTCCATAGAATCGCTGGAAGGATATGCAAGAAAGGAGTTATAGTATTGACAGGAAACTGTTAAAAGTGTTGTTTCTGAAGAGAGAGACCAGGTGTCTAGGTTTCCTTTCAGTCAATATGTACTTTTTAAACAGATGCATACATTACTTTAGAAAGCACCAGTGAATGTAAAAAAGTTATTATTCCTTAATGTAGAAAAGCTGTAATGTACAGAAAGATAAAAATCACTTATAATCCACACTAGTGTTTATATGTTTGGTGTATTTCCGTCTGTATGAAGATACCGGCATTTTTCTTACAATTAGGGAGATCAGATGCATAATTACATAGACTGAAGTTTTTCCTCGGTATTTTCCAACATTGTGGGTCTTTTTCCAAAATATTATTTGTATTAGCTATATAGTTTTCTTTTCTATATTCAATCATTTATTCAACTCTGGTGGCCATTGAGAGTATGTCTTATATGTATGTATGTAACCACTGTAAGTAAGGCTGCTGGACATCTGTTAATATCTTTGCCCATGCATGTCTAATTATTCCTTTAAGATGGATTTTTTAAGATATAGATTGACTGGTCAACAGAAATGGATACATATTTTTTAAATTATAGTAATGAAAGATTAAAGTCCCCATTCTGTATCAGTGAAAAGTTCCACTCACAATATATGTCAGTATTAATTAGGCTGTGCCGGCACTGAGTACAATAAAACCTAGGCATTCTTGGATCTGTTATTTTCAAATTTCTACTTCTTAGGATCTTCCCAAAAGTTTCATTGCAGTTTGGTGGTGACCGGACGGTGGGCCTTTCGGGCCAGGTTTGAGCTCAGCACTTAGCCACTCAGGAGCCAGTCGAGTGGAGGGCCGAGTAGCTGCAGCAGAGCCTCGCTGACCTCAGCAGAGCGTGGCCCCTTCTGGTCACTGGCGTGGGGCTTTACCAGACAGAAGCAGTCGTCAGCATTCTGCATCACGGAATCGTTGCAGATTCCAGGAAGCTGATGACCTGCTTTCTTTTCTGTGAGGATGTCATTATATGATGTCATGTATTATTCTGAGGCAGAATGTGACAGTGCTGTTGGTAAACGTCGAACTACTCACCACAGAATCGGCACTTCAAACTCACCAGCCACTCCTGGGGAGAAAGATGGAGCTGTCTGTTCCCATGACCTTGGAAAAGCTGTGTAGACTTGATGGCAATGGGTTTGGGATATTTTGGGGTTTGGTTACGCTAGTCTAATTAATATTTGCAGACAAGGACCTGAAAGGGTTGCTTTAATTTTCAGTATTTTTAATGCATTTTCTACAGGAACTACAGTGATAGTTCACAATTTCAGAATGTCCAAATTCTGGTTAAATCCTGCTTACGGTTGTCCAGGGCCTTCTATGATTTTAAGTGAAAAGGAATTTTAGTGTGCACAAAGGCCCTGGCGGTGAGTGCCCCCGCTCTTCTCAGTATATTTGTTCCACATCACATGATATGGGAACATTGGAGACTTTTATGAGCAGGGTTCTAATTAGCCCAATAAATGCACAACCCAAGGATCTGAAGGTTCCGAGTTCTAGAACTGGTCTAGATGGTTGTCCTCAGGCAAGTGACCTTTCTGGTTTCAAGTTCCTCATCTTTAAAACGGAAGTTTGCTCCCAAATAGCAACTCTCACCCCTGGGTTCCCCAAACCCCACTGATATTTTGAGATATAGTTATAATATTCACAAACTAAAATGTTAAAAATGTCAGAAACCCTAATGGAACTGTTAGACAAATTAACCACATCATGATAAATGGAGAAAAGATTGACGTTGTCGTGATTTCATTTTACTGGTATCCACAATCTATGCTGACAGAAGCAGCAGTCAAGAAATCAAAGGACGCATTGCACGGGACAAATCTGCTGCAAAGGCCCGCTTGCAAGTGTACCAGAGCAAAGGTCACTTTGAGGACTGAGGTGCACCTGGCCCAGACCAGGCCATTTTCAGTCATCTAATATGCACACAAAAGCTGGACCATTAATAAGGAACGCCGGGAAAAAATGATGCATTTGATTCTGGTGTTGGCAAAAAAAATACTGGGAGTTCCATGGATGGCGAGAGGAATAACAAATGTGACTGAAGAACAGCCCGAGAGCTCCTTAGACGCACAGGAGGAGAAACGTTGCCTCGCACACCCTAGGCTTGCTATCAGGAGAGGAGAGTTCCCGGAGAGGGACCTCACTTGGTAAAGTAGAACCCAAACTCACTGCCATGAGTCAAGGCTGACTCATAGTGACCCCCCGTGGGTTTCCGAGACTGTAACTGTTTTAGAGAGTACAAAGCCCAGAGTTTTCCCCTCGGAGCTGCTGGTAGTTTCAAAGGGCCGACCATGGGCATCACAGCCCAATGGATAACCACTGCACCACCAGAGGGGGTCATCAGAAAAGACAAAGACCCTCAGTGAGATGGATTGACCCAGTGGCGGCAACAATTGACTCAAGGCATTGTGAGGATGGTCGGTCCAGGCCATGTTTCATGCTGCTGTACATTAAGGTTGCTATGAGTTGGAACTAACTTGATGGGCCCTAACAACAACAACAACAGAAGATTCATAGGATCTGTGAGTGCTTCAGATCACTCGGTCTTTATTCCTAATCCACTGTTGTCTGAAACTCTGCTGAAATCTGTCCACCATGGAGACATTGCTGGTATTTGAACTATCAGTGACACCGCTTCCAGCATCAGAACAACACATTAGCCACCATCGTTGGACAAACTGACAGGCGGGTAAGTTCTCCACAAGATGGACTGACCCGCAACAGTGAACTCAAACATACCGACAATCCCCAAGATGCTCCAAGACTGGGCCACATTGCTCTGTGTTATACACAGGTGCCAAGAGCCAGAGCTGACTGGAGGGCAACTACTGCAACAATAGAAACCTACCTTTTCCCTGGGACAGTTTTGGCAGACTAACAAAGGGGACCCTTTGCTTTGTTTGGTTTGTGATCATGCAGAAAGAATGCCTGGTTTTCCTTGACCTCACAACTCCGTGATGCTGGGTACTATTGTCACACTGGTTTACGGATAGGGTCACTGAAGTACAGAAGGTCAAGGAACTCAATCAAGTAGTACACAAGAAGTTAGTGGAGGATGGAGGATTCAAAGCAACATCCTCTAGCATGAACTGTAATCACCTCAGACTTTCTAGAAGGTTTGATTGGCTACACTATTTCTGTAATTAAAGTCGGCAAATGAAGTATTACCTAACAAATAAATATACTTTGTTTGTTTGGCAACAATGTTTTAGGACCTAAGAGCTACAGAAAGGAAGCACTTTCAAAGGTTATCACAAGGATATAAATATTTGACCGGCATTGGATTAGATAACTCTCCAGTTCCCTCCTCTTGTGAGATTGAGGAGCAAATTAAGATATTAAAGAAAATACATCCCCGTGAAACATCACTCAGAGTACTACATTCATATTCTAAGACAATCAAAACATGATTGCTTTCTTAAATGGTGCAAACAAGTTTAACTTTAAAACCTGATAATCAAATGAGATTCAGTGGACTTGACCATTAAGAAATATTAAAGTCAAAAGCAAAGGAGTCTTAGAAATGCAATTTCATGGTTGATTTTTAATATGTTAATATGGTGCTGGAGAGTAATCACGTGGAGTTCTTACAGAGAGCCTATGAAAACATCGAAGCTACTTCATAAACATTCTCTTCATTCCCCACCGCAATTGTGCAAGTTTGGAAACCAGGATAAGTGGAGTCAATTTTGATTATTTAATAGCAAGCAAGGGGGCAAAAATGAGGGCAAGGGCCAGGTCTGTCTTGTTTAGCTCTGTGCCAGCCAGTTTCCACATTTCTCAGTGCCCACAGACACTCAGTAGATATACTAAACCTTGGCAAAAATCTTTATGCAGCTACCCTATTAACCTAGTAATGTAACCATAATATAATGTAACGAGAATATCATTCATCTGAAAAAGCCTCGTGTGGTAGTGCAATTTAGTTGCTGCAAAGATGAGACAAATACTTTTCAGGTCGTGGCCCGTAGGATCTGAGATCCTCACATTGTCTTCCAATTGTACCTTACTTTTCATCAACTCCAAGAATCTTTGTCCTGCTCAGAGTCTGCTTAAGCTGGTAACACATGCAGTGATACGAACGTTACCCTGACATTCTCCGTGAAACAGTGCCAAATTAGCACTTGTGTCATGAATTTATTTCTTCTTAATTGTCTTTTGCCCAGTGGTGGGTGGATGACTTCTAGTAACCCTGCCTAAGGTTAACGTGGGAAGCAGACTCACCCGCCCTCTGCTTCGCTGTGCAATGAGGAAGTCGTTTGCCCAGCAGACCTCCACAACAAAAGGACAAAACTGTACTGCATATGAAACGTGATGACTCATATCCTTGTTTCTTGCTCAATAACTGTATCTTCTACAAGTGATAGCATGCACACTGCTGCGGTCACAAAGATGAATACGATGCAGTTCCAGCAATCATATGACTGGAAGACTGGGTATTAAAAAAAAATGTTCACAAATAGCTATTATTCGGGGAAGAATAGTCAGAGCATGGTGGGTCACCACCAGAGGGGGCAATTATTTCTAACTGGAGACTGGGGGGAGAGATTTCATGTGAGAGGTGTCAGGAGGACTGGAGTCCCGTCTGCACACCTCGATTGAGCTCTAGTACTACGAGTACTGTTGGGTAGGGGTCGGACTGCTGACCGCACGGTCAGGCATTTGATCCAAAACAGCTGCTTGGTGGAAGAAAGATGAGGCTTTGTGCCTCTGTAAAGATTTACAGCCTGGGAGAGTGTAGGGCGAGTTCCACTCTGACCCGTCAGGTGGCTATGAGGCGTTTGATGGGCTTTGGTACTGTTCACAGGCTCGACACCAGGCCCTAGGGATTCGGAGATGAAAGCAACACACGTGTGCTCCTGGACAAGATCTGGGGAAGAGAAAGTCATATTTAAAGAAAGAAAGATATCAGCACACCTTGTTAATTGGTTTTCCAGAAAAAGGAAACAGAGAGCAGAGCATCTCATTCTGCCTGGGGACCCTTGTGAAAACGTGACAAAAGAGGGTTAAACTAGAGCTTGTAAGAGAACGGACATTTGATTATCTACAGGGAAGTAGAGGCTATGACTGGGGCAGGGTGTGGGGGCAGGACTTACATGCCTCATCTCCTTGACTTTCACAATAACCCCATGAGGCCCTTCAAAGTTTCTCCACTTTACAGACAGAAAAATGATAGCACAGATAGTTTTAATAATATCAAAGTTGCCAAAAAGCCATACTCACAATGCTAGTTAGCCACGAAGAAGTGGGAATTGGATTCAGGTCCCTGTTGGCTAACTCCTAATGCCCCAAAGGAAAGGGAAGGGCGCAGAAGAAAGGAATCTGTTCCACCAGCTTGATCTCAGGCCAGGAAGCAGGACAGAAGATGACAGGGCAGCATGGAATTGCAGCATGTGACCTGCCTGGTGATGTGAACAAGTAAGCAGTCAGCGGTCTGAATCTACACAGCCCCTCCGCCAAGACAAACACCTGGTGACCTGCTTCTGCAAAGATCTTACATGTTTTGGCCCTATCAGAGGAAACCAGTCTCCGGAGAAGGACATGATGCCTGGGAAAGTGGAGAAGCACGAAATAGAGGAAGGTCTCCAATGAGATTAACTGACACAGTGGCTGCGACCATAGGCCCAGGTATAGGGACAATGGTGAGGATGGCGCACACCTCGGCGTGTATAGGGCAGAACCAACTAGGTGGCACCTAACAACAATAGATTATTTTTCTAAAACCACACAAAAACTTATTGTCCTCAAAACAATTCTGACTCACAGTGACCCTGTAGGAAGTGTCATGTTCTAACAACAAAATTTGCCCTTTAGTTCAGAATATATATATTGGATCTCTATCTATCTATCTATCTATCTATCTATCTATCTATCTATCTATCTATCTATCTATCTGAGTTAGTTAATTGTGCCAGCCTGGCCGATAATCACATGTGG
>NW_022111310.1:8895318-8927412 GCF_000313985.2 Echinops telfairi
ATGGGTTAATGTTGGACTTGTGGGCTTGGGCAGCATTGGGTTGGGATGTTTTCTTGATGCACACTTTCTTTACATAAAACTCTCTCTTATACGTGAGTCGCCATGGATTTGTTTCTCCAAAGTACCCAGACTAATACACTATCTATCTATCTATCTATCTATCTATCTATCTATCTATCTATCTATCTATCTATCTATCTATCTATCTCCACTCCTTGAAACTGTGTGTTCAGTTCTTTCCAAAGTTTTGCTATTCAATGTAACCAACACCATCAACACTCATGTGGGACTGGAGAAAGAGGAGTGTGGCTATATTGAAGTTCTTGTTGCTGTTACGTGCCGTACAGTCAGCTCCAACTCAGAGCGACCCAATGTTCAATAGAACATACACTAGTCAGGTCTTGCCCCATGCTCACCCTTGTTCTTGTGCTTGACCTCCCTTTGCAGCCACCGTGTCAATTTACCTTGTGAAAGGTTTTCCTCTTTCGCGATGCCCCTCGACTGTACCACAAAAGATGTCCTTTCCCAGGGACTGGTCTCTTCTGGCAACATGGCTAACGTACATCAGACAAGTCTCTCCACCATTACTTGTAAGGAGCATTCCGGCTGTACTTCTTCTATGACAGATGTGTTTGTTCTTCGGGCCGTCCATTCTTCACCAGCACCATAATTTAGATGCATCAACTCTTCAGTTGTCCTTATTCAATGTAAGATGTCCACAGACTAGAGAGGCATTGTGGGCCGTGACCCAACCATTGGATTTCACTCCAACCCTGAGAAGAAGCCAGAACACTTTGAAATGTAAAGACGACATTAAAAAATCACCCCTGAGACTGGAATGTGGGCATGCTTATGGATAATATTTTCTTGTATTTCTTTCCATTTTTTCTATATGTATAAATAATGCAAAGCAATATACCTCATTCTTTAAAAACTATGGTCATACTGTAGAGTTTTATATCTGATTTTTACCACCTATTATTTTAATAAAATTTCAAATGCTTCCTACAGAAGAGTTGCAAGGATAGTCTAAAGAATCCTCACACAGCAGAGAAGTGAACAAGGATGACTACAGGGACCTAGTTCAGACGTGCATGGGTGTGTCCCACTGTTTAAACTTTCTTTGTGATCAGCGATCCACGGACAGTTGCAGACAAGTCCTCTCAGCGATATGCTTGTCATAGTCTCGTTCATCAAAAGCCAAACTCACTGCTATCGAGTCAAGGCTGACCCATAGCGACCCCACTGTGAGTTTCTGAGAGATAACTGTTTACCAGAGTAGAAAGCTCAGTCTTTCTCTGGGGGAACTGCTGCTGGGTTCCAACTGCTGACCGCGCGGATCACAGCTAGGGCTATACTGCTAGGGCTCCTATAGGCTTGTTAGGGTGCTTAAAAAAAAAAAAAAAGGTCCAACCAAACGAGTGGCTTCCAAATCAAGGGAGAGAAGTCGGCTCAGAAGGTTATGGAAACTTATTTTTTAATTGGGAAGGGGACTCCTCAAGGGAAATCTTGATAGATAAGGATATAAAATGGTCATAGAGGTTTATTGGGAAGACATTTTAAGAAAACTAAACACTACATTAGTGATAAAAAGGCCAGGAAATTTTCTTGGAAGATTTTTTTTTTTTTACATTATAACACCTGCTCATTCCTACAAGGTCTCCACACGGCTGCTCCAGCACCCAGGGCTGCATCGGGATAGGTCCATGCGGCTTCTCCTTGGGGATGTCTTGGAGGACGTCAATCTTGCAAGCTGAAGCAGGGAGCTGCTAAGGCAGCTGCATCCTGGTGTGACCATCACAAAGCAAGGGCTGTCCTATGAGCAATTCATTGAAACAAAATCTTACCCTATTCACGTTATGGTCTCTTTCTGTCCCTGAAACTCGAATCTTGAAAAGGATTACAATTTGAGTCCCTAGAGGATGCCAAAATCATCATGTGAGTTGGAAAGTGACTAATTTGTTGGGGAAGAGATAAGAAAGATAGAAACACCACCTTCATAAGTATATAGACCTCGGTAGAGGATATACTGAGAAACAATAGCTTCACATTTTGACATTTTTATTTAATAAATGTTTCTATAATTTTTGTGACAATATCTTCTGACTTAGTCTGATACTATTACTCAGATTTACAACATTTTGCCACTTTTAAAATTGCTCTGTTTATCTTTTTTTTTATAAACCATTTGTGAATAAGGTGGAAATGTTACTTTTTATTCCCTAAGGATAATGCTACTCATGCTCGTCTATAACCATGACGTAATGACTAGAGGCAGGAAATTTAATATTAATGCAATCCACAGTCCACAATTTATATAGAAATTTCATCAGTCATCCCATCAATATCGTTTACAGATTTTTTTTCTGGGTCTGAGTTCAATCTAAGACCACACATTGCATTCAATTTTCATGTTGTTTTAATCTTCTTTCATTTGGAACATTTCCTCGGCCTTTTTGTGTATATGTTTCTTGGCTTGGACATTTTTTAAGCCTATTGGCCAGATATTTTATACAATGCACCCGGATTTAACTATCACAGAAAGTGACATTCATCCTTTTTAATGCGTCTCACAAAGAGGCCTCTGATACTGGTTTGTGAACTTTGATCTCTTGGTTAAGTGTGTTAGGCTGGGGTTCCTAGAGAAACAAGACCACTGACAATTATCCATGCACAAGGAAGGACTGTAGATCAAGAAGTCATTTCATATCAAGAAGGCATCCCAGTCCAATCTAACTAAAGTCCCTAAGTCCAGTGCTGACCAGAGGCCCTCTTCAGATGCACTTAGCTGCTGATCCATGACGCAGAAAGGTGAAGCAAGAAGCAGGGAGATCACAGCTCTGACAGCTCTGAAGATCAGGAGGCTCAGAGGAGGCTGCCTCTGCAGGCAGACACAGAGTTCCAGCAAGCAGGAAGGAGAAGGGGCAGAGAGAGCAGCAGTTTTCAATGGCTAGGACTCTTATACAAAAGGCACACCCCCAAGGAGGTATTGACAGGTTGAACTCTGCCCCTACCTTCGCACAGGTAGCAGCATCAAGTTGACATAAATCTAACTGCCACAGTTATGTCAAAGTCTGTCAATTTTCTCCAGATGATGTTACCCACTTCCCCTTTCTAATCAATAATTTTTTGAGCAGAGACTTTATGGTTATGTAAATATCCATACCTTGTTAAAGCATCACACTAGTTTCAACATCTGTTGATGAGACATTCTCTCGCTAAGCTATTCCTTCTTCATTTGTTAATTGGAATTTTACTAGAAGTTATTTTTCCTCATTTTTAATTTATTTACTCATTTGTTTACATCAGTGTTATCTCAGACACACTTTTACTTATAAGTTATAACCCATTTCTAGCATTTTTTGTGTGTCAAATTTGTTGTATATTTGGCCAAGTTGACTTCTGTGCCCTTTAGCTATATCTCTGTCCTTTAGCAAAGTCAACTTAAGAGGTAGAATATGATCAAGAACTGGTGGTATTGAAGGGAGAAGTCTAAGCTACACTGAAGGTATTGGTGAAAAATGAGGGATTGAAGATGAACAATTGAGATGCTGTAACAAACAGATACAATGCTGAAAGTGCTTGCTCATCTATGCCGAAAAATTTAGGAGAGGGCCACCTGGTCAAGCTATTGGAAGAGATGCCATTTAAAAAAAAACAGTGATCCAATAGAATACAGACTTTAGTAAATACCATCATTGATATCACACACAAGTACAAATTTTGTCCAAAACAATTCAAGCAACTGCCAAAAATGCAAGCTACCTTCCCAAGAGAATGTGGAACAAGGGATAGGGTTGCTAATACCAGATGGATCTTGATAAAGATGCTCACCTGTGTTTTATTGACTGTGCAGGGGTATTTGAATGTGTGGATCAAAACAAACTATGGGAAGAAAGGGAATTCCGGAACCCTTCAATGTGCTTGTGCAGAATGTAGGCATAGTCATGCCAACAGAACAAGGGGGCACTGAATGGTTTCAAATCAGTTACATTTTGCATCCTTTTACCCTAACCATCCAATCTGGCACCAGAACAAATAATCCAAGAACCGACCATGCAAAGAGGAGCGCAGCATTAGGACTGAGTGAGACTCCGCAACCACCCGCAGCATGAGGATGGCACATCTTGCTTATGAAGGTGGAGAGGACATGAACCACTTACTGATGAACATCAGAGACTACAGCCTTCAGTGTGGATTACACCGCAAAGGAAAGAAAACTAAAATCCTCAAAACCCGACCAAGAGGCAACGTAATAATAAGTGGAACAAATCTTGAAGTTGTCAGGGATTTCATTTTACGTGTGCCCACCATCAATGCTCATGGAAGCAGCATTCAAGAAATTAAGTAACGTATTTCATTGGTTAAATCTGCCACACAAGACTTCTTTAAAGTATTGCAAAACAAGGATGCGACTTTGAAGAATAAGGCGCGCCTGATACAAAGCTTGGTGCTTTTAATGGCCTCGTGTACAAATGAAAGCTGGACGGTGACTAAGGAAGGCCATAGAAGAATTGATGCATTTGAACTATAGTGCTGACACAGAATGTAGACTATATTCATGGACTGAGAGAAGAATGGGAAATCTGAAAAAAAGATAGCCTGCAAGAATGCTCCTTAGAATTGAGGATAGTGAGATTCGATCACGTACTTTGATCAAGAGGTATCAGCCCCTGGAGCAAGACATGCTTGGTAAAGTAAAGGGTGAGTGAAAAACAGGAAGACCCTACAGAGGAGGGAGTGCCCCAGTGGGTGCACCAATGGGCTCAATCTAACTACCGCTGTGAGGACAGTATGGGACCAGGCAGTGTTTGCTTCTGAGAGACACTGGGTCTCAGCAAGTCAAACCAACTCCACTGCCTTAGCAAGAACAACTCGTTGTTGTTTAAGGAATGCTTTACTTTCTCACACAAAATGATCCAGGTTCATCTTGTGCTTTCTGCTCTATCCCTGTCATCAGTCATTTATTTCTTTATAGAGCCATGGTTCTTTTTATTAAAGATTGGTATTTAGAAATCAATTATCAGGCTAAATGTGCTCACTGCTACTACTGACTCATTCTACATCTTTTCAGCATAGTCCCCCAAAATAGCTATATCTATTTTTACATATATTCATATATATATTTAAAACATTTCATGTAAACTGATAGTTTCCCTTCTAAATAAGTACTTCAAAGTGAACTCAAGAATTCTACCTTTCCCTATTTCAGCTCCCTTTTCTAACAGTGACAAAACCAGTTGCCATTATCTCCAGTTCATTTACTCACTTGCTTGAGACTAAAATACACAGAAAGTAGTATTTCAGAAATGCTAACTCATACCACTATAGAAAGCAAATCCATTGACTGGAGTTCAATATTTATTTCTTTTTTCAATGGATCATGTATACACAGTGAGAGGTACAAATCTTACATGTATAATTTGATGGCTTCAGAATATTCTGGTATCTGATTTCCACCAAAATTGTAAATGTGAGCAATTTTTCATCTCATGAATGTTTTGACTGGGTTTAAAATTTTTTTTTATATATAATATGGATGTGTTGTAGTTGATTTTCTTATTTCTTATAATTAGATCATAGTTTTCAATATTTTTTAAAGTTGTGCTGCCATGAACATCCTATTAACCTGTTTAAAAAAAAGAATAAAGTGTCACTACATAAGATATACATCCAGTCCTTCACTGAGAGAAATTCTTTTGAAATTTTCCAAATTCTAAGATATCCCAAGAGTTATTACTACAACTAAATTGATCTGGGCTCAGTGAATGGACGGCTCCATTTATTATGGCAATTCCATAATCTCTTATCTGAATCCATGGGCCAAAGGTGCTATAGAATGAAGAACTTTTCAAATTTCGAACATACATATGCACACACTCTGTGCCGTATGACACAGCTTCGCTTTGCCTCCCAGAGAGTAAGTAAACTTGCCCTCAGCAGCCCATCATAACACACCCAACAATCTCACCTGTCCATCCATCACCACTTGAACGATGTAGTTGAATGTGGAGAGAAGAGTGTCATTTCCCAATCACATTTTTCCAAAGTATATTAATATCAAGTATCCCTTGGTTTGGATAACGTTTTCAGATTTGATACAATGGATAAGAATTCTCAGCTCTTTCAAATAATAAGTCAAAATAGTTACATCAACTTTTACTTGTCCAACACTTTCCAATTTACAATTGACCCACACAAACTAATTAAATATAGAGGATGAGATTTTTATTCTCTCTGAGCTTGGAAACATGGAGCTTCTTCACCAAGGTTTGATATATTATGTTCTACTGAGAATGTGCATGATACTGTGGGGAAGGGAGGGGTACAAGCTCTCAGTCAAATTGCACAGGCTTCCCCCAGGCTGTTAGGCCTTGAGCAACTGTACTCTGGGGGTCATCATGTCGACCCCAGAGTGAAGTTAGGAGTGCTTCATATGAATGAGCTTACATACATAACAGCACGTGTGGAGGGCCTGACACATCATAACGATGATTATGATTTCTTTTAGCATTAATCACACCCAGCAGACTGTTAGGATTGCAAGATTCCAAATTTAAGAGACCATTCTAATGTTTAAAGGAAAGGACTATATTAACTACTTCCCCCAAATGGAAGCAAAAGAAGGTTTAAATGCATTAAATTCCACAGTCCCATCCTGCAGGTCAACCCCTTAAAATCTGGGGGTTTCAGGGTTGTTGCGTGAAATTCTCTGTGATCTACCAGATTGGCAAAGATCTGAAAAGTCTTAAAACATTGTAGTCAAGAATGTTGAAAAATCACTACCCGGTCCATTACTGGAGTTAAGAAATGGGTGGAGTTCATACACCAACTCTGTTACCTACTGCTTTTATGATCTCAGAGGAGAGACTTTCCGTCTCAGAAACTTTGTTTCTTTGTGGAAATCTAAGGATAATATCATATTGTTCTGAGGCGCTTGAGATATTAGATATAAAATGGGTTCTAAGTAACATAATATTAAACAAATGTTAGGTCTTATTTTCATCATGTCTGTTGGTCTCAGCAGAAAGTATAGGAAGCCCAGCTTGTCCCATGGTCAGGACACTACTTGGGCAGGAAGCTTGAATTCGTCTCAGATTTGGGGTTGTAGCTTTTGGAAAAGCATTATTCCCAGGCATTCAGATTTAGTGAGTGCAGTATGGCTATTTCCTCAGGTGAGCAGAACATGCATCCAAGTCCTGGAAAGACGAGTGTCCCAGAAGGAGCCTTACACCGTCCCTGGTGTAATGGACTAGCGTTCTTGCCCAGGCTGTTTGACCTTGAAAAGGTTAATTCACCTCTCTCAGCCTCAGTCCATCATCAACATAAGTAGCGTGCTAGTCTGATCTCTAGAGAGTCGTGTGGTTTGAATGTCCTAGAATTCTCATGCATGTCAGCTGGTGTTATTTGATTTCTCTGGTAGGAAATGCCTCGGTCCTTGGCTTCTCAGGTGATAGAATTCACGCCAAAGCCTAGTTTGCGATGCAAGTGGATTTTTTATAAAGGATAGAAGAAGTTTCAGGTTTTATAGTCACAAATATGGGCACCCTCAGGGCACTGCACACCCACACGTGGTGCCCCTGAGAGGGGGTGGGGAGAGAGAGAGAGAGAGAGAGAGCAGCCAGGCCGCATGAACCACACAGGGACAGCTGGAAAAGAGCACAGTGGTTTTGGGGGCCTTCCTGCTGGGAGGCATGGTAACCGTACTGGTTGACCCCATTGGCTGAATTAAGTCCACCTGGCCTAGATTGGGGCCCAGCCAGGTGTACCGCCCACCTACGTGGGCCGCTTCCCTGGCTCGGGCCTGAATCGGTGCGTGCCCTTTAGCCTTTATTGACTTCCAACTTCCTGCAGGGGCCCTGGGCATAGAGAGGAACAACCCCCTCTCTTGCCACCTAACAGTGTCACCCATAAAGAAGTCCCCTCTGGAACAGCTTGGCAACAAGGTGGCAGAGCCTGTGTGGTAGTCGTGTAAATAGGAATGTGCCCTAAGATTCAGTCTTGACAATGAAGGCCGAGCCGGGTATCTGAAGATCTGCTTTACAACACAGAAGCACCTATAAGCCACGTTTGACACTAGATGCAAGTGTGCAGTTCCATTCACCACATGATTCTGTCCTTACACTCTGAGCAATCGCTCCTCCTTTAACCTCACCTACCGTCATCTCCCCTCACTTAACTTCTGATCCATCTCTCCTACCCAGCCTTGGTTGATGACCTCATCTGTAAAATTCTGCTTCTGAAACCTAATTAGTTAGGATGCAATCCCATTGGTTCATTACCCATTAATTTAATATCCTCATACTTTTGGAGCACTTACTGTTCTCCAGACACGCAGATGCTGACAGCTTCAAGAAACCACAGATGTGAATGTCATTGTCTGTGTATCAAGAAGTAAGAAAATGCTGATAATCATTCAAGCCGTGGTCCTCATTGCCTTTGGCTATTAAAAAAGAAGAAAAGGTGATGTGGAAGGGATTTAAGAGAAGCCTGTGGTTTCCACAACTAAACCCACCGTTTAAACAATATCCTTGGCCTCTTTGCTCCTCTCTCAGCCCAGTTTTTCTTTGCATTCTGCCTCACTGTCTTGCCTGACAGCCCCTGCCCCACGGCTTCCCTGGGCTTGCCTGTTGGTCAAAGCTGCATCTCAGAGGCAGACTCTTTGCATAGTTCCTGGTAGCTCCAATAGAAAAGTTCCAGCTTATGCCTGACCCTCAAGCCATCTTAGTAGCCAAGGAGATAGAACAGTCTGGTTAACTGGGTGTAGGACTAGGTGAGCTAAGCCCCACCCAACCAACATGGAAAGGGTGTGTTGGGAAGCTGTGTCCCTTCAATAGCTAGATGAGGCACTGCAGTTTTGATAAGGGGGGAAGCAGGAGTTAAGGGGAGCAGGCCAGGGCCTCAAGGAGCCCTGGTGGTACAATGGTTAAGAGCTCTGTTTGCTAATTGAAAGGTCAGCAGTCTGAATCCACCCAGGTTCTGTGGGAAAACAGAACTGACAATCGGTTCACATAATGATTACAGCCGAGGCAATTCTAAGAGGCAGTTCTACTTTGTCCCATATGGTTGCTATGAATAAGAACCAAGTCATTGGGACACAATAACAGCCGAGGGCCTCAACATGGACCTCAGAGTTGAAGGGAAAAGTCGTGGTGGTTCCACCAGCCTTTAGCATCACACACTTTAAAGGCAGCAGACGTGCGCTCTGGCCTGGAGCAAAGTAATCTTTCTCAAAGTTGACAAATGGAACCCCCTTTTCTCCTTCAGAATTGGAGTCTTAACCGCTATTTGCCATTACCTAGATCATGCATTTGAATTAGGGTGCTGGCAAAGAACACTGAAAGTACCATAGTCTGCTAAAAGAACCAATACATCTGTCTTGGAAGAAGTACAGCCAGAATGCTTGTTGGAAGCACGGATGGCTTTGTACACTTTGTCTCGTGTACTATCGACCTATTATCAGGAGAGTCCAGTCCCTGGAAAAGGACATCATGCTTGGTAAAATAGAAGGGCATCGAAAAGAGGAAGACCGTCCTTGCGATGGATTGACGTAGTGGCGGCAACAATAAGCTTGAATGTCACAATGCTGACCGAGCAGTGTTTCACTCTGTTAGACACAAGGTCTCGAGGAGTGAGAACCTAAGATTGGGTCATTGATTATTTTTCCAAAAATGTCCTTGTAAAACACACCTGAAGGAAATGATTCACTTAGATGAGTAAAGTGGTTTATTACATCAGTAATTTTGGAGGTAGAGGATGGTGAGATTTTCAAGGTAAAGATAGATACCCCAGGCTGCTCTGGCAGGGAATATAAGGATAATGAGGAAAGAGAAAAATCATAGCAATTGGATCTATTTCAAACCATCAGGACCTTATAGAACAGAGAAGAGCTCATCCACAGGCCTTCCGAGGCTGTAAATTTTTACAGAAGTAGACTACCTTGTCTTCCTCCAGAGGGATGGCTGGTGAGCTTGAACTACCGACCTTGTGATTAGCAGTCCAACAACAACAAAATAAAACCCACTGCCATTGCATTGATCTCGATTCGTAGCAACCTTGCATAGGGTTTCCAAGGATGTAACTCTTTTGGAAACAGATAATCTCATCTTTCTCCCACAGAGTGGCTGTTGAGTTTGAACTGCTGGTCTGCAGGTAGCAATCCAACGCTTATCCAACTGAGCCATGAGGGCTCTTTAATGTAGGAAACAGGGGGAGAAGGTCATTTTTTAAAGCCCTCCAGGTGAGTCTGCTATACTTACTTAGGAAGTTAATCCTCCTGCTTCCCTACGGTGCAATTGAGAATCAATATTGTTCTAAATACAGATCATTAGCCCTGTGGGCTCATCTACCACCTGCTTCTTAAGGCAATCGCCCCCAAGACAGCCCCTTGTTTAAAAATAAAAGCTCTGTTTTTTCAAGACAGTTCATGAGGACTCTTACTAATATAAATTTACATTTTTAACATTGTGTCTACTGTGTGACTCAGAAAGGCCACCTCTGAGCATTAACTCCAAAAGCAATGGGAATAACCCGCAGAGGAAGAACTTTATAGACAAAGCTGTTCACTGAAGAATGATGTATACTAATGAAAAGTAGAGGAAACCCATAAGAAGAGAACTGTGATAGCTGCTAGCACTGACTGAACACTAATCGAGAGTCAGACTGTGCTCATCAACCTGTCCAGCTAATTTAATTCCCACAACAACCCTGGAGGGTAGTATTCTTTTTATGATCGCTGCTCTACAACTAGGAATTCAAGACCAAATGCAGCACATACACTCTCCAGTGTTGTGCAGCCATTAAATAAAACAGTTATGAAGTATTTATAACAATATGGAAATATAGGGCAGGAATATTAAGTGGAAAAAATAAGTGGATCATATGATACCAATGATATAAAATGCACATTAAAATGTTCTTAAGGCATATTACAGGTGACCAATCATTGCCTTTCATTGGTGAAGTATTATGTTCTTTCTAAATTTCTAAAATGTTAGTAACTAGCATGATTTATTTTAATATGATGAGCATGATATACTAACAAAACAAAGTATGTAGAAGTTCCTTTAAGTAGATTAAAGCATTACTTAAGGGTGCACATCCCTGAATGAGCGAGATCATGAATTTTCTTCCCGTTGGTTTGGAGTTTGTTTGCCTTTTTTTCCCCCCCACTAATAAATTTAAATTGTTTTTGAGAAAATGTTTTTAATTATTTTTAAAAAAGAAACAAATAGGATCTAAATTCAATAACTCTTTCAAATAATGGAGGGTTTCTTTCTCCCACCTTTGCTGCATGATCCTTCCTAACTGAAAATAAAAGGCCATTATCAGGTTTTGCCTCGAACAAAGTCTCCTAAACCACAAACAGCAGGAAGTCCAATTCACTGAGCTGTGCATTTGCAAAATGAAGTCAGGAGTCAGTGTGAGCAATGTTCTTATGAAAGGAAACCACGCAAATATCACAAATCTGCAGAAATGTTTCACCAGTGCATCATAAATGTGGGCTGGTGGAACAGAGGACAAAAGGAAATTCAGGATTTTGGAAAGAAAAGAGCATTGGACTTTCAGAAAACAATCAAAAGGCTCCAGAGATCCTAGGAGTAAGAGTCCTCGATATGGCATGCTTCTCCCCAGCCAGTGAGGTGCAGCTCAGCTCACGGGCACAGGAAAGACAGTGGTCCTTGAACTAATTCATCTACACTGCCAACAGAGAGAATCTTCCCCTCCTCTCCAGGCACCTTAACCCAGGGCCTGGTCATGTATCATCAGAAATACTGCAATATCAACCTTGTGCTTTCCCCAAACTTCCATTCTTTGCTCTCTCTAATGCTTTCTTGACTGAAAAGACGAAGTGGTCATTTGAAACACAAATATGAGGGAGTACCCAAAATAAACTGGAATTGCACTGGGCAGAACAGAGCTTTCATAGTAAGCATTTTTCCCACTAGGTAAGTGAAGTGGTTCGCTTACAAACTTTCATAGGTGGGGGAACATGTTCATAGAACTATAGCATTAAGGTGTAGGTGTTATTTAATTGCAATTGTGAGACCAAAGAATTATAGGTGCCAAGTTGACAAGGGGTGGATCGAGATAGTTAAGGTTTATTGTGCCAACCTGGCCTATAAACACATGTGCGGTTAATTGAAGGGTGGAGAGATAAATGGCACCATGAGCCTTGCCTTTCTAGTTCTCAGGGTTCTTGCTTTCTGATGGTCAGACCAGGGTTTAGCTGCCTTAGCCAGTTCCCTGCTTCAGCTGGCAAGGCTCACTTCCTGCAAGACATCCCCAAGGATAAGCCATAGAGATCTACCCCGATGCAGCCCTGGGTGCTGGAGCAGCTGTGTGGAGACCCCTGCCAGCGCTGAGATGCTTACATGCTCACTGATTGAGCATTTCTCCTTCAGTCAGTGTCATTGTGTGTGTTTTGTGAGATTGAGGAGGACTTTGTAGATCGGTGTTGGGCATATGGGCTAATGTTGGACTTTGGGGCTTGGACAGCACTGGGTTGGGATGCTTTCTTAATGTACACTTAGCCTTTATATAAAACTATCTCTTATACAGATGAATTTCTGTGGATTTGTTTCCCTTGTTTACCCAGACTAACACTGGGAGCCTCTTGCAACTCACTCTGAGATAGTGCACCCAGTGCTATCGCCTGGGCCTGGAAAGTTTCTCTCTGGTCACAGTGAATTTTTTCGTAAATGCAATTTCATTCGAACCTCATTTTTTTTTTATGGCCGATTTAAGAGAACAGCATTCAATTGTGAAATTTTGTTTCCTGCTCTGGAAAAATGATGCAGAAACTGTTGTGGTGTGAACAGTACTATGGGAAAAACTCAAGTGTACAATGGTTTTCTCGTTTCAAAAAAGATGAAATATCAGTTGCTGACCAACTTCATTCTGACATCTGTCAACTTCCAAATGGACAAAAATGTTGACTCATAGTGCATTTGGAGTTCATTCCACCAAGTCAGACTGTTAATCAAGTTTTCTACTTGAGGGTTCTGAAAAGATTGTGTAACAGTGTGCAACAAAAAAGGCCTGACTTGTGGCAGAAGGGAGACTGGTTTTGTTACCACCACAATGCACCTGCTCGTGCAGCCATCTCAGTGCACCAGTTCTCAGTGCGCCAGTTTTTGACAAAAAGCAGAATGCCTCTCTTGCCCCATACACCTTACTCATCTGACCTCACTCCGTGAGACTTCTTATAAATTTCACAAATGTAGAGGGACATGAAATACAGTGATTTGATGACATAGAAGGGGTGAAGAAAAAAACCAGGGAGGTGCTGTCAGCCATCCAAACAGATGAGTTTGAAAAATGTTTCCAAGAATGGAATCACAGATTTGACAAATGTATTAAGTGTAATGGAGAGTACTTTGAAGGTGATAATGTTGTTTTGTAAAAAAGAAAATTAAATACAAAGCTTGAGGTGGGGGAGGAATCCATTTTGTTTTGTTTTGTTTTTTTAAGGGTACATCCCTATAAGACCATCTTGCCACCTGCCTTAAATCCTTTGATTGACAAGCACCAGACATGTTCTTCTCCACGGTCTTGGAAAAAATTCTGCAGGGCTGAGAACCTGCCTTAGAGGCTGCCTTCTTTCCATGCTCATCCTGGGCCACCCTGCCCTCGGCAGCTTCCCTAGAGGCACATTGGAGAACTTGACTCTTCACACGTGCCTGTTCCCACTTTGAGACCTGCAAGAGCGTGGCCTGCTCTTCTCCTGGCTCAATATCACGTTATTGGTTCCAAAGGCTTTTCCACCACGCTGTCTAAGCAGCTCTCCCCCGCCCAGATCTGTCCTCAACTCTCTAGCACTTCTTAGTTCATTTTCTTTATAGCATTTAGCACAATCTGTATCTGTACATTTCTACTTTATGGATGTATTATTATCTGCCATCCGGAATGCCAGGCCTATATCTGAGTTATATCCTGTGGTTTTCATTTCCTGCTGTGCCTCTAAAATAATCCCTGGCACTTACTAGGTGCTCAATACTATAACAAAAACTTGGTGTCTGAATGAATTCGTTAAATCTTACCCTTTATTTCTCAGGTGGCCTTGAAGGGGTTACTCACTGTTTCTAAGACTCACTTTCTACATCTGTAGAAACCATGAGAGTACTGGTTTCTTGTCTTAGGGAGAAACATTTGTGAAGACCAGTAAGTTACGTGTCTAGCCTAATGACTGACACAGAGCAGACGCTCCTGAAAGAGCTCTCAGAATGATGTTCATGACGGGTGGAGCCAGTTCACCGAGAATTCCATTTTACTCTTGGATGATATATAAGATAGACAAGAGGGATACTGCCGATACACAGGTGAGTGTACTTTAGGGAAACACCTACTATATTTTTGTCCTGTGTCAAAACTGACTGTGAACTACCTTGAGATTTATAAAGGGAGCTTGAGGTAAAATGAGTAATACTCTAAGAATGAAGCCTGGCTCCTGTCATCTTGGCTTTGGCCCTGGGTTACTGCTTGACCTTGGGCAGGCTCTGTCCCACTTTCAACATCAATGTATAAAGTAAAAGACTTGGACTAGATAAGCCCTAAGGTTTTGCTGATTCTAGCACGCTGAGCGTGTAATCACTTCATCTGCTATTCATAGCCTCCCTTGTTAAGGATGTTTCCTAATTAATTTCTCTTTGTAATGGCGGCTTAAGGAGCCCTAGTAATGCAGTGGATTAAGGTTGGGTTGCTACCTGCAAGGTTGGTGGTTTGAATCTAGGAGCCACTCCCTAGATTAAGAGGAGGCAGTCTGTGTGCATAAAGATTCATAGCCTCAGATACCCTATGGAGCATCTACCCTGTCCTTTAGTCACTATGAGCTGGAATTGACTGAATGGCAATAAGTTTAGTTTTGATTAATGGTGGCTTCTCTACAGTGTTGAAGCTCATGAAATAATTACTGATACTCCCCATCTGTTGCAGGAGAAGCCAATTGGGGTCTCTAAAGGCATTGTTCCAAACTGACTGCCATAGAGTCACTTTTGACCCATAGCAACCCTATAAGAGAAGAACTATTCCTTTGTGTTTCTGAGGCTATAAGTCTTTCCAGGAGCAAAAAACTTCCTCTTTCTCCAGTGAAGCAGCTGATGGGTTCAAACCATTAACCTTGGGTGGAATCCACAACACATCCAGGACTCCAGGAGGCATTTTTGGGCCACCCAAATCTTTATAACCTGAAATTCACATTGGCAAATGAAAGACCTCAACTGACTGTGATTTAGACCCCAAATCCAGACATGCTAACTTTTCTAGGTTCATAGTTTACAGGATAGTAATTTATCAAAGAATTGCCTGTCCTTATCCACAACACTACACAATAGTCTTTTTATCTCTAGTATGGTGCCAGTGCCATGATCTGTGACTTGTAGTGATATAGAATGACGCACACATACAGCATCGATGCCAAACAGGTTTGGATTTAAAGCACAGGTCAATACTTTGGTGTTCAAAGATGTGAGAAAGTCTCAACTCCCTGAACTACGATTTACTGTAGAATGAGGCTAACACTATCTTTCTCACCCTGTTGTTGGGATTAAATTAAATAACACATGTAAGGCGCATGTCCTACTGCCCGGTAAGCAGTTTCCCTTTTCCCCTTTCTTGTTGAAAATGGAGCCCTGTGTACCATTTGGTACGGGTTGTGGAGGGTTGCAGTAGGAAGGTGAGAGTAATGGTGACCAAACCCATGCTTCAAGCCAACTCAAAAGCCTAATGCCTGAGAAGTCAGAGTGTTCGAGTTTCCCATCTTGGTGTAGAATCATTTGGTTCACGACGATGCTTCATTTCAACATTTATGAATACTTATCTAATCCAAACACTAATCTGGATGCTGAGGATTAAAATGGAAATAAGAGAAAGATCAGTGAGAGAACATGACAAAAATAAATGCATAAAGCGAAACAACACAAACAGCAAAAAGACAAAAATACAGCATGTTGGATGACAGAGACAGAGATGTGCAGAGTGCTGTGGGAGAATCACATCTAGTGAGAGATTTGAGGAAGAGGTCATGGATGGAGGGACATTAAAATGTCTGCTCACAGATGAAGAGGAACCATGATACCACAAATTCATGTTTGCATAAATAAATATAAATAACTATGGAGCTATACTTGCCTGTGGGTTAAGCACTGGGCTGCTATCTGCAAGGTTGCCAATTCAATTGTGATGAGGTAAATGCAACTCTTTAAAAGAGCAATTTAGTCTGAGGGGCTGGCCCCAATCCCAATTACATGGACACCTGCCCCTCCCCCCAGAAGAATTTCTTTCAGAGGACAGCGCTGAATCTGCAGCTCCAGGAGAGGGAAGTGTCTGATCAGAGCACACGAGAGCGGATGAAGTGGGAAGAAGAAAGAGTGGAGCACATCCTGGCCCACCAAGCCTTGAGGATGATATTCCTGCTCAGAGCAGCCAATCCACAGAGAAGACCACATGACTGGCCCCACTATGAGACACAACATCCCTCACTGACCCATAGCCCTGCAGGGGACAACCCTGGAGACACAGTGCGGGAATTGCACCTGATCTGATCCCACCACATGAGGCAAAACGCTAAGGGTGTGCAACAGAACAGCAAGGGAACAGAGCAACAAAGTCCCCAGGGAATACCAAAAGTAGACTTTGAGGCCAGGGCTTGGTGCCCCATCAGACTCGACCGGAAAACACTCCTAAAGGCCAGCAAACAGACCTTGAACTAAATACAAGCTTTTCTTTCTCGTTATGTTTTGTTTTGTTTTTGTCACTAGTTTGTTGTTGTTGTTGTTTTGTTGTATATTGTTGCTTGGTTTTACTCTGTCTTGTTTTTGTGCATGTTATTTCTCTGCAGGTCTGTCTAAATAAGATAGGCTGAATGAACAATCTGGAGGAGAAAACAACGGGACCGACAGTTCCAGGGGGACATGGGAGAGGGGGAGGTGGGGGAAAAGGTAGTGCTGATAACAAACCCAGGGACAAGGGAACAACAAATGATCCAAATCGGTGGTGAGGAGGGTGTAGGAGGCCTGGTAGGGCGTGATCAAGGGTAGTGTAACCAAGAGGAATTACTGAAACCCAAATGAAGACTGAGTATGACAGTGGGATAAGAGGAAAGTCAAAGGAAATAGAGGAAAGAGCTAGGAGGCAAAGGGCATGTATAGAGGTCTAAATGAAAGCATGTACATATGTAAATTTATATATAAGGATGGGGAAATAGACCTATGTGCATATATTTATAGGTTTAGTATTAAGGTAGCAGATGGACATTGGCCCTCCACTCAACTATTCCCTCAATGCAATAATACTTTGTTCTATTAAACTGGCTTTCTGTGATGCTCACATTCCCGATGCAATCGCTGAAGACAAAGCGGGTACTTAAGCAAATGTGGTGAAGAAAGCTGATGGTGCCCGGCTATCAAAAGATATAGCATCTGGGGTCTTAAAGGCTTGAAGGTAAGCAAGCAGCCTTCTACCTCAGAAGCAACAAAGCCCACATGGAAGAAGCACACCAGCCTGTAAAATGACAAGGCGTCAAAGGTATCAGGCATCAAAGACAACAACAAAAAAATCATGGCATTGTGAATGAGGGGGAGTACAGAGTGGGGATATTTGCAGTAGTCCTGGTAAAAAGGAAACGAAGATCTGACCTTACGCTTTGGCAATGGAAAGAGAGAAGAGGAAATGGATTCAGAAATAACCTCAAGGAAAGGACAAAATAGATTTGTATTGTTTTGTGTATGTATTCTAATTGCCCATTTGTTTCCTTTGTTAAGCTCAACTGCTTGTATTCAGGAACATGTCTTTATCATCTCTGTTTATCTTATTATGGCATGATATCTAACAGTGATATAGGTTGTTGTTTCTCAGTCTCTCTGTCAATTGCCAGAGTCGATGCTGACACACAGAGACCCTATAGTAAGGTGACCAGATGTCCCACTTTTGGCCGGACAGTCCCGATTTTTAACAATTTGTCCCACGTCCCGCGGTGTTTTAAAAAAGTCCTGATTTTTGGAAAGAATGCACAACAAGCTAGGGAACGGCGGGAGAACAGGAACGGAATATACGGTTTTCGGCTGCCATGTGACTATTTTGCCAGGATATGAGTTTTATATTATTTTTGTTAGTTTTATAATGTTAAACTTTAATAATAACAAATAATTGTTGAGAACTGATTATTGAGAACTGCTTATCAAAGTTAGCATTGTTGATCAGTTGTTAGAATTTGACCACCATTGGTTGGACTTAATGATCAATGGCATTTTTTGGCATTGGCAATGACGAAAACATTTTGTAACTGTCTCTCAGACGATACACATCGTGCTGCGTGCTAGTGCTAGTTAAACAAGTGATGTCAACAAATCAGCTATTCAGATAATTTAGGTAAGTGATTTATTTATTTATTTCATAAATACATAAATTTTTTGAATTTAGCAGACAGTACTCACATGCCAAAGAATAAAATAATACTATACATAATTCTTTTAATGTATTATATCTGTAAGTTTTACTTACGCTGAAATTTTAAAAATATATTACAATACTATTTTTGAATTCTATGAGATTTTTGTTGTTCCATATAGACCAAATTTTTAATCAAGAAACGCACCCCACCCCCACCCCTGGTCAATGGTGTCCCGCTTTACCAATGTTAAAATCTGGTCACCTTACCCTATAGGGAAGAATAGAACTGCCCTGTATGTATCCCATGTAACTCTTTCCAGGAGTAGAAAACCTCATCTTGCTCCTGCAGAAAGGCTGATGCTTTCAAGCT
Source organism: Echinops telfairi (assembly GCF_000313985.2). Taxonomy (NCBI): domain Eukaryota; kingdom Metazoa; phylum Chordata; class Mammalia; order Afrosoricida; family Tenrecidae; genus Echinops; species Echinops telfairi. Next base: position 8,914,076 of record NW_022111310.1, read on the forward strand.
ATTGGCCTTGCTGATCGCAGCCCAATGCTGCTGAACTAATCTCCACCAGGGCTCAGTCGTTGTTCTTAGATGCCATCCAAATGGTTCTGACTTATGGTGACCCAGTGTACAGCAGAATGAAACACTTCCTGGTCCCGGGCTAGCTTGACCATTGCTCTGCTGTGTGAGGCCGCCGTTGTAGCTACTTTGTCAATCCATCTTGTCAAGGGCCTTCCTCTTTTTCCTCACCCCTCTATTTTACCAACCGTGATGTACTGCTCCAGGGCCTGGTCTCTCCTGATAGCGTGTCCAAAGTGCATTTGGTGCATAGTAGATGCTAAGTACATATTTACTGACTGAATAGGGCAAGAGGAATGAAAAAGAATTGAGTATCGCTGGAGTCTACTTTGGGTACTTGGAGGGTTGATAGGCCAAAGAGAGTTAATACATGAGGAAGAACAGCTTAGGGAAGAAGGAAAAGACTTGAGTCTGGTTTGGGACTTGTTGAGTTAGAGGTATCTCTAGAACAATCTGAGAGCAGTTGGATACTTAAGGTTTGCGCTCTAGAGAACAATATGGACTGGAAGATAGGTTTGGGAATGATGAGAGCGTGAGATAAATGTTGAAGGAATGAGGCAAAGAGACTAGATCTCCCATGCACAGAGTGCATTCAAAGCCTTTTTTCAAAGACTTTCCAATTCCTCTGTTTTCCTACTCACCTGCCTTTTCCATCTGCCTCTCACATGAGGACCAGCCCCACCCTCTTTGGATGCCAGCAGTCTTGAGTTCCCCATGTAAATCTCTGAGAAAGCATTACAGTCGATTGTGTAAAGCTTCTCTGATTTTCCCTCCTGGCTCAGGATCTAGTCGTCACAAAGTAAAATCTAGAAATTATAGACATACATTTATTCTCTCCACCAGTTCATTATGAAACTCACAAGGGGGTAACCTAAGAAAGGGAGCCGGGAACGCCAGCCTTTGGGGAATAAACAACAACAGAACAAAAATAAAAAACACAACTTGTCCAGAAATGCAAAATACGTATTCTAAAAACGCCTTTCCAGAGACAGGAAAACTGATGTTTCCTGACAACAGCAATGAAAAGGGTGATAGATCATCAATGGCTCACTCCTCTGTGCTGATAAATCAAAAATGAGCTCCAAACTTCAAGTGCTCTCTGAGATTTCAACTTTAATATAACAAGTGCGATGATTTATTTAACCTTGTCAATTACAGGTTCCCATGTGACTCTCTAGCTCATAAAAATAATATGACCTTACATTTAGCAGAGGTCATCTTATTTCAGCAAAAATCAAATTGCTTTAATAAATTTATTCCTCTGTACCTCAAACCATCCCTGATGGCAGAGAGAGGGCATAGATGGTTATCTCTGATGTTGTTGGGCAAACAGAGCAGCTGAGTTCAGACAATGGTCTCAGGTTACAGCCTAGGCAGGCCAAAAGTATTATTTCGAAACTCAAAGCAGAAGTCAAATGCCCGTTTCAGTGTCTTTCCCACTGGCCAAGCTGCCTTTCAGCCTTTAGTATTCCTAGCTAATCACCATGTCATAAAAATAATATTACTGGAGCCTTTTGGTTAGAAGGAAAACAAACCTTCTAAGAATTTTAAAGAAATGGATTTTATGCTCTTAGTAGAAAATCAAGGCCCAGAGAAATTAAGTGACTTGCCCAAAGTCCCATAGATATTGAAGTCCCATAAATATTGAGAATCAGAGCTAAGTATAAGACCAGAACTTTTAACTTTAGTAGTAGAAATTGTAGCTCTTTGGGTTTGTTTTTGTTATAAAAATAGTCATACTCGACATTTACTGAGTATCCATCCAACTTCCAGGTACAATTCTAAGCATTTCTGGGCACTAATTCATTTAATCCTACAATTACATTTGTCCTCATCTTATTTACAAAAATACTGTGGGTTCGTGAGGTTAAATAACTTGCTTAAAGTTACATAACTAGCTAAGAATGCAGAACTTGAACCTAGGCCTATTTGATTAACTCCACGTTTCTTGCTCCTAAACAATACTGCTCACAATGTTCAGAAATCCAGATTTTACAGGGCTTTTATTGAACACTCTTACCAATCAGTAAAGTGCATCACAACTTCTCTGATACATGATGATTCAGCTTTTACATGGACACCCACTGATAGGAAACGTAATGTCTGAGAAGATAGCTCCTCTCATATTAGGGCGGCGGAAACCCATCTCCGCACACCTTCTGTTCACTAGGATAAGGTCTGAAAGATAAAGATAATACAGCAATTTCCCAAAAGTGTATAGAAAAACAACAGGGAAGAAAAGAAATGAGGACAACTCTAAGAACAGCAACTGTAGTTCATGTGTTTAATTTTGCAAACTGCTGCAACTTTTCTAGCTTTCTCTCTTATCACGCACCAATATGAATCCAACAATTTAAAGAGGTATTCCAAAGTGTAAACAGAACGTTGAAGTCCTCAAGACCAGGAAATGCCAGTCCATTTCGGTGGCATGAGCAATTCACACACTCTAAATGAATAGCTAGCCCTTGTGTGGTCTTCCTCGGCAATGACGAGTTGTAGTCTGGATCTTGTAATTACCAGCAATCAGAGAGTCTCCCTCCTCCATCAGTGGGCTTTAGTTAACTTATAATGTCGGCCGAATAGCTTCCAGAAAATAACCCGATGGCAATGGTGAAACGTGGACCTTGGGAAGACTGCAGTCACACATTTTCCTCAGGCAGTAGCCAAAACGTGTTTCACTGTCGTTAAACCTGACTCAGGTACAAATGTTTGAAAATCATTTTCTATTCTTAAGATGTAAAGTGAATAATTCCGTTTTCAGTTTTTCTATTGATCAAAACAACATACATAAGCACTTAACATTTAAAAATCAATTTAGTCAGGCTCATTATGAAAATTCACAATCCACGCCTCCCTGGTGCTCTTTCCGCTGCTAGTCCCCAGCCTGGCTCCCGCTGTACCTCCCTCAAGGTTTCTTTGCATGGCTTGATCGACCTCCACAGATTTCAATGCGATGTTTGCTCTGTCCTTTATTGAAAGAGCCCTGGCGGCCCTGTCAGGTAATGTTGGCCTAGGAACCACTCCTTAGAAGGAAGAGGAACTCATCCACTCCTGAAGATGTATGGCCTCAGAGACCATCGATAGGGTCATGGTGAGCTAAAAGGGATTCGTTGGCAATGGGTAGGTAGTGATGTTCTTTACTGATTCACCAACTTCAGACATTCTCAGTTGACTTCCTTTGGTGGCAGCTGAGTGTTTGGGTCTCCTTGACTTCCCTATCCTACTTCTGGGTTCCCTTTATTTCAAATAATCTCACTGCCCTCCAGTCGGTGCTGACTCATAACAACCCCATAGGACAGGGTAGAACTTGAAGCGTTGCAGGCATTTCCTTACCAGAGCTGTTGACCCGGGACTTCCCTTTGTCACGTTCCTGAATTCATTCCAGCTTCCGGGAACTCGTGTCTCATTGTTTTGGTATAATTTATTCCACTACCTTCTAGAAAAAGGAAGGTGGGGAGGTAAATTATTTGAGACTACTTCCAGTGCCTCAAATAGTTTACCTCCCCATCGTCCTTTCTCCTAAAAGGTACTAAAAGAAGAGTCACAGGAGATCTGGTGGCGTAATGGTAACGCATCGAGCTGCCACTTTGCTGGAGAAAAACCGGTTTGACTACTTCTGTAGAGTTACTATCTCGGAAACCCACGGGGCAGTTCCACCCTGTCCTACCGGGTCACTATGACTTGACATCCACTCGATTGCCGTGAGTTTGTTTTTGTGTTTTATGGGTGACTGATAGTGTGATTTTTCTGACCTCATACTTGATTAAACATGTGCTTGGATTTAGAATTAAAGAGTGAAATAATTTCCCCTCGAAATGTTAAAAACATTTCCTCACTATCTTCTATCTCCTTTATTGAGAAGCCCAATGTCCTGTCCCTGACCTTTCGTCTATGGGGCCTACTTGTTTCTCGCTAAACATTTTTAGGATTGTCTATGGTTGTCTTGGCATTGTGAATTTTCACAATTTGCCTTAGTTGGACATTTTTTTCATTCTTTTCTTGGGTTGCTAATAAACTTATTCTGGAGACCTTGTTCTGCAATTCTGGAAATGTTTATCCTGTGATATCTTTTATATTTTCCACCAATCATCTTCTCGGTTTACCTGTCCTGGTGTAAGCCCTCCTAAACCAATCCCTCATGTTCTTATCCTTTTTCTGTTTTCCATTATCTTTATCTTTCTTTATCTTCCTTATCCCCCTCCCTCCACTGTCTAATTTTTTTTTCAGTGTTGTCTTTTGTATTTTCTACTGATTTCCAATGTCAACATGCAGGAAGGAGTTAACATAGCAAAGCTGATGCTGCTCTAAATAGGAGGGACTGAATGGCTCCTTAAAATTTGCTTTGTGGTGTGTTCCTCTGTGATAAAGTGATATGGTTGTTTTTCTGTGCCTCGAGTGCTGAAATTTGTTGTATTAGCCTGCCTAGATTGCTTGTTCAAACCATGTGATTTATGGTGAACATCTGTTTTCCTTTTGACAGCTTGGAATGTGGTCATGGTGGCTGGTTGCCTGTTTCACCAGTAACTAAAAGCCTGGGGCCTGAGTGTTAGGTGGGCTTTTCTAGGCAGAAACTTCACCCAGGTTTCTGTGTTTCATGACTAGAGGCAGAAGCGTATTTTGGGTGACAATCCCCTCAGCCCTGAACTTTGGAAGCTTGTGCGTTGTTCCTCCACCCTGCAGTGTATCGGTCTGTTGTAAGAAACAGTAATCCTGAGCACAACTTCTTCTGAGTTCTGGGTCTGAATCTAGAGGATCGCTGAATGAAAGGCTCGAAACATTCAGCTACTATATATTTTTTATTTCTCTCGGGTGTGTTTTGTTCTGTAACAGAGCCTCATTTTGTAAGACATAATATGCTGCTCATATTGAAGAGGTGCGATAACGCCTCTCTTCTCAGAAACGTTTAACTCTACATTTTTAGCATACTTCATATATTAACTTTTATTTCCCTCTCTTTTTCTTTCTTTTTTGATCTGTCTTAAGTATTTAGTGATGTTCAATTGTTAATTCATGATTAATGATACCCCAAGCCAAACCAAGCCAACTACCATTGAGTCTACTCCGCTTCATAGAGTTTCCACAGGACAAAGTAGAATTGCTCCATATGCTTTCTGACCCTACAGATCTCTATGGAAGCAGACAGCCCTCTTTTTTTTTCTGAGGAGCAGCTAGTGGGTTTGAACCTCCAACCTCATGGTTATCAGCCCAACACCTACTCCATGGTGTCACTAGGGCTCTTAAAGAGTAAGCTAAGGAATTTAAAAGTTTATAGAAGCAGTTTTCAAAGGTAGGGCTTTGGGAAGGCTCCACTGTGGGCAAAGCTGTCTTTCTTAGCAGGGGATGGCGGTAGCTATTTGTTTGGAAGCAGTTTCTCCAAAGGACAATCTTCTCATTTTTCACGTGTGAAGTACTGCTGGACTTCCGTGACAAGAGTAAGAGAGCGGTTTACAATGTTAGTGTTCATCATCTGCTCGTGGACCTCGACCTCTGGGGCTGAACGCACAGATGCCCAGCCCTACACTCCCAGCTCCTCACTAGCGGATTGACCTCTTGTGCCTCCTCTAGAGCAGTTGTTCTACCCAATCAGGCACAGACCCCTTCTTCCTTCTTGTGGCCCCAGAAATTAGTCTGCCCCCCCACACACACACACACACCCTCTAGGTCTTCTCTTTTGGGATTCTTTCCACTCTCAGACCTGTCGAAAGGTTTAGAGTACGATACAGTCTCCTCTGTCCCCACCCCATTCTCTGCTACCCTGAAATATGCCCTTTTGTTTCATAGGTGCTACTATTAATCAAGCCAGGAAAGTACAAGTATGCCCCCACCCAACCCCCAAAATAGACACTAGGACAAGGACTTCCAAACTATTAAATTCTCAAAATTTATGCCCCTGATTTTTGATTCCTAATTCCACTACCCAACACCCTCCCCTCCAGTATACTATCTGTACCTTGTTTCTTACTGCCCAAGTAACACAGGTTCAGATTAGAAATTTACAGATAACATCATCATTGTACACACTCAAAAGGAAATTAAAGTCATCTATAATCTCTCCAGCTCCCATTAACATTTTGGTTTATTTCTGTCTGGATTTTCTTCAACGCAAGAATATTATCTCGCCCACATATAATACACATTTTGCAAAAACTGAATTCCTCTGTGCCTATATTTTTAAACTCCTCTTTTTGTTTAATAAATAATGGGTATCTGATAGGTAAATAAATAAAACTCACAAATCCATTTAAAATAAGTATTTATCTGTTTGGGTTTACCATAATTTATTTAATGAAGACCATCAATTAATTATATGCTGTTATAAGAACAGCAGGAGTAGGAATCCTTCCATAAATATCTTTTCATATTTCTCCAACATTAATCTTGGATGTGAAAACGATGGCAGATTTAAGGTTACTGTATGCGAACAAGCAACTTTGATGGCATAGTGGTTATACATTGGGCTGTGAACCACAAGGGTGGTAGTTCAAAACCACCAGCCACCCTGTGGCAGAAGGACAGGGCTTTCTAATCCCATAAAGAATTACAGTCTCAGAAACTCACAGGGTTAGCTCTACCCTCTCTTATAGGGTCACTATAGGTTGGCATTGATTCAATGGTAATGAGCTTGGTTGGTTTGGGGGGGGTTGGTATGTTAAAAACATCACCAAATTAAAACCTATACGAGTGTTTATGCTACGAACACTGTGTTAATGCTTCTTAAGCCACACACGTCACTGCTGACCTTGCATGTTGTCATGCGTCTAAGTTTTTGATCACCCTGTAGGGCAAAAATTATATTTACTTTGTTTTTATAGTCTTTGGATAGTGACTATTTTTCACACGGTTACTGGCTACTTGAATGTATCTTGTGATTTGCTTATTCCTTGCCCAGCTTTTCTATCAGGGTGGTCAGTTTCTTTTATTCATTTATAACAGTCCTTAACAGTAAATATATTGACTCTTAGTCTGATCCCTATCTTGCAAGTTTTCTCCAGTTCATTATCTGCTTTTTCGTTTGCCTATAGTGCTTTGAGCCGAGTAGGAGATAGAGATTTTCCATTCTCCACTCTGCCTCTTTACCTGCATGACTTCTGCCTGCGGAGAGCATCTCAAAATAGCCTTTGCTCCCCTCTGCCCCTTGGAAACAACTTACTTTTTCTTTTCTTTCTTTTGCTTGTTTACATTTGTCCTTTATCTTACTTTGGTTCTTTTTCTTGTTTACCATTTGGATCTTTCATTTATCTGAATTTATTTGGGCTGTGAAGTGAGTCACGGAGCTTGCTTTAACCTTTCCCATTCTCTTCCTGAAAATGGGTCCCACAAAGTCCTGATGCCCTCAGATAACCTTCTGGCATTCTAAGGGGGATAAGAAGGCGTGGTCAGCAAACTCCTGCCTCTCTTTGAGCCCAACTGTACACATCATAATGTGGGCCATCAGACCTCCTCTCCTACCCTTGTGGGGCTGGAGGGGGAGGTATGGGCAGAGGCAATGAATCATCAGCATTCACGAAATGCTGACCCTTATGAGGTGGCGGGCCCATAAAACTCCAACTCTCCAACCTTTTGACAGATCTGATGCCAGCTGCCCCCCCTTGCAGCACTGCCTACTTCTCTGCTGGGTTCAATAATGTGCTGCAATGGCCCCCCAGACCACACGCACAGACCACACGCACACTGAGGGGCTCAGTAGTGAAGGAACAGGTTATATCTTGGGATCCAGATTAATGGGCCCATAAACAACTCTAAACCAGGGCTAGGAAGTATGTAGGCAAAGTCTCCTTCAGTTCAGGAAGGCTCTCTCAACTCCTTTCGTCCCCTTAAGACAGGGTCCTCTCAGCCTGCTGGATACAAGTCTCCTCTCAGTCCTTGTTCCCACTTGGGCCTGCCCTTTGCCTTACTTGCTAAGTGTTATAAATACAGCTCTTGAGTTCTGTCGACAAGTATGTGGGGGCATTGCCAGGAAGCCTTCTGCTGGCAGGCTCTCAACCTTCTCGCTCTGTGGGTGGGCACGTCCACTGCAGCCACCTGTGCTGTGGGCCGGAAGTCCAACACATCATCTCACCCTGGTCTCTGGGTTCAGTTATGGCTGTCTCTTGGCTGCACTTGTCACTGCTTCTAGTGGTCCCTCCCCTTCACTGGCTTTGCAGCTCTCTAATGGGTGATCACTGGGCTGCTAACACTCAGATGGCAGTTTGAAGTCAGCTGCCAATCCATGGGAGAAAGAGACTGTCAAAGCCCATAAAGATTTACAGTGTCCAGTTCTCTGTCAGTTGGAAACTTGATGGCAGTGAGTTTGGGTGTTTGTGGTGGTTGTTAGATCTATCTCTGGGTCTAGAAAGTTCTCGGAGCAAGGACTCCAGGGTCCATCATTCTTGGCTCCTCTTTCTTGATGGTAGTGAGGTCCCCTCTGAGCTCGTTTTAATCTTAACAGAATGGCCAAACTCACCAAACTCCTCATTAAGGATCCATATACTTGGTTTGTATGGTCCCACCCCCACAGGCAATCCGTGCACCTTATTTGCATTCATAGCTGGCTCTCCAACCCCTTGGTGGCCCACAAACACCTTATTTGCATAGCCCCACACAATTCATTTGTGAAAGTCACAAGATGATGCATGGCTAAAAAGGCCATATTAATTCACTGCATCGCACTAGCCTTCTCTAGATTCTGAAGCTGTTTTTCCAAGCCTCACAGGCCTCCAACAACAAAGAGAGCAGAAGACGCGGCTTGGTGTTCTCTTCAAATATCAAAAGCTTGAAACTTTGCACATAAAAGCCATGCTCCCTCTTAATACAAGGAGGGATCTTTATCATGCCACTTTCTCTGAAAAAACAAACAATTAAATAGCCTGTAGAGACAGTGGCACGCACATGAAGATTATGCTAATCTTCATACTCTAGCAAGCTCCTAACCCTTGTTCTCCACCACACCGTAGCAGCAGAGGGCTCCACAGCTTCCCGACCAGGGAAGGACGGGGACATGAAGCCCACAGAGAAAATCCTTACCTGAACCTACAACATTTTATTAGTAAGCATTAGCTATTAAAAGCTTTAAGAACTTGAAATGAAAGTTTCACCAACAGGCCAGGGCCATGTAATAAGGACCATAAGCTTCGAAGTGCCTTGTGATCAAAACAGAAAACTCTTTACATACACATGATTAATAAATCTGCATGCCCTTTTCAAGGGAAATTAATCAGGCCTGCATTTTCTTCCAACTCTGTGCTTACTTTGAAGATTCACCACCTTGTGTTTCTGTTTCGGGTCCTCCACTTCTTGGCTTTGCAGAAATACTTGTATGAGGCCAGTCTTAGCCTGAGGGTAAAGGGTTACCAGCGGGACATGAGGTCCTGGAATTTGGAGGGTGCTGAATCCCAGCTCTCACGACACCCACTGGAGCCCACATGGACTCAGGGACATTGGTAGTAGGTCAGACTGCCAGTCTTCAGGTCAGACCATGCAGCCAAATTGCAACAAACACTGGCTGGCCCAGCTATTTAGAACTGAATAATTGGCACAGACATAAATGCCTGCTGACTTGCATGTAATGCCCCCTTTTGAATTTTAATTCCTTCATTATATCACAGAGCATCCGTTTAAAGGACCCAGCTCCTCCCGTGATAATTAGACTCATCGTGTAGCACTAAGAAAGCTGCTTTATTCTCTGTGCCTCCCCAAACGCAGTGTATTTTCCCAAGGTGGTGCTGACTTTCTGGGCCTATTAGAAGAAAAAGGATACCATGAGTGGCGCCCCATGCCCTTTCAAGAAGTGCAGACTGCAGCTCTAAAAATGGCTCCTGCTGCCTAAGGGACATGAATGTGTCTTCTTGGGGACCAGAGGAGGGAAGTGTTGAAATATGGGGGGTTTCAGTGTGTGCTTCTGAGTAAATCAAGGCACAGTCAGCCTCAGAAGGCCGGGTGAGGTTGTGGCCATGTGGTTCATGTGTGCCGTGATAAATGTATTGCTGTTTCAATGCATTTAGAAGCCCTCATTGAAACAGTAAGTGACTAGAGAGGAATGGAATTCTGCTCATGTATTAAAAACAAAATCCTCCGGGAGGCTGAATTGCAGGAGGAGACTACATGGGAACGTCGTGATTCTCAGCAGGCTGGGGCTCAGTAACAAAGAACCACCACCATGGGTTTTTATCTGGGCACACCTACAGACCATTCATTCACTCATTCATTCCTTCATTCATTTATTTTTTAATCCATCCCTTCTTGGCGTATGGGCCTGCCTCTGAAAAGTGCCAGGCTCTGGATCGGATCTAGTTTTTCTTCTCAGTGAGCCAAACGTGGTCGGATGACAAGGTGCTCATGGTGGCAAAAGGCGGAGAGAGAGAAAGGTAAATAGTTCCTCTTTTTTTTTTTTGCCCTCCCTCCCACCCCCATGAACCCTTGATAATTTATAAATTGTTACTTTTTCATATCTTACACTGACCAGTGTCACCCTTCACCCACTTTTCTGTTGTCCATCCCCCTGGGAGGGGGTTATCTGTAGATCATTGTGATCCATCCCCTCTTCTCCCCGCACCTTCTCCTTCCCCTCCTGGTATTGCTACTCTCATTATTGGTCTTGAAGGGTTATCTGTCCTGGATTCTCTGTGTTTCCAGCTTATCTTATCCCATGTACATGCTCTGGTCTAGCAGGATTTGTAAGGTAGAATTGGGGTCATGATAGTGGGGGTGGTGGTGGTGGTGGAGAATTAAAAGACTAGAGGAAAGTTGCATGTTTCATCGGTACTATACTGCAAATGTTTTGAAAATGATAACAAATGTACAAATGAGCTTGACACAATGGATGTATGTACGGATTGTGATGAGAGCTGTACCAGCCCCAATAAAATGATTTTTTAAAAGAAAGGTGTATTAGTCTGGGTACTTTGGAGAAACAAATCCACGGCGACTCACGTATAAGAGAGTTTTATGTAAAGAAAAGGTGCATCACGAAAACATCCCAGCCCAACGCTGCCCAAGCCCACAAGTCCAACATTAACCCATTAACCCAACACCAGTCCACAAAGTCCTCCACCTCACAAAACAGAGGCAATGATGCCGACTGCAGGAGGAAAGCTGAGTCCGTGAACATGTAAGCATCTCAGCGCTGGCAAGGGTCTCCACACGGCTGCTCCAGCACCCAGGGCTGCATCGGGATAGATCCATGCGGCTTCTCCTTGGGAATGTCTTGGAGGAAGTCAATCTTGCAAGCTGAAGCAGGAAACTGCTAAGGCAGCTGCACCCGATACAACCATCACAAAACAAGAGACCCGAGAACTAGAAAGGCGAGGCTTCACCACCCATTTATCCCTCCGCCTTTCAACCAGCACCACATGTGATTATTGGCCAGGCTGGCACAATTAACTAACTCAAAAGGTAAATAGCTTATTAATGTCATGTGATAATTGGTCAAGTTTACTATAATCCCAGGAAAAAGTGGGAAGCAAAGGAAAGAGGAAGCTTTCTTTAGCTGAATAATGAGTAGTCGCTTGTCAGATGCAAAAACAAGAAGGGCAGAAAGGAAAGAAGGGAATTTCTGACAGAGAGGAGACAATGTGTAAAATAGAGAGGTCATAGGACCATGTGGCCGATGCTATTATGTAGCCCTGGCAACATGAAGGCAGCAAAAATTAGACCAGAGAGGTTGTTGGGACCAAAGCTTCCAGGACCATAAATACCGTGTAATATGTCCCTAAGACAATGTATCCAATAAGCTATACTCTGGAACATGAGGTCAACTGATGCAAACTATGGATGTTTTCGTCCAAGTCTATGGGTTAGGAAGCGCTCCAAAAAGTAGTCAGTAGTATGGCACATCCATTGTTTGGCCTTAATAAAATGTGGCTAAGCCCAGGCCCAGCCCCATTGCCCTGCCACAGCTGCTAGGGATCTGCATCTCTATGTTTATCCATCCATTAATTGGTACCTACTGAATACAATTATGCAGCGCTTATGTAATCACTCCCTGTGTCCAACACATCTCTCCTTCAATGGTGTCACAAGAGACATATCTTAGAGTCACTGAGATAGTCTGCACTCACCCCGCATCCCTGATCAGCCAGCCTCATGTCCTGAATCAAAAAAGGAAATTAGATTACTCTGGCATGACCTGTTTTACTGAAATGTTACAGGCTTAGAGGGATTGGCACTTAATTTGTAAGCACTCATAAACCATTAGTAGAATAATCTTTTATGGAATTTTGCCTAGGACTGGTGCCAAGTCCATGAATCCATAGCTGATGCAGGGAGAAGGGGGAAATTAATTGTATTTCACAAAACTCAGCATTTTTCTGACACCAGTACTCCAACATGATCACTATTTTCCATGACTCATTCAATGGGTCCACGGTGACTTTGAGCTCCCACCAGCAGCCCTTTCAATATCCTGCAGAGTAAGTTACAAAGTTCAGGAGATACAGACTCTTTTAGAGCAACTCGTACCCCATATCTACCCTCTCAGAGTAAGTTTTAGTAGCCTTTTATCAGTTCACCACACCTTTTCAGTCGAATAACCTTGTCCTTGACAGAGAAGAAACAGAATCATCTGGGTCACGCATTTATCTTTTGGATTCCTTATGTTGTTCTGTCTCTTGAGCAACTGTTAAATGTTCTAGGTGAGTGCATTCTCAAATATTGGCTTCCTCGAAGCATGAACTCTCATGTTTCATACATTTTGTTTCAGTGTTTAACAGTCCCTATGATCAAACAAGCACAGGACAGGTGCTTCCAAAGAGACAATTAATGGCCCCCCAAACCAAGCATTGGAACTCAGTTTGAGTCAAAAAGGTGGTTTTGTATTTCTGAAGTTCTCTCAGAGGTAATTCATCATGAGAAAATCTGCAGGGACCAGAGTCTTGCAAATCAACCTTGACAGGAGAGAACCGGTAAACTTGAACCCATGTCGGTATATTCCTCTTCCAAATATCTCTTTGCACTTGTTGAGTATAGTATACATTGATTTGGGGTTCAGAAAATAAATAGTCTCTCCGGACCTCAGCCTCTTAAGTTATAAAATAAAAAAATCTGAGAAGATGATTTCTAAAGAGCTTTCTTTTTTTTAAATCATTTTATTAGGGGCTCATACTACTCTTATCACAGTCCATACATACATCAATTGTGTAAAGCACATTTGTACATTCATTGCCCTCATCGTTCTCAAAACATTTCCTCTCCACTTAAGCCCCTGGCATCAGGTCCTCTTTTTTTCCCCTCCCTCCCCGCTCCCCTCTCCCTCATGAACCCTTGATAATTTATAAATTATTATTTTGTCATATCTTGCCCTGTCC
>NW_022111310.1:8929690-8932592 GCF_000313985.2 Echinops telfairi
AAGGGGATGTCCAATTTCCCAGATGGGCCCTGGGTCCCCACTCCGCACTCCCCTTCATTCACAATGCTAGGATTTAAAAAACAGAATTTGAAGAGGCTTTTCTCCCAAATATTTGGATGACACTGATGGCTCTGGAAGACACTCATCACTTCATACTCCATAGGCATGGGAGACACATGCTTTAGTTGGTAAATGGGGAAAGCTGAGTCTACTGGTAAAAGAAGCCATTTCTCGAAGGTCTCTTTGACAGCAAAAACTATAGCTCCAAATGTAAATGTGGTATGAGCGAGAAAGGGGGCAAATGAATGCAGTACAGGGAAAGCCCTCAAGATAATGGATATATCATTTTAGAGATGAGGAGGGAAAGGCTCAAAGAGGCTAAGTCATTTGTCAAAGGTGCACAGGAAGAAATAGGCAGGTCTAAAGATCACACAACAATTTGCTCTATTGAAAACATTATTTTGTCTCTTTGAAAGCACTTTTCCTGTGCTCCTTGAGTGTCAGAGAATGTGACATGTTGAAATAAAATGGAAGGAACGAGGGTTAATGCTGTGAGCAAGACAATGTTTGAAGAGAAAAGGAAGTTGGACTCATCAAGAACACCTACCACCTTCTCCAGAGAGGGAACAAAAGAACAAATGGGAAGACGAATGGGTGTTTCCAGTGTTGTTGTTTCTTCTCTTCCAAAGACAAAAGAGCCCACTGCAATTTCCTGAGAACCTCTCAGCTGAGGACTTGCGCATTTCGGCTGAACAAAAACCACTCCCACACACTTGTTTTCTTGCTCATGCACCTGACTGTGGTTCAGGTGTTGTGGAGACAGTGAAGTGCTCAGGAAATACAGGACTCACCCTTCTCCAGGTGGTAACTCGTGATTGATCTACATCTCCAGGTAGTAACTTGTCATTGATCTAAGCGAGTCATGATCATTGCATTCCTCTGCCAAGGACACCTGTGGGGGAGGAGTCATAAGATGAGGACCTTTATGGAAAGGAGGTCCCTCAGTGTTACAGCCTGGCAAAAAGTTTTGAGAAGATCTGATGCCTGAAGCTATCTCCGGACCTGGACCTGCCTACCTCCTATTTTCTGGACAATCACTACCACTCATATCTATGAGTCACTGATAATTGGGGCTTCCATTGCTTATAGCCAAACACATCCGAACTGATAAGGCCTGACTACCACAGGGTAATGGAATAACTTCAAAGATATCTTGCGGCCTCATTTAATCCCTCAGTGTTTAGTTCAGAAATTGTCGCTCCTAGATGGAGCTAATCATGCCCTACTTGCTGGCGGTGCCATGGAAGAATCAGGGTCTGAGATAGAGACTTGAAAGACACAAGAGGGCGAGTCAGGGAGTGGCATCTAGGGCCACAGCTCCCTTCCCCCAGGGCCCTCCTCTGTCTCCAAGCAACTGGATTATTAAGATACTAAAATGTGGCTTATTCTCACTTGGTGGCATCCTTTGGAGGTTGACTTTAACTTTCCATATAATTCATAAACCTGAATCAATATAATTCAGATATCAGGGAGAGGTTAATGTTTCTCCACATAAATTTGACCTCAAAAGCTCCATCCAATGCCCCGTGACAGTTGAAAGGCTTCCTTGAGAGTCCGTCACTTCCCCTGGGCTCATTCCCTGGGTCACTCCTGAAACTAAGTCTATGTCCACATCTGGCCTCCAAGTTGACCCAGATGTGCAACAAGGCCTCTCCCACAAATAGGCACAAACAAAAACATACACCTATTCAAACACTGATTTGTAACTATTAATAGACTGGATTGGGGATTGAGGACATAATGTGGTTTGCCTTATTCAAAACCAAATAAGCACAAGTGCATGGCTATTAGTAGAAAGAGGAGGAGAACTGACCTCCAAGTATGTGTGTGGAGGAAGGGAATTACTAAAATACTTTTAAGGACCCTAAAGGGGGAGTATCCCTGGTAATGTGAAGTGAATATGCCACATTGGCCCCAGTTTCTGGGGACGCCTTGAGGAACCAGGACACGTGCCACAGAACACCGGGGCCTCGAATCCTGGATCTTTGAGGGGTGCAACATGCTCCAAAGGCTGCACCAATGGGCTCTGATGCAGAAACTCGGCTGCGTGACCTGGACGCCACCTCAAACACTCTGGTAATCTGAGAATTTAGCACTGAAAATTCATGGTGTCTGGAGAAGCAGAAGGCAGCTGGACCAAGATTATTGAACTGTCCATAAGGGGGCAATCATTGGCTTACTGTAGTGATTTAAGATATGCATTATTCCGGCAAACCTGTGACTGTCATTGTCAGTGAACACTATTGTGATTTTTCCATTGTTGGTACAAATATCACCCAGCCACGAAAGGATTTATTCTGTACAAGTGAATAATTCAGGTACTGCGATATGGAGTTAGCCTACATTGGCCCAACATCCCTCTTTCAACAGTGTTTTAAAAAAATTAGTAGCAGGGGCTAATCAATGGCAATATTAACAGAAGATCTGTATGCCCCAGAGGGATGATCGATAAGACTCTCTACCATAAATTAACAAGGATGTTGCTAAAGGGAGCCAAAGACAGATTTAAAAATAAATATACTGAATCTGCAGCTTCGGGAGAAGGATATATCTGACCAGAGCACACAGGAACAGATGACGGGGGAGGAGGAGAGACTGGAGCACATCCTGACCCACTAGGCCAAATAGAGCAGCCAGGCCACAGAGAGGACCACATGGCCAACCCCACTATGAGACGAGATGCTCCTCACTGGCCCATGGCCCTGCGGGGGACAACACCAGGAATACAGTGTGGGAATTGCGCCTGATCTGACCCTGCCATGCCGAGGCAAGGCACTGTGGGGGGGGGGGGGGGTGCAGTGGAACAGCAGGGGAGGGGAGTAGAAAGATCCCCAGGGAATGA
>NW_022111310.1:8934167-8936017 GCF_000313985.2 Echinops telfairi
GTTTTGAGAAACGATGTACAAATGCGCTTTACACAATTGATGTGTGTATGGATTGGGATAACAGTTGTATGAGCCCCTAATAAAATGTTAAAAAAAAATAAATTAAAAAAAAAAAGCAACAGGGAACAATAAATAAAATAAAAATAAATATAAAAAATAAATAAATATAGATCCAAGATGGGTTTGGGGCTTGCATTAAACACTAGCTCCAATTTAAGAACAATTAGTTCTACGTCTAGCCCTGCTCGATACTCGCCCTCAGGAAGGGAACACAGAAGATGTGGATGCATAACAAAGTGTGGTGAAGAAATTAGATGGTGCCTGGCTATCAGATAAACTAGCATCTGGGGTCTTTAAGGCTTATTTCCAAACAAGCTGTCATCTAAGTAAGATGCCAAATAAGTCTACATGGAAGAAGCACACCATCATCAGTCACCGAAGAGCTATAAATCACATAATCCAAATCAGAAGGAGGAAATAGTATCAGAGCCTAAATTGTGAGATTCTGGTTTGCAGAAAACTATGGACGATGGGGGAAGCCCAAGAGACATTTGTGAGCTCGACATAGGAAATACTGTAAGCCTCCGGTGATTTCCCTCTATCCATCACGGAGGGATGGGAACAAACTGGTTACCAAACGGAGTGCACTGGAGAGATGACTACAGGAGACCAGAATGAGAAACCTGACGTGAATGGTTAAAGCCTTGTCACATCACCCACCCTCTGATGCGCTCTGGGCCTGATCTCGTTTTCAACATTTTCTGGGGCATTTCATTTCTTTATTTTTCATATTGGGGTTTATCTAAGATGTATTTTATCACTGGGCATACCCGCTTGAATATTTGTTGTATGTGTTTCTGTTTATCAGTATATGAAACCCAGGATTGATGACCCTATAGAAACAGAATATGTTGAAACAGATGGTGGTGGCAATTGCACAGCCCTGCTTGCTATGATTGAATTAGGGAACGATATGATATCTGTATTAACTCCCAATAAAATGGTTTGCCACAGGGGGTGGGGGGAGTGTGCGGGCGGAGAGAGTAAGCAAGCAAACTTGCCTTTCAACATGTGATCTTTAAAAAACTTTTTTTTAAATGATCCCACCACAGGCCACTCTCCACCAGTCCTTCAGCTGATAGGCTCCTTTATACCATCCTCCTGGCTACTCTCCCTGCCCACTCCCCTTCTTTGTCTTCTCCTTACTTCTTCGTTGCCACTGCCTCTCGCAGGAGCAAAACACAAATGTTTTCCCTTCCCCTCAGACAGAGCAGCTTAGCCAGCATCTTTCGTTTCCTTGGCTTCTGCTCACTTGATCTCATATTCGAACCAAGCAGATGCTCAGGGTATATGTCTATAAAAGTGCCATCTTGTGCCAGCTGCTTGTCACATTGCCCACTTTCTTATACCAAGTACTGAGGAATTACAATGCATTGTGATCAGTTCTCCTGTGGGAGAAACCAGAGGACCACCATGGAGGAGCCCCTAAGCCTGTGGAGGAGGAACTGAGAGGGAAGTCTTGCAGAAGATGTAGCATCTAAAGGGAAAATAGATCTAACAGGTCACAAGGGAGGTGGCATAACCCACAGATCTTAGCAAGTGGAGCATTGGCTTGAGCAGTCTCGTCTGTAAGAAGGCAAGCTGGGGAGGAGATGAGCCAGTCAGGGGGCGATGTAGCAACGATGAAAAATACAACTTTCCTCCAGTTCCAAAATACTTCCTCCCGCCCCCCCACTATCATGATTCGAATTTAACCTTGCAAGTCTGGCTAGACCAGAGGATGTACACTGGTACAGATAGGAACTGGAAACACAGGGAATCCAGGGCGGATGATCCCTACAGGACCAGTG
>NW_022111310.1:8936365-8940339 GCF_000313985.2 Echinops telfairi
ATGTATGGACTGTGATAAGAGTTGTATGAGCCCCTAATAAAATGATTTTAAAAAGCATACATTAAAAAAAAGACAAGCTGGGGGTGTAAGTGGGGGCTAGCCCAAGGATCTTTTAAGGCATCACCTACAGAAGTTTAATCGTATTCAGAAGCAATGTGGAGCCGGTGAAGATGTTCAAGGGTAACACAAATAGATTTGCACACATGCACCCCCTGCCCCTTCTTTCTACAAACCTCTGTAAGGACCCAGATGAGGATGGGTAGGGTATCGAAGAAGAGAACACAGCCCGAGGGGCAAAGTGCCTATAGATTAGAGAGGGGAGCCACAGTTGTGGAATGCTGCCGTGGACAGAGAGAAGACTGGTCGCAGAGCTTTGTAAGAGGCAGAATGGACTAGCATGGTCGTTGACTGGGGGCAAGGGGGAGATGTAGCAGCTGTGAGTTGGGAGGAGGAAGTCTAGGAGGCCCAGACTTCCAGCTGGGGGGCAGCTGGTGAAGGTGTGGCCATCCACTGGGAAGATACCAGTGGGATCCAAGAGGAGCAAGGAGCTCTGCTGATGGATGGATTCCTTCTCCTGTTCCCATGGTACCCAGGGTGACTTGATGGGCCCCAGACATTTGCTCCTTAAAGAGTCTTCCCCTCCCCCTCTCCCTGCCAGCTGCAGGAAAGACTGCCACCTCCTCCCTGAGGTCTGAGCCAGCACATCCTCTGCAGGCTGGTGGCTGGTGACCTCCCACGGGGAGAGGAGGGCAGACCAGCTGAGCAGAGGGAAGAGGACACAGATGGCATTGTGTGGCTCCTCTGACATTGAGTTTTTCCTTCTACAACCTGGGTGTGGGGGAGGAGACCGACAACAGGCACACGTCGTGATTCATGTAAAAATGATGCTGCAAAGTGTCAAGTCCTGTGGAGAGAGAGAAGAAAAGAAATGTAGTTGGCAGTATGGTCAGAAACTCTCTCCCAGCCCCAGTTCTTCTCAGGGAAAGTCTGAGAGTCATGGAGATACTGGGGCAGCCAGGGGAGGTGTGGGAGGTGATTTCAATTTGTCTCGATTGGCTGGGAGTCCTTTGGTATTGAAAATAGGCCCTGGGAGGAAGAGAATGTACCGGTTAGCACAACCATGTCAAGGTTAATATTTCACGAGGTGTAAGGCCAAAGACCTTTTATTTGGAGGAATTTTGTGTTCTGTTGGACGGCATACTCTTTATTAAAACAATTTTTGCCGAAATATGTGCCTTAAGATTC
The DNA here is from genome assembly GCF_000313985.2 of Echinops telfairi. Classification (NCBI taxonomy): domain Eukaryota; kingdom Metazoa; phylum Chordata; class Mammalia; order Afrosoricida; family Tenrecidae; genus Echinops; species Echinops telfairi. Next base: position 8,937,611 of record NW_022111310.1, read on the forward strand.
ATCAGGCGGAAAGTGACCTCTGTCCCTAGGGACAGAGAGAAACCAAACCAAAGTCCAACTCTCACCAAGCCCCCAACTCAGCTCCTTTAAGATCAGCCCGTTGCCCACCCACCCAACTTCTTTGACCAACCCAGACATCTGGCCAGAGAAAAACTCCTCTCCCCATACGCTGTAGTCCGTGTGAAGCATTTGCAAGGCTCTGCCACGTGGGGCAGAGTTGAGTCTGGAAGGAGAAAAGTGTGGACCTCATCGAAGGGAGCTCTTGGAGTGTAGGCTGTGGGAAGAGAACAAGGAAAAGCTTCGGAAGCAAAGGTGTGGAAGAAGAGAACACCCAGGTGTGACCCTTCGGAATGCCTGAACAGTGAAACTTGTCTCCCCTTCCCCGACACCCCCTCCCAGCCCTAGTATAAAGAGTTCCAACTCCCTCCCCACCATCCTCCCACTCTGCTCCTTCTCTGCCGTGTAGTAAAAGATCAGCCCAAACCTTCAACAGAACTCGAGGAAGACTGCTTTGGGAAGCCGGCCCAGTATGTCACCCCCTGGCAGAGGCCCTTGGGGGTTTCTAGGCAGAGAGGACAAAGGAGCAACAAATGGGAGTCCCACACAAGAGACCCAGAGCCAGCCAGTCTCCCTGTTCCCTATCCTGGGAAAGGACACCCACTGGAGGTGGGACAAGAGGAACGTTTGACAAGGAAGTCACACTCCCATCTATTCATGACAGCAGTGAGCAGTGAGCAGCAGGTTGCACTGCCCCCCCCCCCCATTTAGGGATGGAGAGGTGCAAATGAGTACAAATGACCCCACCTCCCCTAGTACACGAGAGAGCAAGAAGCCAAGGTCACGTTCATACAGGAAAGTAGCCGATGCTCTTCCGGCACACAAGGAGCCTCTCATAGACACGACAGCTAAGCAAGAGGAAACCGACTTCCCACCTATGTTGCCTTTGTCCCACGTCAGCCTAGGTTGCCTCTGGTTCCCTTCAGTCAGATGGATCTTGGCTGAAAGCAGTGAGTACCAGAGAATGTTTACTTGTGGGGTTCTTTTTGACTGTGCAACAGCATTCACCTGTGTGGATCATAGCGCACTATGGATAGTAGTGAGAAGAATGAAAATTCCAGAACACTTCATTGTGCTCATGCAGAACCTGTACAAGGGTCAGGAAGAAGTTGTTCGAACAGAGCAAAGGAAGAATGCGTAGTGTAAAATCAGGAAAGGTGTGTGTCAGGGCTGTGTGCTCTCACCAGGTATATTCAATCTGTCTGCTGAGCAGAGCATCAGAGAAGCTGGCTCATATGAAGAAGGATGTGGCATCCGGATTGGAAGGGGGCTCATTAACAGCCTGAGATATGCAGATAATAACTTTGCATGCAGTGAGCGAGGGAGACTGGAAGCCCTTGCTGATAAAGATCAAGGGTTGCTGCCTTCAGATATGGATTTCAACTCAACATCAAGAAAACCCAAACCCTCACAACTGGACCAGTCGGGAACATCATGATCAATGAAGAAAAGCTGGAAGTTGTCAAGGATTTCGTCTTGCTTGAATCAACAGTCAATGCTCATGGAATCATTGGTGGTCAAGAAATCAACCCATGCGTTGCACCGGGCAATTCTGCTGCATGAGACCTCTTTAAAGTGAGAAGCGTAAGGATGTCACTTTGAAGACGAAGGTGAACCTGACCCAAGCCTTGGTATTTTTAACTGCCTCTAATGCGTGTGAAAGTTGGAAGACAGGATAAGAATGGATGCATTTGAATTATGCTGCTGGGGAGGAATATTGAAAATACCATGCACTGCCAAAAGACCAGACAGCTTCAGATGAAGTATAGCCAGAATGTTCCTCAGAAGGGAGGATGGCCAGACTTTGGACAGGTTCTCAGGAGAGGCTAGTTCCTGGAGAAGGCTACTGCGTGATACAAATAGAAGGACCATGAAAGAGGAAGACCTTCGAGGAGATGAACTGACACAGTGGCTGTAATAACGAGCGCCAACACAACCACTGTGAGGCTTGGGCAGGGCTGGGTGTTTTGTACTGATGTGCCTAGGGTTATCTCATGGAAACTGATCCAACTGCACCTAGCAATAACAAAAACACCCTGAAATATACATACATGCACCCACACGGTCACTGTCACTGCCACCACTGGGCCAGGCTCTGGTCCAATAACTGCAAGTGACCTTTCCGTAGAAAATGGGAGGATCCCAAACACCTTCCAGGGCTCAGGCCCTGTGCTGGCTGCAGGCCAGAGAAACCCTCCACTGGCCCAGCCCAGGACAGCTCCTGCATGGCGAGGAGACAGAACTAGAGACATATGACAGTAACCTATTCTCACAGGGTGCCTTAGGGATGATTCAACCAAGGTGCTGTGTAGCACCCATGAAACTCATATCATTCCTCTAGTTCCTGACTGCTACCCGCCCCACCCCCCACCATCTACCATGACCCAGTTTACCTTACAAATCCGGCGAGACCGAAGAACACACATTGGTACAGATAAGAGCTCTCCACACATGGAATTCAGGACAGTCAAAGCTCTCAGGAACAGTAGTGGGAGTAGTGATACCATGAGGGTAGGGGGATGATCAGGGAGGGGGAAGGGGGAGAAAGGGGGAACCCATCACAAGGTTGGATATATAGCCCCCTCCCACCGAACTGAACAAATAACAGAAATTTGGGTGAAGGGAGACAACATACAGTGTAAGATATGAAATAATAATAACAATATATCATT
>NW_022111310.1:8940480-8971730 GCF_000313985.2 Echinops telfairi
ATTGATGTATGGAATGTTATAATAGCTGTAAGAGCCCCCAGTAAAGTGATCTTTAAAAAAAGGTGCCTTAGTTCAGGGGTTGTGAGGGTACTTCCCGAAAGTCCCAAGGGATCACCCCAACCCATTGTAAAATTCCCCCATGACTTGCCTGAAAAGTCCTGTGGGTGAGGGGCAACCTGGGAAACCCCTGTGGGGAGAGGCAGCAAAGGGAGTCTAAATGAGGCCAGATGACCTCCAGTCTATTGGGAACCTGGAGCCCCTTCCCCTTTCCTGGCTGTCTGCTGTCCTGGGTGCTGAGCCACGGGGGTCAGTGATTGACTTTGGCTTGCAGAAGACTGGAGAGTGACCGCTAGTTACCCTGTTGCATGTGATGGTGGCCAGCTGCCAGACCAGCTCCTCCGGCAGGCTCCCAGCTGGCAGCAGCTCTGAAGTCAGACGTGCTGTGGCTCCTGGGATGTCTCGAGGGGCTTGGTAAGCCCAGGGCCGATGCACCAAACTGGTTTCTAGCCCACTCCAGATAACAAGCGAAGTCGGCAGGACTTCCCAAAAGCCCCCAGGGTTTCAAGCCAGCTGGCATGTCTAGACCAGGGGGGGAAAAACACAAAAAACAGAACATGCAAAAGCTTGCTCACCCAGGGCTGCTGCAGATAGACAACTGTTCCCCAAGCCTTCACATCCCTCACGTCATTTCATCTGCCTGACAACCCAGAGAGGGCTTCAGTGACTCCATGACCCTGTGCCTTGCTAACCTCCTTTGTAAAGTGGGTAGAATAAGGGTGCCCACGCCCCTTTCTGCTGTGTGGCCTTGGGCCATAATTTCATTTCCCTGTGCTCTGATTACCTCATTCAACACACAAGGGTTAGAAACATCAGAACCCTATAGTTCAGAGTAGATCTGAGACTGTAGCTGTTTATGCGAGATGAAAGCTGTCTTTCTCCCTTGGAGAGGTTGCTGGATTTGAACTGCTGACCTTACGAATAGCAGCAACAACTAGGCCACCCGGGATCCTTATGGAATCGTTGGGAAATTAAAATCCGTTCTCTCAAATACATAGAGTACTTAGAACAATGTCTGAACTAGGTAGAAAGTGCTCAGTAAATGCTGCTTAGTATGATTATTACTGGCGGTGTTATTTTTAGGATTGCTGTGAGGATGACTAGAGGAACAGCAGTTGGCGTTTATTGCATATTTACGGCATCTCTGGGGCTGGGCTCAGCCTTTGGCAGACCACGTACACAGCAGGTGAGGCAGTAACTAATGCATAATGCCGGTATTGTTTAGTTGCCAAAGAAGTGGCAGCTCTAACTCACTGAGCAGAGTGGAGCCATACTTCAGGTTTGTACGCCTGAGAGACCTTTGGGAAGCAAAGAACCCGGTGTCTTTTCCCAGACGCCTCTGGACGGGTTGGAAACACCAACCTTTTGGCTAGTGCCATATTTTTCACACAAAGAACACTGCCTGCTAGCTTGTTGGCCAATTACTCCTTCCCCATCAGAAGGCGTTTTTCGTAAATGCACCACACTAATTATTTACGACCTTTAAGAAGACTATCAGGTAACAATTTTATTCACAAATTGTAAAAGGTCTTATGAAACTAGTTGTATAAGAACATGAAAATCTGCAGATTGGAAAAAACACCATCTAGCCTGCAAAAGAGCAATGATGAAATCAAAACTGTTTCAAGGAACACGCTTACAGCAATGACAGTGCTCTTTCTCTTCCTAATTCCTTTTGGGTTTTTCCCAGCCAGCACAGACAGTACGTTCTGAAGCAAGGGAATGTCAGCACGGACATGTCATCTAACAGAGAAAAATACATATTCAAACGATGCATTCCATATACACAAAGCTCAGAAAACGCCAGGCCTCTATGAAGCTGGTTTTCTAAACCACGCCTCTTCGTCCTTTGTTGCTGCACTTCCCAGAGGCATTAACTGAGCTACAGTGAGGAGGACAAGCATCCAGTCTCTCATTCTCGGAGGGTCGTATCCTGCCCAGGGACCTCAGCAGCTGGGGTTCTTGAATGCTATAGGCCAGGGGTCCTCAAACTACATGCGGCCCGCTGAGGACATTTATCCGGCCCGCCGGGTGTTTTTGCCCCGTTTGCATTTTTTACTTCAAAATAAGATATGTGCAGTGTGCATAGGAATTTGTTCATAGTTTTTTTTTAAACTATAGTCTGGCCCTCTAACGCTCTGCGGGACAGTGAACTGGCCCCGTTTAAAAAGTTTGAGGACCCCCGCTATAGGCTATCCTGAGGTCCCTGGTGGCCTGGTGGGTCATTCAGTCGGCTGCAAACCACAAGGTTCCATAGTTCAAACCCATCAGCTTCTCTGAGGGAGAAAGATGAGACTCTACTCCCGTAAAGAATCACAGTCTCAGAAACCCAAAGCAGCAGGCTCATGGGAAGTGGACAGTGGTCCCCCTCCCCCTTGCCAGGTGTTTTAAAGAGTGAAGAACAGAACATTATTTCTCGTAAGGGTTAGTAGAACAATCTTCTCTCGATTACAAAGTCACTCCGGAGTTTCCAAAAGAGAAACGTGTTTTTGTTTTGTAAAGATGTAGCTGCAGTTTAGGAAAATACCTCATGGGGGAGAGACTAGCTGGTGAAACAAACGTAGGAGGCAGCGTCCAGCGCTTCTGCGGCTGACCCACTCGGGGCCATTTCACAAATACGAAGGCCTCAATAAATGGCCAAATGGAACCAAACCAGCTGCTCGCAAGTCCCTTCCCACGCTTGCCCACCACCCTACCCCCCAGGTCAGGGCTGCACTCTGCCCCACGGGGCTTTCAATGACCATGGCCTTTCAGAAGGAGAGCCCCAGGCCTTTCTTTGGAGCTACCTCAGGGGAGATGTGAGCTGCCAACCTTCAGAATAGCACGTGACCCTTCGTGCTCCCCTTGGACACGGCAGTGACTGACAGGCACAGTGAGTTCATGCAGGGGAGAGCAGCGCTCAGAGGGTCTGTGAGTGCCCCAAAGCTGCAAGACTCCTTAGGAGGGGCTCTGCGATTTGAGTAGGGCTTCTGGGGAAAAGATGTCCATGCTTCTACAACCCTCCCTCGTCCTCCCGGTGCCTGGCACTCAGCATCTGCTCCCATGCTGAAACCCCATGTCCCTGTAAGGAACTTCTCAGGGTGCCTCTGCTGCGCTGAGGATGGGCTGCCGGGAGCCCCCACAGTCATCAAGCATGCCTCCGGCGGGGTCTTCCTCTGCAGCAGACTCAAGAGAGGGGCAAGCCAATGAAAGGGGGTCAGGATATCCCAGGGAGCAAACCTCACCCCAACTTCAGCCTTGCTTTCTACTTTCAGGTGGCTCTGCAGAGGCTCTGTGGGGGAAGAACCCACCCAGGAAAGAGCTCCCAGTTCCCTCCGAGTGAGTAAACCCCAGCTCACAGCCATCAATTGCAGGGTGGTAGGGTCTTGCCACCACGTTACGTATCAAAGGCAACGTGTCCCCAAACAGGCATGACTTCTGGATGGCACGCAAGTCACTTCTCCTTCGGAAGCCACAGTTTCCTCTGCGGTAACCCCCGAAGGATAAGACTCATGTGGTAGGGTTGCTCTAATGAGAACTAACTAAGCTTGTCGACTCAAGGAGGTGGGGAACTAACCCAGGCCAGTGCTTTACAAATGCTTGCTGACCAGCTAACCCTGCTCAGGCCAGAGCACTGAGATGACTCAGAGCAAAGAGAGCTGGAGCACCATGCAGACAGGAGTGTCCAGGGGGAGACCCAGACCACCCCCAGAACAAAGGCATGTGCCCAGAGCAGGTGGTTATGCCCGCCGTGAAAGGACATTTCCCCTAAGACTTGAAAAAGCCCACATCCCATAAAGAGGGGACAAGCTCTGTGGCAGAAGGCACTAGTTGGCAGTCATGGGGCAGGAGAGGTGACAGGGAAGCAGAAGAGCTTTCCTGTTTCCCCGAAAGTAAGGCATCCCCCGAAAATAAGACCTACTTACAGTTTTGCCTCTCGCTGAAAGATAAGGCATCCCCCTGAAAATAAGACCTCCCTGAAAATAAGGCCCCCTGAAGCTACCGTAACTCTGGACTCTGGACCTTAGCAGCGGGCTCCACCACACAGCGCACTGTTGGCCGCAGCACAGCCAGAGCAGACAGGAAGTGCGAGGTCTCTTTTAATAAAACAATAAACACAAGTGTGTACCGTATTCTTCTTCATGGAAAAATAAGACATCCCCTGAAAATAAGACCTAGCGCATCTTTGGGAGCAAAACTTAATATAAGACACTGTCTTTTTCCGGGGAAACAGGGTAGCTGTCTTTCTATTTGATGCCCATGTCATCATGCCGTGAACGGCTCCTTGTCAAGAAGCAGGCGCTCACTGCCAAGGGCTCAGGGGCACTCCTGTAATTACTCCTGTAATTTCTCAGGACTTTTACAAGCTGGCCCTTAAATATAGCCGCTTGTCAACATTCAATGATAAAGATTTTAAAACGCCTTGTCCTTGAGCTGATTCGGACCCATAGCAACCCTATAAGGCAGAGTAGAAGCACTCCACAGGGTTTTCAAGACTACAATATTTGAGGACGTCACATCTTTATCCCAAGTGGCCACCTGGGGTTCGAACTGCCAACCCAGCAGTTGGTAACTGAGCACTTCACCACAACATCACTGCGCTACTCCCAATGACATACACTTACAATTAAATGAACAATATCCAAAACAGCGACATGGGAATTAGTCACAGACCATTGGCACCACAGGAGTCCTCAAACCTCTAAATCCTGACCACGTTCTCTGCCTACCTGCTTTCTGAGAACTGGCTGTTAACTCTTTGCCAATAGGTGCCAGGCTCTAGGGCACAGGGAGGCACAGGCTGCAGGCTGGGGAAGACCTCCCCACAACGGGGGCCTTACTGTGCTTAATGCTTAGGCTGTATTTTCTCTATTCATGAAATCTCTTTCCCCAACTTTGTAGAAGGCATGGCACCAGGCTGCCATTCCCAGGAGTGTTGAAAGGACACGGTTCCCCAGGGGCTGATGTGACACGGAGGGCTTCATGAGGAGAGCTGCCGGGATGGCATCACCTAGGAAGAGAATATAGAGTGTTTCTCCAAGTTGCTCAGTTCTGGAAGAATGAGGACATACCACAGTCAAGGCACTGAGCTGGGAGCAGAAGAAAGAGCGCCGTCATTCTAGTCTGGGGAAGCTGGTGACACGGTGTGGGGAGCACTCTCTCACGGCCATGCAAGCCTACACGCGCTCTCTATTCTGAAGGATATGCACAGGAGTCCCCATCCCTCGGAGTCTGTTTTCTTCCAGGCAATACTTCTCACCTCAGCTTCTCGCATACTGTATACTTCAGTTATTTTATGATGATTTTTGATGGTCTTTCTTCACCCCTTGAAATGTAAGCCCACAAGGATAAGATTTTTTATTTTGTTTTGCTCCGGTTCCTAGAACATGGCGGGCTTATTGAATAAATAAAAGACTATAAGAAAGGAGACACTGTAGCTTAATGTACTAGGAAAGACACCAAGTGGCATTCTAATTCCTGTTCCATCACTTGTTTCTGTGACCCTGGACAAGTCAACCTCCCTCCCCGAGTCTCAAAGTCCTTATCTGTGCGCGATAGGATTTGACCAGGCAGCCTCTATATTGGACTAGAAATTCAAAATTCCTGAAGTCTACCCGGCACGCAAACTGTGCCATGTCTGTCACATGCACAACCACTTCCGCAGGAAACTTAGCTTGTGCAGCCCCCAGCCCCAGGCAGCCATGCATGGAGGCCTACCGTCCGACTTTCTCCAGCCTGCCAGCTCCCTTCCAATGATTGGACCAGCAAAGGCACTTGACCTCAGGACAGACAGCAGCTTATGAAATAGTTCTGTGAGAAAGATCAACCCAGATTGGGAAGACCATCTGGGATGATCATGACAACCCAATTCTATGCTTAGGAATTTAAATTGGGGAATACTGATAGAATCAGGCTGTTTGCTGAAACTTAGAGGTCACAAGCGTGGAAGGAGCTGCAGAGGCCCATTAGCCAAAAGTGAGCCAAGCTGGGAGTCAGCAGAAGCCATGAGGTAGCTAAAAGGGGCAGAGTATGTGCCAAGAAAAGGAGGCTTCCACAGAGAGAGGAGTTCATCATGCCGAAAGACTGGGAAGGCCCTAAACGCCCAGCAAAGGGGAATGTTTATAAACACAAGTTATTCCCATGACGGATGTATCGGTCCTGCTTTCTGAGTTCATCGGGGTGGAATCAAGACAGAAACCCAGAAAGCTTTTGTGAGGGAGGTCATTGAGGGATGAGCAGCCCTCTCCCCGTGGCTCACAGTATAAACTGTGTGATCTGGTTATCATCCTATTACACTCTCCCAAATGGGTTTTCTTGGCTCATTTGGGGGCCATTCCATAAGGACCATCTCTATTAGGCTACTGGTGGGGAGCCTTTGCTCATGCATGGTCTCCAACTCAATCAGCTGTGGTTCGGAGAACTGCTAGCAGGTTCCCTAAATGGAGAAGGCTGTTATGTCAAATCCCCATCAGCCTAATTAAATGAAATGTTACATGGTCTTTTTAAAATGGCACGACGTTTTTTTTAAGATATGTAGAAATATGTATTCATTAAAAAAACTATAAAATTAAATTTTAAAAAACCACACTGTGTGTGTGTGTGTGTGTGTGTGTGTGTGTACACTCTGCTTTTGGTGGTGGAAGGGAAGATATTTGTTTCTTCCCAGCTGTTAGTCTTAGTGCAAAGATTGGTGAAATAAGGTCTTCCAGCCAAAGCCAACCTGCCATCTTTCAGTACATGAAATTTGACTAGAAGGTAGTCCTCCCTGTACATTTACATTGTCAAGAGGTGCTTTGGGGCTGTAATGTTAAAGCTGAGTTGTTGCAACAGAAACAGACCCACAAAGCTTAAAATATTTACGGTCTGACTTTTAAAAAGATATCTTAAAATGTTTATTTTTAAAAAGCATGTGGATTCCTTCTTTTGTGTGATGAGAGCACACATGGAGACCAGATCATTTAAAACTGTGTTTTACTCTGAGTTCCAAGTCTTATATTTCAAAGCAACCAGAGTCCACAGGGCCTGAGTGGGGACCCTAAAGCTGGCTCCCCTCCTCTCCAGCTTCTCAGCAGGCTCACACGGCTACCCCTGGAGCCACCGGGAAGGAGATCAAAGGGGGAAGAAGGAGATCACATTGTGGAGCTGACTCTTTCTCTTCTAGAATTGAATGGCCTCCTCCATTACCCACGAATAGCATCAGAAAAGGGACACCCTGTCACGTTCGCAAACAGACACAATTTTAACATCTGGGAAGATCGTGTACTGATAGCTCTGCTGTGGTTACTCTGGGTTGTGAACTCATGGGCACGTCCAACATTCTCTCGGAACGCTTACATTTTATGATTTGTTGAAATGAGCATATGCTGCTCTTTGTAAGAAGGGGAAAAAGTTATTTTTATTTAAAAAACATGATAATAAAACAACAAATAAGAGGTTGGAATTCAGGGAGAGTCACATGGTTGATATTTCTACAGGGTCAGAAATCTGGGTAACTCTTGGCCAATCTACGTCTGTTTCCTTGACCCGAGCTCTTTCTCAGAAGGGGCAGAATTCTGGAAAGCCCAATATTTTCATGACCTGCGCAGCCACTTGGCTCATATTTGTCCTGGCATTCTCCTCGCCCCTGGGAACTCCTGTGCTCTCTGGGGCTTTACAAGCAACCACTAAAAGTGCCACATAGCCTTCCCCCTCAATTTGGACACGGGTTCTCTTTTCAAAGCCTCAGACATTGGTTCTGCACAGCAGACAGGTCAAACAGACCTGGACTCCATATGGGCTCTAGGATTTAGCTGTTTGGACATGTTATCATTTATACATAACAGGGAGGTAATCTTACCTTTGGGAAAGCCGAAATTCTCTACCCTTTTCCCACTTAAAGGAGCTAATAGAGAACCAGCAGAATGATAGAGACTTAGTATCAGGGAACTTTCTACTCTTCCTTATTTCATCCTTTTCTCCTCCCTTTCCTCCTCCTTCTTCTCCATTCAGATGTCAGATAACCTCCCTCTGATCTCGTACAGCTAGAGAAAAAACACCGAATTTACTAGACTCTGAATGCCAAGAATGATCTATATTTTTCTTATTTGCCATTTAATTCCCAGCACCTAGCACAGTGTCTATCACCAAGACCATGTTTTCCAACTACTGTTCTTTCCTCTGTCTCCAACTCTTACATGCCAATCACCAATAATTATCGATGCATCTTGACTGCATACTTGATCAATTTCAAATTGAAGATGTTGGTAGAAGCCTTCGGTTTCTTCATCACTAGCCTTGGTGGTTGGCGCATACACTTGAATAATAGCTGCATTGTTTGGATTTCCATGTATGTAGATAGACATTATCTTATCACAGACAGTGTTGTATCAAGGGAGATCTTGAAATGTCCTTTTTGGCAATGAATGCAACGCCATTCCTCTTGATTGTGTCCCTCCTGGCATAATCCATCAGATCTCTAGATGATGCAAAATGGCCACTACCAGTCCATTTGCATCCTGACGCATTCTGTTTCACGTTTAAAAATTTGCCATCTTCCTAGCTTCATACTTTGTGCATTCCACGTCCCAGTGACTAACTGGTGTTTGGTTTGTTCCTCATCAGCAGTAAAGATCCTGAAGGCTTTCGTCCCACCGGCTTTCCTCCATCGCATCTTGAGGGCCGATTCCATCAAGAAGGCAGCTCTTCCTCAGTCACCATGTGAGTGGGAGTGGCTTCCTCTCTGAGGGGCTCCTCTTCGGCCACTCTCTTCGACCATGGTCTGCATCCCTGTTCATTAGATTTTCAGTAACTGACAATGTTTCAAGGCTCGCCGCACGCTTTCCCGTGGCTCATTTCTCTGAAGTGGACAGCCTATTCCTTCTTCATAGTCTGTTCTTAGTCTGGAAATTCTGCTGAAACCCGTTCACTCTGGGTGACTCTTCTGGTATTTTACAGACCAGTGACATAGCTTTCAGACGAACTGACAGGCAAGTGGTGGCACTTTCCCATTAGTGCACAGCAACTCTGGTAAATGGATACATAGTCCTTTGGGAAATCAATAGGGAGAAAATGTATCATATAAGCTTGCAATGACCTTGAAGGGTCCTTGCTTCTTCGTTTGGTTCTAGGTTTGTGAACTTGCTGAGATCTGGAAATGGGGGAGGCCTCACAACTTTCCATTTGGCAACTGATATCAGCCTTCTGCTCGCCAGTTCTTGTTGTTGTTTTTTTCTAGTTATGGAATTTCGGCCTAGTTGGCTACTCATCTTTTTGTTTCCTATAAACCCCATGGTCAGAGATCCCTGTAGGCCAGAGCCCCATTGCTACTCCTGCCCTGCAACCTCCGGTGTTTAAGCACCACTACCCAGCCTCTGGTCTTCTAAAGTCTCATCAGCTCAGTGGATCCCAGGGAGTCTGATGAATCACAGGGAATCCCGTTCATGGCAGCAGCACCTGCTATTGTTATCGCAGGCTGTCAAGGTCACCCGTCACAGGTTAGCTTCTCAAAAATGCCGCTGACACCCCTTGTAAAGCCTTCATGATCTGGGTACCATCTGGGCCCTGCCAGTGACCACAGTCAGCTGATAGGTCTCACATAATAAATCCATGATAGCACTCCCACCTGCCTCAGACTTCTGATCCCTTCTTCGATTCTCTGCCAAGGAAGTTTCCGCTTCCCTACCTGATGGATGACAAGCCACACTACTCAAGACCCTTTCCAGAGGTGGATCAGGTGAGCCCTAGGTTTCTTCGGTAGGATATTAAACACCAAATCATGAAAAAAATGCTCCTATCTCGATAGACCCTTCTCTGTCCACCCTTATATACTACCTTCCCTGAACTCAACCCCCCACAAAATCCACTCCATACATGTTTCCCTGGTTCCTCTCAGTACGTGTCAGCCCAGCCCCACCCTCTTCTGTGCTTGATCTCCTTGGAGAGCAGCCACTGGGTCTTCAGAGTGCTCGCCTGCACCCTGATCACTGTTGTGGTCAGGAAGCGATAGAAGGTGGTGAGAACATGTCTTAAGGGGTGCAAGCATTGTCCTGCAAGACACTTTCAAAGGCCTGGCTTTTTACTGAACTCCAGTCAAGGGGAACTGCTCTCCTGTACCAACAAGGGGGAGGGCTCTGATTCTTAGATCCCTCTCATGCTCACAGATGTCCTTAGGCTTACACTCCTAAAAACCTTCCCTATCAGGGCTTTCACTGTAAAGTGGCTGGGTGAGACCGTACATTCGCTTTTTCTTTTTTTTCCCATGTAGTTCTAATACTCTTAAATCCTGGGTCTGGATTTTCATTACTATCAGCCCTGTAGGTATAGGAGATGAAGTTCTCTTTCCCAGAGCCCTTTTGCCTTGGACTGATTGTCAGCTAAGCGATCCACCATGTTCTTTCATCGGAGTTTCTAAAGAAGTTAACCGAAGTCCATCAGGGCTACGGTCCCTGCTGCCATGGCTATTAATCTCCGTATGACCCAGGTGCCTTAGCTACTTTGTAAGCCAAGGCTCCATTCTCCACCTGTGGCCCCATCTACCCCACCATCCATGAAGGTCTTAGCAGTTGTGATGCCCTTTCTGGCCAGAATTATCAGTCCCCTCTAACCGACCCAAAATGGGGTATTCTTGAAGTCTAATCACCAAGTGAATCAGTCCCACAGTCCCCTCTTGAAAGTCAGCCGTCTCTAAGTCTGTGCTCCTTATCTACCAGTTGCCTTAGCCTAAACTCCCCTCCAAAGCAGGATCTCAGACAAGACTTCTCAGGGAGCACAAGGGGGGAGGGAAAGAAACAGAAAGAGAGAAAGGCAAAGTGTCATGGAATTTGTCATCGCTTGGAGCCGCTGTAGCTGGTTCCAGCCAGGACCTTCTAAGAGGCATGTATAGTGTGACACAGAATTACCTGCTTAAGAAGACTAGGGAAGAGCCTTCAAAGAGCACAGGGCCCAGGGAAGAGAAACAGGGTCCGTGAGTGTCCAGGTAATCTGATGTTTCACCTGCCTCCATTTGAGTGCCTAGGGGCATCCTCTAAACTGGGTATGCCCTCGCCCAAACACCAAGGCTTAAGAGACATTGACAGTCATGGTCAGTAGCAGAAACATCTTCCCCTCTCTCATGTGGGTTTCACATTTGCGGCACTTCAAAATGTCAATTCTGTTGGTCTGGTTCCCCCTTGGACATGCAATTGGGGGGCATGTGCCCCATCTGCTCTCACCCTCTACACCTCTGCATGTCTACCAAGCTTGAGGACGTCTGTTGGACCACATCCGGTTTCAGAAGCTGCTCAGTGACACCGCATCTTCCTTCAAGCGGGCCCATGGCACAGCACCAGGCCTGCCCTACCTCATCCCACAGATCCTGCTGGCTGCCTCTGCTCGGTGCCCTTTCCTCCTGCCTTACCGCATGTGTGTGCGTTCCAGGCAAATTCCTACCAGAAAGGCAGAGAGATGGAGCATGGGGGCGGGCTGAGGTGAGGGGGGAGTGCAGAAAGCAAAGGCATCTCAGCATAACTGAGGCCCATGGCAGTCAATTTTCACAAGCTGGTGATCATAGCAATGACCTAAAGGGTGGGCCAAGTTGGCAAATGTTTTTGGTAAAGGCCCAGAGAGTTAAGCTTTACCGGCTATATATGAACTCTGGTATATAATTTTGGCTTTGTTTTTATAATGCTTCAAAAATATGTGTGTTTGTTTTTAATTTTTCAGTTTGTGGGTCTTACAGAAATAGGCTTTGGGTTGGATCTCGTCAGCAAGCAGCTGTTTGGTACCCCCTACCAAGAGGGTGCAAAGCCTCTCCTGGTAGAGGGGATTTCCCGAGCCCCTTCCTTATGAGAGCACCCACCCCTCCCCCTTCCCTAACACCTGTCTTTGCTTGATGTTTCTCTTAAAAGTTATCACTTTCTAAAATATGTTATACTTAACATGTTTTTCTCCTCTGATTCTTCCACCTGACTGTAAGCTCCACCTATTTTTTCTGTGTTGTTCACTGCAATATTCCAGCATGTGGGAGAGTATCTGATACGGGGTTGGTGCTCTATATTTTTGTAACAGCAATGATAAATAAAATAAAAATTGTTATTTTGTAAAATAACACAATGGCTACTGTGGACTGAATGTGTTGCATTCCTGACCACTGGACCTGTGGAAGTCATTCTGGTGAGGAGCAGGGGTTCCTTTGTTATGCTAATGAGACCATGTGTAAGGTGTGCCCTAAACCTCATCATTTCTCAGTCCTAAAACAAGCAGAGTAGACTCCGAGAAGACAATGTCAGATGACTAGGGAGGGAGGTGAACAAATCATCAGAAGAGCTGGATTATATGAAGCAGAATGCAGCTGCATATTATAAACCTGCAGTTGATAAACCTGTGATATGCAGATGATACAACCTCGCTTACTGAAAGTGAGGAGGACTTGAAGCACTTGCTGATGAAGATCAAAGACTACAGCTACAGTACAGAGTACACCTCAGGGCAAATAAAACCCAAATCCTCACAACAGAACCAGCAGGTAGCATTATGGCCAATGGAGAAAAGATCTAATTTGGCAAAGGGAAGATGAAGTTGTCATTTCATTTTGCTTGATGTTCATGGAATCCAAGTTCATGGAAGTAGTGGTCAAAATGTCGCATTACAATCGGTAAATCTGCTACACGAGACCTCTTTAAAGTGTGGAGAAGCAAGGAGGTTGCTATGCCTGACCCAAACCATATTCTTTTCAATAGCCTCATATGCATATGAAACTCGGACATCGAATGAGGAAGACCAGTGAAGAATCGATGCATTCGAAGTAGGGTGCTAGCGAAGAACGAGCATGAAAAGTCCTTTGGAGTGAAAAAGACAAACAAATCTGTCTTGGAAGAATTCCAGCCAGAATGCTCCTTGGACGTAAGGATGGTGAGACTCATCTCACGTACTTTGGAGACGTTGTTAGGAGAGCCCAGTCCCGGAGAAGGACAGCCTGTTTGGTAAACTAGCGGGGCAACAGACAAGAGGAAGACCTTTGACAAATGGATTGACATAGTGACTACACGCCTAGACCATAGCAACCATAGCAACTGTGAGGCAGGCACAGCACTGGCAGGGCCTTGTTCTGTTGCGCATTGGGTGGCTTTGAGTTGGAACTAATCTGATGGCACCGGACAACAACAAGGAAGGCAGATGAACCGATGAGCCGAGGAACTTCTAGGGCTGCCAGCTGCTGGAAGCTAAAGTGGACAACTGAGAAAATAAATGTTTATGTTCCTAAAGCCCCTCCGTGTCATATTTTTGTTAGAGAAGCAGTTAAAAAAATTTTTAAAACCTAGCATCCTTGGGTTTTGGCTATTTACAGATAACAAGGTCTTTGACACACATTTCAGTACCCACTTTTGTGTAATCTTCACACTTTGAGGCAAGCAACACTGGCACTGTTAGCCTTTATTTTGAAAATCAAGAAGAGATCTTATGCAATAAAAACAGCATTGGAATACAAGGAAAACCAGTGAGTTTGGATCATGTTGATCTGATTATATAGATCACTGTGTGATCTTGTATAAATTGCTCAACCTCTTTGCAATCAATTTCTTACTGATGAAATGGCAGCTTCTAAGGCTGTGGCAAGAATAAACACAATCATATCCTTAGGGAAATAGTCATGGCATTTAGGACAGAGGTCTAGCATGGACAGCTCTTAGGAGGGGCACAGGAAAGGTGTTTGAGCAGATGGCATGTCTCCAAGTGCTTTTCCTTAGTCGGTGGCAAAAACCCTAGTCTTGGTTCGAGGTCCTAAGAAATGATACAGCGTCCACATAGCTCCCTGCAAGCACTTCACAACCAGCACCAACTTGCTAAACATGAGAATGTGAAAGCCAACCAATCAAGCCTTCAAATGAATTCCAGCTCCATTCTCCGCCTAACTGCAACTGCCGGACAGACCATAACAAGAACTTTCCATTAATATAGGACAATCCTGTAGGACAATTCTATGAGAAATAATAAAGATGGCTGTTGTTTTGTAGAGGTTTGATTTACAGCAATAGACAATTGGCACCGGATTGTACACATTATTGCTACTTAGCATGTCTGAAGTCACATAACTAGGGGCAGTAAGTTTCTGCATTCACTTGCTGCTGGTGTCACTAGTAGAAATCTCTGCCCGAAACACTGCTTTTCAAACTTCAGGGGAGGATGGGCCTTCTGTCTGTACTCTACTTGACTGCTCTGTGCCAAAATGGCCTGGAACTACTGCTGCGATAGGTCTTTCAACTGCTCCTCCCACCCCTTTCCCAAGGCGTAAGTATGCCACAGAATGACAGAGCTGGGACGGCCTCTGAGACCTGCTGCCACACTGACTGTGTCTTTCAGAGTTACAATGATAAATAGATGGCATATTCAAATTAGGATAATGTAAGACCTTATTAAACGATTATTTACAAGGATTAGGTGAAGGGGACCCACACAGCCTGGAGGAGAAACAGGAGAATACATACAAGGGGCCTTCAAAAACTGGTGGAAATTGTCCATTACCTTTTCATTCCAGTTTCCTGTGCATATTTTTGAAGCCCTCTTGTATTATGATCTCTACTCTGATAAGGAAAATCCATGGGTGGCACAATTTACACTTAACCGGTATTTGAAAAATTGACAGTTCAAACCCGCTCAACAGTGCTACGGAAGAAAAGCCTGTCGGTAAACTTCCAGATAGAATGCAGCCCAAAACTTAGTTGGAACTTAACTTATACTGTCCAACCCACAGGGCTGCCATGAATTGGGATTCATTCAACATCAGTGGGTCTGGATTTTTGCTGTTTGTTTGTATTTGTTTTGCATCAATGAAAATGAAAAAGTATAATAATTAAACCAGAATGGAGACAGTAATGTAGAGGAGGTCACCTTAACAAGAACTGAATCCTTCAGTCCAGAGAAGTAGGCACACCTGGGTCACACTGTACGAAGTGAAGGACAGGAATAACTATCGAGCTCTTCCCATCCTGCCCTCTGGTTTCCTGTTGGAGTTCTCCCAGGGCCACAAGCAGCCGAAGTTAGAAGACAAGGGAGCCTGGAGATATAGTTAGTCTATGCAAGTCAGCCTTTCCCTGTTGACATCAGGCTGGGAAAGGGAAGTAGAAGACATTTAGCATTCAGAACCGGAACCACCTTTGCTTACCACTTGCAGCCCAATAGGTCATCTCTTTCTCTCCTGGTGATTTTATCCTGGCGATCATGCCCTGCCAATCAGATACAACTCAGCAACTTCCAATAAGCTTGGTTTTCAGATACTAATATTTCAGAATCCTTTCACTCCCAAAAGACTCCTGGATTCCTTATAAAAGTTGGCCTGGCCCCTACCATCAATTATCCAGTTTCAAACCATTATCGTCTCCCTGACATCCCCCTAAAAACGATAATCACAGAACATTACTGGGAAACTATCTAAGGAACGACTGTGTTATGGTTGAATTCCATCCCTCAAAAACATATTTTGGCATCCTGGCCCTTTTACCTGTGGCTACCATCTCCTTTGGGAATAGGCTTTTCTTGGTTGTGCTGACAAGGTCATGCCACTGTAGGGTATATCTAAAAAGCAATCATGCTGAGATATAAAAAGAGCAGATTAGGCACAGAGAAAGCAAATGCTGAGGAAATGGTGTAGTAGTCACGTTCAATCTCCTTCAGTTAGCAACACAAGAGTGAAGATTAACTGAACTCCACGTCAACCCAAGGCCAATTCTCACAGGCAGAAGTCAGACACACCCCCATCCTCCAACTTCCTTTATTCTGACACTAACCGCCCCTCCCACGAACTGTCCCCCCCACCCTACTTTTCTGCCAGGTTCAACAACCAGTTGCCACGGACACCCAGAACTCGCAGTATACGAGGGGTGATCAAAAAAATATTTTTTTTCAAAGCTATGTATTTTTTTTTTAACCAAGCAACCTTTTCAACTTCAGAGTACTCTCCATTATACATTCATAAAACCTGCAATTCCATTCTTGGAAACATTTTTTTCAAACTCACCTGTTTGGACAGCTGACAGCACCTCCTTTATTTTTTCTTCACCTCTTCTACATTGTCAAATTGCTGTCTTTTCATGTTCCTCTTCATTCGAGGAAACAAAAAGAAGTTGCATGGAGTGAGGTCTGGTGATTTAGATGCGTGGGGTAAAAGAGGCATGATAATTTTTTTTTCTAAAAACTGGTGCACTGAGATGACTATGTGAGCAAGTGCATTGTCATGGTAGCAAATCCAGTCCCCCATCTGCCACAAATCAGACCTTTTTTTGTCGAACACTGTTATACTGTCTTTTCAGAACCTCTAAATAGAAAGCTTGATTAATAGTCAGAACTGGTGGGACAAACTTCAAATACACGACAAGTCAACATCTTCATCCGTTTGGGAAGTTAATGGATGTCCAGAATGAGATTTGTCATCAATCAACATGTCACCCTTTTTGAAATGAGAAAACCACTCGTACACTTAAGTTTTTCCCATGGTGCTGTCCTGGTAAGCTGTGTTCAACATTGCAACAGTTTCTGAGGCATTTTTCCAGAACAGGAAACAAAATTTCATAGCCATACACTATCCTTTTAAATCGGCCATCACAAAAAAAACGAGGTTTGAGCAAAACTACTTTTATGAAAAACTTCACTGAGACCAGAGAGAACTTTCCCAGGCAACACCACTAGGTGCACTAACTCATAGCAAGTTGCTAGATGCTTGCCTATTGGGAAAAATGCATACTATGAAAGCTCTGCTTCACCCAGCACAATTCCAGGTTTTTTTGGGGGTACCCCTTCATAATACTTGTGATAATGGGACTTATTAAGGAAGCTAACAGGTTACAAGTCAGGATCAGAATATTGCAGGTGGTTGCTGTTGTTGTCCACAGCACCTCTTCTAAGTCACAGCCACACGTCCTTTCTGCTCCTTGGCTCTTGTCCTGCTTGGGCAAGTGTTACAAAGCTCCTTTAGTGCCAACAAATGCCTAAAGGACACCCTGTTCTGCAAGCCAAGCTCCTAACTGAAGACATTACATTCAGCTTTACTCTTTCTGTGGGTTGGGAAACCCGCTGCTCTGGCTCATGGCCTCTGCTGCTGCTGCCATCACCAATTCTCCACACAAAGATCTCAGACACCTGTTGTTCTTCATCCTGTGTGGTCCTGGAATTCTCCCATCCTGCTTCTGAGATGGTTTACTTTATACCCAGTGGAATGGCAAACGTGACCTGGCCTCATGACAGCCCTCTACCCCATATTTACATGATCTCACCAGTTGTTTGGTGGGCGTCACAAAGATTATGGATAGAAGAGTCATACCATGTCATTTTGCTGCAAGTTCAAGGGGGAAAGAATAGGTGCCCCCTGGAGACTGACAAAGAACAGAAGAAGTCAGAGGCCAGGAAAGCTGAGATAAGGATTTCCTCCCAGATCTGACCGAGAGAAAATCTTTTTCTAAAGCCTGTCCCCTGACTTCATACTTCTAGCTTCCTAACAGTGAGAAAATGAGTTTCTGTTCTTCATGTCCACCCATTTGTGGCATTTTCCTTATAACACTAGGAAACTAAGATTGTAAGGATAAAAGACTTTCTAAATTTCACTTTTTAAATTCTGTTTAAAACATACACACATGATCATGAGGTGTCAATGGGATTAGGTATCAGGCATCAAAGACCCAGAACAAAAAAATCATATCAATGTGAATGTGGGACGTGGAGTGGAGACCCAAAGCCCATCTGTAGACAACTGGACATCCCCTCACAGAATGGTCACAAGGAAGCAACGAGCCAGTCAGGGTGCAGAATAGCACTGATGAAACATATAACTTTCCTCTAGCTCTTTAATGCTTTCTCCCGCCCCCGCTATCATGACCCCCAATGTTACTTACAAATCCGGCTAGACCAGAGCATGTACACTGGTACAGATAAGAGCTCACAACACAGGGATAGAGGACAGATAAACCCATCAGGACCAATAATGAGAGTAGTGATACCAGGAGAGGAAGGGGAAGGTGAGGGAGAGAGGGGGAGCCAATTAAAATGATCTACATATAACCCCCTCCCAGGGGGACAGACAACAGAAAAGTGGGTGAAGGGAGACATCGGACAGTGTTAAGACATGAGAAAATAATAATAATTTATGAATGATCAAAGGTTCATGAGGGAGAGAGGGGGGGAGGAGGGAAATAAGCTGATACCAAGGGCTCAAATAAAAAAATTTAAATGATGATGTCAACATATGTACAAATGTGCTTGACATAATGGATGTACGTATGGATTGTGATAAGAGCTGTATACGTCCCCAATAAAATGATATAAAAAAATACACACACATTTTTTATTATGATCTGAGTTAGCTTATATAATAAATTAAAATAAGCATAATAATATGTATCTCATACAAGAGAATTATATTTTTTTAAAGTTTAATTCGCTGCTGGGAACATAACAAGGGTGTAGCTAATAAGAATTTTCTTCTCCCTACTTCTTTAAGTCAATTACCCAGAATCACTATGAAGACATTGAGTTGACTTCAGGTTTTGGATTCCAAGTTCACTGCACTTCTCACTAATTATGCTATCATTAATCATGTTTACAAACCCTGTCTTCCCCCCAAAAAGGAAGTGTGACAGTCAAGTCCTGCTATCCCCTTTTATGTACCTGCAGCCAGCAGATCCCCCAGTCTACCTGCAAGCAACATGGTCTCATCTCAGGTATAAGAGTTTACAATAGGATAGTCCCATTTTTTCACTCCTGGATTCTGTGCTACTTTTGTCATCATGGTATTTACTAGCTATGTTATAAATCTCGCAAGTCATTGCGGTGATTGTCTGATGTAAGTAGTCAGTATCTTTTGAAGAAATTTAAATACAAAAAAATCCCTCTAAGCTTAGTTACCATATCTGGTACTCTTTATCCCTTTGTATAGATCCAGATTTTCACCTGGTTATCATCAACTTTTTGCCTGAATGACTTCCTCTCACAATTATTTCGTACAGACCTGCTGCTGATGAACACCTTCAGGTCTTGCAGTGGTTACTGGTTTGGGCTGCTAACCACAAGGCCAGCAGTTCAAATGGACCAACCACTTCACGCTTCACGGAAGAACGACAAGCCCTTTGCCTCCCATAAAGAGTTAGAGTCTTGCACCCGCGGGGGCACTTATAACATGTCTTAGAGCAGTGGTTCTCAACCTGTGGTGGCAACCCCTTTGGGGGTCAAACGACCCTGTCATGGGGGTTTTCCAATTCATAACAGCAAAATGACAGTGATGAAGTAGCAACGAAAATAGTTTTATGGCTGGGGGTCACTACCACATACGGAACTGTATGAAAGGGTCGCAGCATAAGGAAGGTTGAGAACCACTGTCTTAGAGGGTCCCTATGAGT
This sequence comes from Echinops telfairi, assembly GCF_000313985.2. Taxonomy (NCBI): domain Eukaryota; kingdom Metazoa; phylum Chordata; class Mammalia; order Afrosoricida; family Tenrecidae; genus Echinops; species Echinops telfairi. The sequence goes on from NW_022111310.1 coordinate 8,959,854, forward strand.
CAGAATCAACTTACAATAGAGCGTAATTAATAAGAATTTTCTTCTCCCCTACTTCTTGAAGTAGATTATCCAGAATCACAGTAAAGTCTTGGAGTATATTTACATCAAGAGGGCTGCTATCATTTTGTATTTGCTCCTCTGCACATAAAGCGTCCTTATTTTCCAACCATCTTAAATTTGTGGTGGTGGGGGTCACTGGTTGCTGTTAATTTTGATTATGACGTATTTGGTTTTGTCCTCTTCGCTTTTCCTTTGCTTTGAGTCCATTGAGATCAAAAGAAATAACAGATAAAATCTCCTTGCACATTAAACCCTTTGCTGCCCAGTCAAGTTCCACTCATAGTGATTCTTTCATTTTTTAAAATTTATTGCAATGATGAAAGAATTTAAAAACTTTATTGACCTATAACCTGATTAGAATATGTCAGATGAGAATCAATTTTGTACAGAAAGTTGTACAGAAATTTTTACATAGAAAACTTGACATCTTTACCATAGACATGTTATCCATCTGAGAAAGTTTCAGGCCCGAGCAGACCGCCATTGCAGGGCGTCCAAGGCGGGCAGGCTTCTCAGGAGCACACTGCCCCCTCTCTCCCTGCTGGGTTGGAACTGGTGACTTTGGGCTGGCAGCTGAGCACTCTCAGGGCTCTGTTAGCACATACAGGGCTTTCAATAAGGTCTCTTCCTCCGTATCTGTGTGTGTATATGTGTGTGTGCATATATGTGTGTATATGCTTTTATTTGGGTTTGTGTGAAAGTTTACAGAGAAAATTGGTGTTCCATTTAACAACTCATACACATTTGGCTTCCTGACACTGATTACCATCCCCCAATGTAGCAGCACCCCGCTTACTGCCTTCCTGGGTTTGCTGTTGCCATTCACCCTTCCTTGCTAGCCTTTCCTTCTTCCTGAACTTTATTTCTGGACAAATGCTTCCTCTTTGGTCTCTCACGGTTGATTGTTCTAAGGAGTGTGTACCTGCCTGGCATTACTGTTCACCAGATAACCTTGTCTATCATTTGGCTGAAAGTTAAGCCAGAGGAGTGAGCTCAGTTTCAGACCTAAAAAGTGTCCAAAGACCCTTATGGGCTCCACCAATCTCTATCTAGCCAGTAATTCTGGTCTTTTTTTATTATTTTTAGTTTTGTTCTACATTTGTCTCCCACTCTGTCTAGGGCTCAGTTTCCTTCTGTCCAACATTGAAACCGCAACCCCAGCTCTGTCGTCTGAGAAGTATCGTTTGGAACACATCTGAATACTTGTTTTGCACACTCTTCCTGCTCTTCTCGTACTGTTTCACCATTCTATTTTTCATGCTCGGTGAATGCCTACATCTCCCTCACAGTAGATGGGAAGCTATGGGGAACACAGAGAGTAAGACTAGTCCGAATCTCAGAGAGCTTACATTTCAGGAAGTGTGTCTGGTACTCAGATTGATCCAAATTCCTGTCTCCTTCAGATTAAGCTCGCATGCAGAGGTAATCATACGCTTGAAGCATTTAGAGAGGATGGGACTGTGCTGAGGAGTGGGAAATTGTGAGGCACACTACTTCCAGTGACCTGGAGCTCAGAACTGCCTGAATAATTAACTACACAGGGTAAACTTAATGGGCAGCAGAGAGTGTCTGTTGGTGCGGGCAGGAGGCAGCATCCAAGTACATGTTCATGGAACAGCAAATCTGCACCTGCTTAGGCTGGGGAACAGTCCACCTCCAGAAATTACTGACTTAAAAATCAGGGCAATACAATTCAAAGAAGTAGGTGTCACAGTTTAAGGAGCATCATGGGAGGCCAGGGACCATCATAGACGCTTTCAAGACCAAAGGGGTAAACCAAGTTCTTTGCCTCTTGTTCAGATGGGCCTGGAACTGAGGCTCTGGCTCTGGCTGAGCCATTAAGTACAGCAATGAATGGGCCAGCTGTCGGTAGCTGAGGACATAACAGAAGCTCACACATGAGGCCTCTATTCACGTTCCTCCAAGAGTACCCTCCCCCTACAACCACCTGTCCACATCTTTTGTCCATATTTATCAGCCACTGCATATCCCTCTCTAGCATTATTTTCTTTTTCTCTGAACCTCAAATCAACCTGTCCCATGTCTCCTAGAGCTCGTGCCACATTTTACTTTTCATATACAGTCATGGTTTTTGCATCTTGGGGACAATAACTAACTTTTTTAGAGGTTTTATTTCCTTTTTTATTTAAGATCATTTTACTATTCTAAGTCTTGTTCAAATCCATGTATCAATTGTATCAGACATATTAGTACATAGATTGCCATCATTATTTTCTAGACATTTACTTTCTATTGAGCCCTTGGGATCAGCTCCTCTTTTTTTCCCCTCCCCTGCCCCCTCGTGGCCCCTTGATAGATTATAGATCGTTATTATTTCCATATCTCACACCAACCGCTATCTCCCTTCCCCTCTGGTTTCTGTTGTTCTTCCCCCTGGAGGGGGGTTATTTCCATCTTGACCTGGAACTGTGTAACACTGAACAACTTCTTTAGCCTGAGATCAGTTCCTCTCCTGTAACAGAAGCACAACAAAACCTGTCCTATCTGCACCTGTCATTGTAAAACGGCATCAATATTAAGCATACACAAGTATATGTTTTTTTATAAATGATCATGTGTTCGGCAAACAAGACTACAGAGAAGGGACATAAAAGCACTAACTGTATTCTGGAAATGACTTTAGACAGCCTCTGATCAAATAATAGTAGCCGTAAAGTCGCACGCTAAAGTCTACCTCCCGTCCACTTCTCCACAGAGCTGTTCGGAGCATAGGCTCTGGAATAAGGCTCCCTGAGTCTGCGGCCAGCTCTACTCCATGCCAGTTCTGTGGCCTGGTGATGTGAGTGACTTCCCTTTATCAGTGCTCAATTTTTATCTCCCAGATGCATAATTGGCATCCAGTGTGTAAGATCCAGAGATGCAGCTAAGCAAGCAGAGGGGCAAGTAGCAGTTGCTGTCCTAATGGTCAGGTAACCATGAGCTCGTCACCTAACTTCTCTGGAAAACTAGTTTTTATTGTTATTACTATGATGAAAGCATGCATAACAAAATGTATGCCATCTTACCCATTTTTACATGTATGATTCAGTAACATTGATGACATTCTTCCAGTTGACAGCCAGCCAACTAGTTCTTTTCTACATCTCAAGCCCTTGGACTAGATACACTGATTGGAAATTCTCTTATACAATATTTAAATGAATATTTCATTTAGTAAATCAATGTTAAGGATGTATTTCACATTTTATGATAGATACTAATGATTTAAGTTTTAACAAATAAAATAAAATATCTTTAGTGGGCACAAATATGTTTACAAACAAAAAACTTGCTAACTACTTAATAGTTTTGTGACCTCGGCAAAGAATTTAAACTCCATGAGGTCAAACTCCTCCTCTATAGCTACATCAGAGCATTGTTGTGGGGATTAAATACTAAAAGCAGCTAATGCAATGATGAACATTGTAAATGGCCATGTTGAACAACATGTAGAAGAATATAATAGCTGGCCAATAAACAGTAGCCAGCAAGGCCAAACAATAGCTGTAACTAGCTGTAAAAGTGGATTTTTTTAAAACAGATTTTTTAAAGGTTTGTAATCAGATTTCATGGACTCATTATATTGAAATATTCTTCACATTTACATTACCAGTATTTATCTTAAAGAAAGGGATTCATCCTTCTCTACCTTTGTTTATGTTAATCCTTCCTTCCTCACTTGACAAACTCTCTCACTCGACTGCCATAGAGAAAATTCTTAGTCATGGCTACCCTGTAAGACAGCCTAGAGGTGCCCCTGTGAGTCTCCAAAACTGTAACTCTTTACAGGAGTAGAACGCCTCTTTCCTCATCTTGCACCCTTGGAGAGGCTACTGATTTCGAACTTGCAGTCAGCAGCCCAGGACTCCTAATAAACTATACTCATTCTTTAATACCCACATCAAATGTCAATTCCTCCAGCGTCATCCTTATCTCACCTGTGCAACTAGAGCACATGCACTTCTATGACTGCAGCCTTCAGGTGCTGCCTCAAATCTCTTCATGGGTCCACCTCCTGTCCCAGAGTAGCTCAAGCACAGAGTAGATGCTCAATAACGTTTGCTTGAATGAATGAGTGAAAATAACGAGAAAATAATTCTGCTTTTAGCTACTATTTAATAAAGGAAGTCATTATTTACAACAAGAGGAAAGAGCGAGTGAAAGACCCAGTGTAGCTCTACTGGCTCAGGTACAAGCTAAAAATCTAATCAGAGCTTTTTTAGAAATCCAATCTCAGAACCGGGGAAGAGTTTAGTGATGGTTACACACTCCCTTGGGCTCAGAAAACTCCTAAACTAGAAATGCTACAATTCTGCATGCTGGTTTATTGGAAGCATCAGAAGAGCTTCTCTTGGGAACTGCATGGCTCCTCTTTTCAAGTCAAGGCAACCAAGAACACAACAGATCTACAGTGAGAAGACGGTCTCTGCTGCCCCAAGCAGGCTTAAAGTGTCTACTGAATTTGGAGGAAAAACATGCCTTGGACTATTTTCTAAGACAATTATAACTTTGGTGTTCAATTATGGGATATTGGAAAATTTTCGTCTGAATTGCATATATTTCTATTCTGGGATCCGTTTTCCCAAAGTATGAAGAGTTCACAAATTCAGAGAGGCAAGGTTTATGTTACTGTTGCTCTGTGCTATCAAGTCAACTCCGACACGTGGAGACCCCACGTACAGCGCGAAGAAACAATGCCCAGGCCTGTACTCTCCTCACAGCTGCTCTGTTTGAGCCTATTGTTGTAGCTCCTGTGTTATTCCGTCTTGCTGAGGATCTTCCTCTTTTTCAATGACCTTCTACGTTACCAACCATGATGTCCTTCTCTAGGGAATGGCCTTGCCTGATAACAGGCACAAAGTCTCTCCAGGGAATGGCCTCTTCTGATAACATGTCCAAAGGCTCGCCATCTTTGCTTCTGAAGAGCTTTCTGGATGTACTCCTTCTACGACAAATTGGGTTGCTCGCCTGGCAGTCCATGGTACTTTCAATATTCCTCATCACATGATAATTCATATGCATCAATTCTTCTCTGTTCTTCCTTGTTCTTTATCCAACTTTCATATGCATGTGAAGAGATTGAAAACATCATGGTTTAAGACAGATGGGCACAGCTTTGTCCTCAAATTGACATCCATGCTCTTCCATCCTTTAAAAAGGTCTTGTGCAGCAGGATTACCCAGTGCAATACTGTGGTATTTACATAATCTGGTGTCAGTTTGAGAGTATTAAGAGTGAAGGGGTGGAGTTTAGCCTGTCAATCAGGTCGCAGCTTGATGACCTCACTTGGAAGTGCTATGGGAATGAATAGCTCACTGGAGGCCAGATACACACTCTCTCTCTGCTACACATTCCTGCTGCCACATGGAGCTATGCTGATGGATCCAGAGCCCTGGAACTGAGGAGCCAGGTGGAGACCCATGCCAGCGTTGAGATGCTTCCATTGCCACTGGATCCACAAGACTTTCTACCCACTGGCTTGTGGTCTTCCTGTATTCAGCATCATTGCATGTGCTGCATGAGTCTGAAGAAGAATTTATAGACTGTTATTGGACATAGAGGCTGATATCGGATTTATGGACTTGAACTGGACTGAGCTGGGATGTTTTCTTAATACACAGTTACTCTTTGATATAAAGCTCTTTTCTTATACACATATGAGTATCTATGGGTTTGTTTCTCTAGTCTACCCAGACTAACACAAATACTTATTTGAATTCATGCCTGCTGCTTCCATGAGCATTGACTGTGCATCTAAGTAAAATTAAATCCTGAAAACTCAATCTTTTCTCTATTATGATGCTGTCTATTGATCCAATTGCAAGGATTTTGTTTCTTTACATTGAGTTGCAGTCCATATGAAAGCTGTAGTCTTTGATTTTTCATCATTAACGACTTCAAGTCCTCCTAGTTTTCAGCAAGCAATATTGTGTCTTGCGCATATCTAAAATTGTTAACAGGAACCTCCCTTCTATCCTGATACCACCTCCCTTCCTCATATATCTGACTATTTGCTCAGCATATGATTGAATAAATCTGGTGAAAGGATACAACCCTGGCACACACCTTTTATGATATTAAACCATGCAGTTTTCCCTTGTTTTTTTCAAACAATTGCCTCTTGGTTCATTTCCAGGTACTGCATATGCACAATAAAGTATTCTGGAATTCCCATTCTCCCTAGTGTTTCCCAATTCTCTCCCTAGTTTTTTATGATCCACACAGTTGAATGCCTCTCCCTGCTATTCTCTGCTTTCAACTAAGATTCAGCTGATGTCAGCAATGATATCCCTTGCATCACGTCTTCCTTTGCATTTGCTCTGGCAGCTAATTGTCCATGCATAACTGCATCGTTTTTAATTATCTTTAGCAGAATTTTGCTTGTATGTGATCTTAATGATATTGCAAGATAATTTCCACATTCTGTTGAGTCATCTTTCTTTGGCACGGTCACAAATATGCATCTTTTCCAGTCAGTTGGCCATATAGCTATCTTCCAAATTTCCTGGCAGAGGAAACGATTCGACTGGTGTTCCATCAATTCTTGTAGCCTTGCTTTTCACTCAAGCCTTCAGTGCAGCTTAGACATCTTCTTTCAGTACCATTGGTTCTTGATCATACGCTACATCTTGAAATGGTTGTTGGTCCACCAATTCTTTTTGGTTCAATGACACTGTATTTTTCTTCCATCTTCTTTCCCCCACCCTCAACAGTTTTATTGGCATATAATACATATAACATCTAATTCAGTAGTTTAATCACATCAAGAAGCATATACAATCATCATCACAATCAGTTTTAAAACATTTTCTTCATTCTTGTACCCATTGTTATTAATTCTCTATTTCTCCTAAATCACCCCTGCCATACCCTCAAGGAACCATTAATCCAGTTACTATCTCTATTGATTTACCTGTCTTAGATTTCATATATAGGAAAACATTAAAACACGAACAAAACTAACAAGAATAACAAAACAAACCCGATTTAAAATCTCAATCAAAAAGAAAGCAGAAAATATTCAAAACCAGAACAAATTTAAATGAATCACATGGAGATCAATGTGAGGGTGCTAATTTTTAACCTAACTGCTTCTGCAACAATCCATTTTCCAATGCACTTTGCATGTTAGCAAGGCTCTAGCACCCATGTCTTCAGTGATCTCCTCATGAGGGCAAGCATCAAGCAGGGCCATATCATAAGAACTAATTCCCTCATTTAGATTTAGATTAGATTACTTACAATCCTTGGATCACACAGGCTGGTGTGCTTATTCCACGTGGACTCAGTTGACACTTCACTTAGATGGCTGCTTGTGTGGAAAATTAGCCTTTGAGACCCCAGACGCTATTCTTTCTCATAGACAGGCACCATCTAGTTTCTCCAACATACTTTGCTATAGCACCAAAAAAATCCTCCATATTTATGAGCTGTCAACTTCTTAATGCAGAAAATAGAAACCAAGGAAGAAACCAGATGGTTGCCAATACAAGTTCAATTGATCAGGTGGTGACCAAATGTTAAAGTCGGTGTGACAGAATGCTAGTGAACCAAGGTCAATGCTGTGTGCCATCACACGAGCAACAACCTGGAGACCCAGCTTGGTTTGCCTCCATGTCTTCTCTTGGATCTCCTGATCTTATTACCAGTTTTCATCTGAATGGGCAATAGGGAGATTCTGCTTTTGTTTCTTACCTAGGAATATCTTGAACCAGAAAGTCTTATAAGAAGACATCACGGGGACAGAAGGCCATGGGAACTTGAGTAACTTGTTTTATCTTCCTGGATATTGATGCTGTGAGTTATAAATTTAGAACATTGGAATGGATGCCTTTTACAATTCCTTAGGATGCTCAGCAAAGTCACAGAAAACATGAAGCACAGGTATGCCAGTTAGAAGAAGCAGAGTTGGCACTTTCTGGGTAATATCAAGAAGGAAGATCCTCCATCCAAAAATTATCTCCACCACAGTAGTTAAGGACTAACCTCCACAGGTTCAGAGAGAGAGAGAGAGAGGCAGTGGAAGGCACAGAGGTTTTGGAGGCCATCCAAAGATTGGCTTCCAATCCTAATGCTGATACTTACCATCCTTTTGTTGATGAGCAATAAAAAGGGTGCCATTGCTGGAGCCTCTTTTTTTTTTCATCTATAAAATAGTAATGTCCAGTTCACACTTTATTATCTGAGGAGGCTCAATGATGGTCAAAGTACAGAGAGGGCTTGGGTTCCCCAGGCTGTGGAGTTAGTAATGGGGCAGCAAATAATGAGTTCTGATTACTAGCTTCTGTTCCAGCAAGATGAGAGGGAACTAGCTGTCCCCTGAGCGTTCCCTGGTTAAATTGATTTACTCTGGCCTGCCCCAGGGGCAGATTATCCTAATGCACAAGGTAAACATGGGATCACTTGTGCTTAATTACTGATCTTTAGTAAGCAATTTCAAATTTTTCTCACCAAAGATCTGCTTTGAGGGATGGCTCTCTTCTGTCTGTCTCCCAAGCCCTCAGCACCTTTCTACAGGATCAAAAGAAATGAATGAGCTCTGACAAAGGCTAGGTACTCAGTAGGCAAGGAAGTGCAGTGGCTTACTCACCAAAGTACAGTGGCCAGCCTCACATCAATAATGCAGTGAAAATCACGTGAAATTGTTCACTACAGATTAATAAGTAAGCATAATAAGCCCAGGCTTACCTTGCTTGTTGGGTAGTCTGTCCTACATGCTCTGCAAAGGTCCAACCTCAGTGGGAAAATGAGCCCCTCTTAGGTTCAACCGCACCATAAGGGCCGAGAATCTTCTCCAGAGAATGGAGAGTGGGTTATAATGTTGTCGTCACTGTGGTATGGGACTTTTCTATGTTGGCCACGCCATCTCCACCTGTCATTGCCCCCAGTGAATTGCAACTTGACCATAAAAATGCTCGGTAGGTTTTGTTAGATGTCATCGAGCCAGCCTCAACTTCTGGCCACCCAATGTACAGCAGAAGGAATGTACCCATGAGTTGTTGTCGATCAGACCTTGTGATCTACAGAGTTTTCATAACTAGGCCTTTTCTCCTCCTCTGTCTGGATCTGCTGCTAAAGCCTATGCAGCATCCGAGCACTAGGCAAGCCCCCACTGACAGATGGGTGCTAGCTGTGCATGAAGCACACCGGCAGGAACCAAACACAGGCCTTCCACAGAGAAGGTGAGAATTCCACCTCTGAGCCACCTCTGTCCTCTGTATTCTACCCCCTACCCCCACTTCCAACTCAGAGCAATCATGTATAGGATTTCTGAGGCTGTAAATCTTTATGGGATCAAGTAGCCTCATCTTTCTCTGACCTTGTAGTTAGTAGTTCAATACTCACCCTACAGTGACACCAGGACTCTTTTCTTCCCCAGTATACTAAGAGGTGGTTTTATGGTTTTTGTCTTTGTTTTTTATTAATGGCTGCTCCAGAACCTGCTGAAATACATTTTAGTGTCTGGGAGACTAGAACTCAAGCAACCATTTAAGCTTTTAAAAGAAGCTTGGAGATAACATGGCTATACAAATGAAAGATCTAGTCTCCCCACAAAACATCTTTTACTGGGTGGAGAGAGAATTTGAAATGCAGGCATATGATCCCTCCCAGTAGGGTTTTGGACTGACTAATATAATTTCTGAAACATGTCTCAGATGATGTCTAGCCCATAAGAACGGCTTAATAAATGGTAACTGCTATTATTAATCACAGCTGAACTGTGTGGCTCCAGAGCTCAGGAGAATTCTTGTACACAGCACTGCCTCCCATCCCATTACCCATGTTCTTTTGTTCTTGTTTTTGGTAGTGGGAGCAGAGGGAGTAGGGAATCCAATCATCTTTTGTTGAATATTTTCATTTGTTCTTCTCAGCCAGCTGGACTGTCCACAGCACCACTCTTGATGCCATCTATACTGCATAAGGATAGTGGCCATCCATATTGCAATCCACGGACTGGAATGGTCCCCAGGGTCCCTTTAACCAGAAAGTTCTTTGACTAAAGTTGATGTTGTATCTGATAGGTAATGCTGACAATCTCACCAAAAGTATGATTTCCACTGTGTTTAATAGTTTTTGCTTCTTTATGTCTCTGGGTGGTTCCTTGAAGGCTCGATGATCAGGGCAGAGACAGAAAGTATCACCTCAACACCGGAATCTCTGTTCTCAATGGTCTGATTCAATATAGTCTTTAGTCCCTTCCACTCATCACCAACCTTTTCGGGAAACAGACCAAATGACTGATCTTTGGGCCCAGAGAGAACAAAACACCGACTGGACACACTGAAGTGGAAAGTTCCTCACCAGTACACCTCAGGACCATGACTTTGATCTTGTTGGGGCCAACCATGGGCAGCATGGCTGAGGCAGCTGCAGTTGGATGGACCCAGACATAGGATAACTGAAGAAAGTGGCAATCAAGCCTCTTCCCAAAGGTCAAGAACTATCCCACCATGAATAAAGAAACATAGTTTTAGGATGATATATACAGGGTGCATTATAGCACTGAAGAAACACATACATATCCCCCAGTTCTTTAATATTTCCTCCCCTTAGTATTATGGTCTTAGTTTCACCTCATTAATCTTGTGAGACCTGTGTATGTTCATTTGTATAGTGAAGGTCATTCAAGGCATGAAATCCAAGATAGATCAACCCTTCAGGAATAATAATGGGAGTAATGACTCCCCGAGGGTACAGGAAGAGAGGGAGGGGAAGGGGGATTCATTAGCAATGATGACTGCATAACCCCACTTGAGGGGAACAAATAAGAGAATTGTAGGGGAATGGACATATTGTATAGTGCATGATATGACAAATAATAATAATAAGGTTTCCTGGGGGGTAGGGTCAGGGAGGGAAGGAATAAAGGGGAGCTGATATCAAAGAGTTCAAGAAGAAAGAAAATGTTTTGAAAATGGTGGTGGCAGGAACTGTACAATTATGCTTGATCTAATTTAATTATGGATTGTCATAATATCTGTAAGAGCTCCCAATTTTAAAAAATTAATAAAAATAATTGTAGCTTATTAAGTATATATGCTTAGTATTTGCTTATAATATATACTATGGGCTACTTTGTGAGAAAACTTACAAAAAAGATTGACATTTTAAAAGCAAGAAACATATGAATAAAATAACCCTTATTTCCTTAATGTATAAAACAAAAACTATGAACAATGTGGTTGAATATACTACATTATTATTTCTAGAATTTGGGTTTAATGGTTTGTAATACAGAAATTTTAAAGTCTACTGCTAAGTTTGGTTTATACTCACACTTAATTGTAATGGCTGTCAAGGCTGAAAAATAATCTCATTTAACACTTACATACATTTACACATAGGACTTTATTGAAGTTTGATTACTATATTTCTATCATTCTTGATACTAAGAAATTATTCTTGCCAACAATCAAAAGAGATTACATATAATTATTTTTAACAAATAGATTGAAAATCCATTAAAACTCTCTGGGAGATTATTAAACATATTGAAAAATTCTGCTTCCATATGTAAATGAAGAATTACATAATTTATACAATGAAATATCATAACAATAAAACCATTCACCAAGAGCCATTTTCAAAAATGCCCCTAGATTTATTTTTTTTTAATAATCATTTTATTAGGTGCTCATACAACTCATCACAATCTGTACATACGTCATCTGTGTCCAGCACTTTAATACATATGTTGACTTCATCATTCTTTTTTTTTTAATCAATTTATTGGGGTTCATACAATTCATCACAATACATAGATCAATTGTGTAAAGCACATCTATACATTTGTTGCCCTCATCATTCCCAAAATTC
>NW_022111310.1:8973224-8974577 GCF_000313985.2 Echinops telfairi
CATCCTCTGGTCTAGCCAGATTTGTTAGGTAGAATTGGGGTCATAATAGTGGGCAAGGGGAGCATTTAGGAACTAGAGGAGAGTTGTATGTTTCATTGTTGCTACACTACACCCTGGTTGACTCATCTCCTCACCACGATCCTTCTGAAGGGGATGTCCAGTTGCCCACAGACGGGTCTTGGGTCCCCAAGCTGCATTCTCCCTCATTCACAATGATTTTATTTTGTTGTTGTTTGATGCCTGATACCTGATCCCATCGACACCTCATCATCACACAGGCTGGTGTGCTTATTCCATATGGGTTCTGTTGCTTCTGAGCTAGATGGTTGCTTGTTTACCTTCAAGTCTTTAAGATCCCAGACACTATATCTTTTGATATCTGGGTACCATCAGCTTTCTTCACCACATTTGCTTATGCACACATTCATCTTCAGCAATCATGTCAGGAAGGTGAGCATCATGGAATACCAGTTTAATAGAACAAAATATTCTTGCATTGAGGGAGTACTTGAGTGAGGCCCAACATCCACCTGTTACCTTAACATTAAACCTATAAATATATGAACATATATCTATTTCCCCATCCTCATACATAAATATATTTACATATATATATCCCTTTATTTAGACCTCTATCAATGCCCTTTGCCTCACAGCTCTTTGCTCTATTTCCCTTGTTCCTCCTGTCCCACTATCATGCTCAGTCCCCACCAGGGTTTCAGCAATTCCTCTTTGTTACATTACCATTGATTATGCCCTACCAGGCCTCCTACACCCTCCTCACCACCAATTTGGACCACTTGTTGTTCCCTTGTCCCTGGGTTTGTTAACACCACATCCTTTCCCTCCACCTCCCCCTCTCCCATGTCCCCACTGGAACCGTCCATACTGTTGTTTTCTCCTCCAGATTGTTCATCCAGCCTATCTTATTTAGACAGATCTTCAGAGATAATAACGTGCACAAAAACAAGACAGAGCAAAACAAAGCAACAAAAGAAAACAAAACAACAACAACAACAAAAAGCCAATGACAAAAACAACAACAAAGAAAAGCCTTATTTAGTTCAAGGTCTATTTGTTGACCTTTAGGAGTGTTTTCTGGTCGACCGTGATGGGGTTCCATGCCCTGGCTCCAAAGTCTATTTTTGGTATTCCCTGGGGACTTCTTTGCTCTGTTCCCCTTGCTGTTCTGTTACACACCCTTAGTGTTTTGCCTCGGTGTGGTGGGGTCAGATCGGGCGCAATTCCCACACTGTGTCTCCAGTGTTGTCCCCTATAGGGCTATTGGTCAGTGAGGGATGTCGCGTCACATAGTGGGGCCAGCCATATGGTCTTCTCTGTGGATTGGCTGCT
>NW_022111310.1:8974683-8979776 GCF_000313985.2 Echinops telfairi
TGTGCTCTGATCAGACATGTCCCTTTCCCTGAGCTGCAGCTTCAGTGCTGTCCTCTGAAATACTTTTTTCTGCAGGGAGGGGCAGGTGTCCACGTAGTTGGGATTGGGGCTGGCTCCTCAAGATTTCTTTTTTTTAATCTGGGTTTATTTTTCTTTTAATATATCTTCTCAGTGCATACAACTAATAGCTACATACAAAGAAAATAAATTGAAGATTAAGCTCCATGAAGATTTACTTTCACAATCTTTTTAAGTGCTTTGGCACAAGATAAACCATGAACGTCTAAGTGTATGGCCACCTTTATCTCATTATAAAACAGAGGTCTGCAAACTTCAGCCCTTGGAGCAACTCCAGCCCAACTTAGTTGTTATAAATAAAGTTTTATTGGAACACATCTAATGGAATTGAAACAGAGACCATATGGCCTACAAACCCTAAAATCGAGCATTATGAAGTCTTTCATTTTAAAAGTACTATTTCAAAAAGATTTAAGCACACATATATTTCTGGAAGGAACCTTGGTGGAATAGTGGTTACGCATTGGGCTGTGATCCCCATGGTTGGCAGTTTGAAACCACCAGCAGCTCAGCAGGAGAAAGACTGAGCTCTCTACTCCTGTGAATAGTTCCAGTCTCAGAAACCTACAGGGGCTTGCTACGAGTCAGCACGGACTCAATGACAGTGAGTTTGGTTTTGGTTTATTTTTTGGAAGGGTAACCATTTAGGACTTCAAATTTTTGCAGCAATAGCTGACTATGAATGGGGCAGAGATTAAGTTTTACATTTAGCCTTCCCCTTCTTTCATGAAAGAAATCATGAGCATTTATAGTTCATACGGCCTTTTCAAGATATCCTTTGCATTTTGCATGGAGAGGAGCAGCACGCTGTTTTCCATGCATTTCGTTATTAAAGCAGAATCTACAATAGTATATGCTGAGACGAGTTAGAAGCATTTGTACTCTCATCCAATCGCATCAACGCTTCCTAAACTGTCAAATCTACCCTAATGCTTTTTTATTCAGATCTTTAGCAGTGTTTTATATGGATTTTTCCAGTGACGAAACAAAAACTTTTGCTTTTGAGCTCAGACATTTTTGCCATGGCCGAAGAAAGAGTTTACCTAGTGCTGTTGCTGTCTTTGCCGTTAGGTGCCACTCAGTCGGAGTGACCTCAAGGACAACGGAACACTGCCGGTCCTGGGGCCTCCTCACCACTGCTGTGGCTCGAGTCCATCAATGCTGCTACTGTGTCAATCCATCTCTTTGAGCATCTTCCTCTTTTCCAATGCCCTTCTGGTTTAACGAGCATGATATCCTTTTCCAGGGGGTGGTCCTATTTCCCAGGACTGGTCTATTACCTAATGGTCTATACTTCTTTTTTTTTTTTTTTTTTAAACATTTTATTAGGGGCTCATACAACTGTTATCCCAATATACTTCTTAATATCTGTCCTTAAGCAAACAAAAAGCAAAAACCTCCAAGTTAGTGAAATCGTCTTAAATGAAAGTGACCATTGCCTGATGAAAATATCACTCTAAACAAGCTATAGCATTTTTCTCTATGCTTGGGATGCATGATTTCTTAATGTCTTAATAATCATGACGGCTTCATAATGGTTTCATACTGGTGAATCCTAATGCACAACATCTGTGGGGAGCCATGTTCACTACTGATAGAATTAGATTTCATCTAGAGTTCAAAGAGTTTCAATGAAACTAATTTTTTTTTTGCATACTTCTTGTCAAACTGACTAGATCATCATTGTTTTGCCTCATAAAATGACTGATGAAGAGCCCGTAAGAGGAGTAGAAGTGTTCTCTCAGGCATTTTTTCATCATTCCCTTGCAGTTCCATTAGAATTCTCTTCTTCAGTTCAGTTTCTCTACAGATATCTTTTTATGACTTTTGTCCAGTTTGTGAGGGCTACTGTGATTAAAACCAGGAAGCATGTTCTCATAATCCATCTGAACCCCGGTGAATGTCACATCATGAAAACCTGAAAGCCAACACTCATGAGATAACCAGTTGGCCAAACCGTCCATGTTGTGGAACACACTCTTCCCTCAGAACATTTTGTGATGTACACTTGACATCTGACCAGTGGGAGGGAATATATATGTAGCTATAGAAGATAGATAGATGATAGATAGATAGATCCTATATCAGTAACACACATTTTAGATAAATACGTACAGAGAAAATAATATTGTTGTCATGAGAATCTTCACTTCAGACATGGCAAATCATCCAATTTGAAGTACTTTGGTTAAATAGGTCATTTGGGTGGAAATTTCTAATATTTTGACTGCCTAGAAACCAATTTCCCTTCCCAATAGATCTCCCTAGTGGGAAAATAGTTTCATGCTCAGCTGCTAACCCAAAGGTTGGTGGTTCGAACTCATTCTGGTTCTATAAAGTTTACAGGTTTGGAAACCCTACAGGACAGTTCTATTCTGTCCTATAGGGTTGATATGCATCAGAATCACCTCGATGACAATGGGGTTTTTGTTTGGAGGTTGGACTCATTTTCCAATTTTCCTTTGGGAAACTACCTCTCCCACATGTGGGTCAGTGATGCATGCTGAAGCTGTTGGATCACAGAAAATACAGAAGAGGAGAAGCCTATACACTGAAGAGAGAAGACCAGAGTGTAGACAAGTGGAGATAAGAAGGCAAAATGTCTAAGAGAAAAGAGCAGCTTTAATTCCTAACTTTCTAGTTTTTACAAGACCCCTAAGGCCTGGTTATACTTCATTTACCCTCCATTATATTAATTAGCTCACTGTCTGGGACATTGGCTGTGGCAATCATATAATTGATGCACCATTTCACTTGAGCTAATTTGTGTGGTTCCTCTTCCTTGTCACCAAATAATCCCTAACTGAGAACAATTTGTCTCCAGGAAGAGGAGTTGAAAACAGACAGGCAGGTGAGATTAGGAATAACTGTTGGTGAAAAGCTATGGCATCCTCCTCCCTCCCCATTCCATCATAAGTTGGAGGTCTGACAGGTGCAATGGAGTTTGAGCTGATTAAACCTCTACCTTGAATCCTCATGAAATCTTCAAAAAGTATCATGAGAAAAAGTGGAAGCTCCCAGTTGCCTGGCTTGAAATAAATTAGGAAAAAGAAAACTGTTCTGGGAAATTATGGTACCCATTTATTTCTCTCCAAGCTTGTAGCTATTGGTATTGTTATTCTTTAGTTGAAAGGTTAATTTTTTAGTCAAAAGCCCAGCTAAATATTTGTGGTAGTTATATAATCGGGCATCAACTTGAGACGATTAAGAGGGAAGGGGTGGGTTTAGCCTGTCAATCGGGCCGCAGCTTAATGACCTCATTCGGAGGTGCTATGAAGTTAAATAGCTCAATGGAGGCCAGATTCTCTCTCTCTGCTTGTCTTGCTGTGAGACATTACTGTTGACAAGTCGTATGGACCTACATTGATGGAGTCAGAGCCGTGAAACTGGAGGAGCCACATGGAGACCCACGCCAGTGCTGAGATGCTTCCACCACCACTGAATCCACAAGACTTTCCACCCATTGGCCTGTGATCTTCCTGCATTTGTTGGATGTGTTGCATGAGTCTGAAGATGAATTTATAAACTGGTAATGGACATATGGGCTAATATCAGACTGATGGACTTGATCTGAACTGAGCTGAGATGTTTCTTTAATGTACAATTGCGCTTTGCTGAAAAGTTCTCTCTTAGATATATATGAGTCTCCCTGGATTTGTTTCTTTAGCCAACCTGGATTAATACAGTATTGAATGGTGAAAATGGTTAAAACATTAAGCTACTAACCAAAAGATTGGAAGTTTGAATCCACTCCAAGGTGCCTAGGGGAAAAGGCCCGGCGATTGGTCCCTAGAAACAGGAACCAAAAACTCTATGAAGCACAGTGCTACTCTGACCCACACAGCGTCACAAGAGTGAGGTTGACCCAACAGCAACTGGGTGACTGGAAAGGAAGGGGGTAGAAACAATTCCCCATCATTTCTCTGAGGTTCTAAGAGCCCCCTTTAGTCTCGCAATTTTGGTAGGAACACTACAAGGACTAGCTTACAGTATAGGATGGGTGTTGCTTCTGTTGAAAGGAAAGTGCCCAGTGTTGAAGATGCGGAGTTTTGTGGCCTGCAGAAACCCTGGATTAGACGATGTGACACTTTCAATCTTGTGAAAACTGCAGTCAGATTTCTGACCCCACATGTCTCCAGAGCACAAAGACAAGGAGCTTCATGGCAGTTCTCTGTGGTAGGCCCACTCTGGAACCGCTTTCCAGTTTGGGGTCAATAATCTTTTTCTTATCATATTCCCGACATCCTTACACATCAGAAATGCATCCTTTCTTCTCCCCTCACAAAAAGTCCTTAATGACTAGATTCAGCATCATTAGAAAAACCCTTTATAACCAAAGTCAAACCAAAGCAGGATAAGAAAAGCAAGCAACAAACACCATGTCCCTTCCTCAAAGGTACCAAAGCATTTTTGAAACAATAGTATTCAAAATCTATTGCCTAAAACGCCAACAGCTTGACAAAAGAAAGACAATCAATTTTAAAAATAGGCAGAAGACATGAACAGACACTTCACCAAAGAAGACACTCAAGCAGCCAACAAACACATGATGAAATGCTTGCATCATTAGCCATCAGAGAGATGCAAATCGAAACAACAATGAGATGTCATCTCACCCCAGAATGAATAGCAAAGTTAAAAACAGAAAAAACCAAAGGCTGGCAAGGTTGTAGAGAGACTTGGATCCCATACACGTAGAACTACAAAATGGTGTAACCTCCATGGAAAACAGTAAAGCATGCCTTAAAAAGTTGATACAGAAACACCGTATGACCTAGAAATCCCTCTATTTGGTATATATCCTGGAGAAACAGAAATTGTGACACAAATAGATGCACACCTAGGGAAAAAGCTACTATATACAAACATTCTTGGGGTGAGGACCGGGTAGTATGGCAGGGCCCAGATCAAATGCAGGGATGCACATGGTAGACAACTGGGGAGGAGTTGGGAAAGGGGAAAAAAATGATGAAAATAAGGAAGAAATGGGTAGTGGGGGCACGGGGCCCTAACCC